>NC_091454.1:154573942-155173942 GCF_027789765.1 Dendropsophus ebraccatus
GCGTTTGTTCATATTCCTGTGCAGACATAACGATTTGCTTGAATAGCATGATGAAAAGATTATGCTTTAAATGAAGTAACAAGCTCTGTGAGAGGTATAGTTCTATTAGAGGTTACACATTTACAGATTGACTGCTTGAAGTTATTTGGGTAATTTATGTGTCAACTTTAAATGCTTTGTGTTTGATAACAGATCAGTGCGTTTACCAATTTTATCTGTTATCTAGGGCCAACCCGAAGAAACCTAGTTGAAGGGAGAAGTAACATGAACAAATCCTACCCAAGCAGGGCTGCCCCACCACCACCAGGTATGCTGTTCTAAAGTTACATCTACTGCACTGCTATGCTGTATCTAACATTAGACTATTTTGGACACATTCTAGTGTCTATTGGACCAGACAGTGGATATAGGCCCTTTTACACAGGCTGGTACACATGCCAGCAGCGAGCGGGTACGGGTGGGGGGGGCTGTCCAGGTGATCGCTAGATCGCCCGGGCAGCCCATAGAAGATAGTGGCAGTCATTCATTTTTCAGTGTGTTGAAAGACAACGATCAGCCGACATTGTGCATGTTAACACTGGCCTGAGCGGTTGCCCAGGCAAATACCCAGTTTTACCCTTAGGTTAAAAATTAGCTTTTATTGCTCTGCGTTAAAATATAGGTATAGCTTGTGCAAACATAAAATATTGCTACCTCTTCCTTGTATAATCAATCTTTGTGTCGACCGGCACTCTGTATATTGCGGGATTGGCTTCTCAGTATCGGGGGTACACAGTTCCCAGCCGGGGTGAACCGTGTCCCTAGTTGTGTTATTCCTGTGGGTTCTAGGTTAAACCTGTGTCAGAACTCCACTCTGAGCCCGTCCAGGCAGGAATACACACTTACAGCAGATTACTGCTGTGCCCTGAGGATGATGAGTTCGCGTTGTTTTTGAAAAACCTGTCGGTCCGTTTGAAGGTAGTGCGCATGTGCGCGCACTTAGACTCTGAGTGGTGTTGTCGTTCTGCGCATGCGCTGGTACTAAGACTTCTTCTTGTCTTGGTTGGTTTATAAGGGTGCCTGTGTGTCTTCGAGTTAGTAAGGTACTCTTTGATATATAGTGTGGTGTCACTTGAGTCTCCGGGTATTCAATTGAATGAAGGGTTTACCTACACACCTTTTCTGTAAACTTAACTGTAAGCATTAGTGCAATCTTAGATCGTCATGTACATTTAGCTCCACGTCCCTTCCCCCCTCCACCCTCCTATCCCCATCACATTTTCACACCCTCAGATATCCGCTATACAATAGGGAGCCCTGAAGACTCCACAAAGCTTATGCGGCATCAAAGAGTACCTTACCAACTCGAAGACACACAGGCACCCTTATAAACCAACCAACAAAACACAGTTGTCACTGAACTCAAGGAGAACAGTGAAAAAAATTCCAATGAAGTACTCAATCAAGAGTCTCCACTGATGCCCCCAAAAATTTAAATATGCAAAACAGGAGTCCGTGGAGCCTCGGTTGCGAGTCTCAAAACACGGGATAGCCAGATATCTCTAGCCTGTTGCCACGGGGTGCCTCCATGATAGGGAGAGCACCACACCACCCTGATAAATAGCCCCTTAAGTCCCACTCGGTTGCGAGTATTGGAACATAAATAGGGAAACACCAGGGAGGCCCCTTTTTGTCAATGTCAAACTCAAGGTGCGAGTATTGCAATCATGACAAGGGCTTGCCAAGGCAGGCTTCCATCCACAGACAGCCGTTTCGGGGTTTTTGCCCCTCGTCAGTGTGGAGTAGGATTCTGGCTAGTTGGGGCAATAGCAAATCGACCAACAAAACACAGTTGTCACTGAACTCAAGGAGGACAGTGAAAAAAATTCCAATGAAGTACTCAATCAAGAGTCTCCACTGATGCCCCCAAAAATGTAAATATGCAAAACAGGAGTCCGTGGAGCCTCGGTTGCGAGTCTCAAAACACGGGATAGCCAGATATCTCTAGCCTGTTGCCACGGGGTGCCTCCATGATAGGGAGAGCACCACACCACCCTGATAAGTCCCTTATCACCACCCTGATAAGCCCCTTAAGTCCCACTCGGTTGCGAGTATTGGAACATAAATAGGGAAACACCAGGGTGGCCCCTTTTTGTCAATGTCAAACTCAAGGTGCGAGTATTGCGATCATGACAAGGGCTTGCCAAGGCAGGCAACAGGCTAGAGATATCTGGCTATCCCGTGTTTTGAGACTCGCAACCGAGGCTCCACGGACTCCTGTTTTGCACCCTTATAAACCAACCAAGACAAGAAGAAGTCTAAGTGCCATTGCATGCGCAGTCCGACTATCAATACACTCAGAGACTAAGTACCAGCGCATGCGCAGAACGACAACACCACTCAGAGTCTAAGTGCGTGCACATGCGCACTACCTTCAAACGGACCGACAGGTTTTTCAAAAACGACGCAAAATCATCATCCTCTGACCCACTTCCCCCTCCCCTCTCTCACCTCGCACCAATCACCACTGACTCTATCATGACGATCATGGGCTGTACGTGGGCTATCAGAAACCATAAAAGATAGCTTAACTCCGCCCACTGTGCCGTAACTTTGAGAACACCGGCGGCACCAGTGAAACGTGTCAGATATACGGACAGCGTTTTTAACTATTGCACCTCTATGAAATGGGGATTGTGGCTTCATAGTACAGTTATCTAGTGGGGCTAGAGCGTATACAAAACCGCTCAGGGCACAGCAGTAATCTGCTGTAAGTGTGTATTCCTGCCCGGACGGGCTCAGAGTGGAGTTCTGACACAGGTTTAACCTAGAACCCACAGGAATAACACAACTAGGGACACGGATCACCCCAGCTGGGAACTGTGTACCCCCGATACTGAGCAGCTAATCCCGCAATATACAGAGTGTCGGTCGACACAAAGATTGATTATACAAGGAAGAGGTAGCAATATTTTATGTTTGCACAAGCTATACCTATATTTTAACGCAGAGCAATAAAAGCTCATTTTTAACCTAAGGGTAAAACCGGATATTTGCCTGGGCAACCGCTCAGGCCAGTGTTCACTTACAAGTGTACCCCCCAATAGGTCAGGATCCACTGCCTTATTGACATTGTGCATGTTGGCTGATCGTTGTCTTCTATTACACTAAGCTATTATCGGCCAAATACGTGTAATAGGGCCTTAAGTGTTGTAATTTTACCAGCAGCAATATTGTACTACGCTAGGCAAGAATTAGAACTCTGTAGGTACGTTTTTAGTTCCCATTTATCTACATTGTACTTGATTTGCTTGTTGCATCCTCTGTGCCTTAATCCTTTCCACCTACTTCTTTCTCCTATAAATATAGTCTTGGAAGCCACCTTCTGTATAATTAAATACATTAGATGTACCAAGCTTGTCATTGCCATTTAAATGGTTAAGAGGCTCTGAATTTAGCATCATGACTATGTATGACTATGTATGTGAGACCAGCTGGGTGAAGTTAAGTGAAAGTACAGGGTATGATCATGCTAAATCATGGGTCGCAATTGCAAAAGAGGTTTTATAAACTCACAAATACTTGTGGTTTGGTTATCATGCAGCTCTAGAAAAATATAAAAATATACTACTCCCTCGCCAGCACCAGTCCCACCTCTTTCTGCTTCCTGGTGTTAAGCACCAGGAGTATCTGCCTTGCTTGATCAGCCACTGCCCAAACTGTGACCACTGTTAGAAAGCACCAGGAGTCTAGCTTCTTCAGCCTGGAGTGTGATAAAGGGTGAAAACCCTAGAGGATACTTGGGGTCCTATTACAGTGAGCGATTTTTAACGACTAACTGTAAACGATCACAAACTAGATTGTTTATCGTTAACCTGAAATCGTTCACCATATTACACAGAGCGATTAATTGGGAGTTACGATCCTTACTATGATTGTTTACTCCTTCTGATCCCAGCAAAACAATGAACAATGTGCAATTACACTGAATGATTAGTGAATAAATGCGGAACTACAGCAAAAGAATGTGGAATTACAGCGAACAATTTATGATAATCTTAGGTTCAGATCTAAATCAATGACACAGCGCTTGATACGCCACAGGACAGCGCCGGGTGCGCACCTCTCGACACTATACCTTAGCGACGTTGAGAAAGACCCTAGATAGGGTCGAAACGTCCAGTCGCCATAACCTAAACACTGTATCACACCCAGGAGGTGTTTTTGTCTGAAAGAAAGTATTATCATTTACCTGGCCTTGCCCTTTTCACGCTGTAAAGAAACGTTTGAACACTTTTGCATATGAAAACGAGTGCTAAGGATTTTTTATATTGGATTAGGTTGGGATGAAAGTCCGTCCGTACAAGCACCAACCATTAACCCTGTCGTGCACCCCTGTTTCTTCTATCTAGCTGTCAGTTTGAGCCATTAGACTCGTAGTCAGGCTGAGACTTAAAGGAGAAGTCCAGCAAAAAAGTTTATCAAAATATTGCATTGCCCCCCCCAAAAGTTATACAAATTATGTGCATTTCCTGTAATAAGTGTACATTGGTAATTTGTAAAACTTTTGGGGGGCAATACAATACTTTAATAAAAAATTTTGCCGGACTTCTCCTTTTAAAGCTGTAATATAGATAAAAAAGTGCCCCTATTACACCAGTGTGCACCCAGCCTAATGGTTAAAGCACTGTATTTAAGAAGCCAAAATCAGCATACACTTTTTACATAATTATTTGCAAATGTAACAGGAGTGACAGTGGAACAGTGTGAAGCAATAAGTAGAGGAGATTAGGTGGGCCTGGTAAGCATTGCGTTATTCTTTGCTATGCATTTAAGTACTTTTCTTCTTAATTTGACTTTTTAATTTCCCCTCATAAAATAAGGTGTTTTTTTCCTGTAGGGTCCTACCAGAATGGATTGATACAGAACAGCCCCTATGGGCATCAGCAGAGGTCTGGAAGACAATTTAACAACTCTAGAACATCACATCACCCTATGGACCACCCATCTTTACCAAGGCAAACGGCTGGTGCAGCAGTAGCTAGAAATCCACTGCAGCCCCAAAGCTTGGACTTCCTTCGTGTGCCAGACCAAGGTGTTGCTGGGTAAGGATTATTCAACATATGTTAGGCTTAACAATGTAGTCTGCAGAACTGTGATAATGAATAAGCAGGAAAAATATATACGGCTATACAAATGTCCACAAATATGACACATTGCACAAGGGAAGTTCTACTCCAAGAACAATGTGTAGTGTACAGTACAGTGATAAATTTACTGTACATCTATAATTACAGTACATGAAATTTGGATGATTAGATAGAATTCTAGTGTTACACTGTATGATATTGATTGTGCACAAGGTGTGGAATAGTCCATTTACTCAGTTATTAAATTATTAATGCCCTGTTTTACCCAGCACATAATGATAGGGGCGGCGGCAGCAAGGAGGCAGGACTTTTTATAGTATTATGGTCTTATGTGATAGGGCTTGTAGACCACTTCAAGCACCAGGGCCCAGGCACAACTATGACCTCTGCCCAAGTCTGCCTCTGAGCTTGTTTCTTCTAGAGAAACATTGCAGTTGCTGTAATTGCATGTACCAAATGTTACTATATTAAGGCAAACTGTGCTATTTTACTTTTACGCTGGAGTGTAGGGGTTCTTGCATTTTAGCTATGATGAGCATGGAAAGACAATGTATGATATTTAAACACTAGTGTCAATCAAGTCTTCCTGTTCCTTACTGAATAGTGTTCAGTGCTTCCCTTGGTCAGTCCTTCAAAAAAAAAAAATCACTAATCAATATCTAAAAACAGTGCATATTATTAATGCATCAGTTCGGAAAGGACTGGGTTCGAATTTTGTGAGGGGGGAAGGGGGGGGGGGGGGGTCTTTGTGCTGTTTTTTTAATTCTGCATTCTGAAGCCAGCAGAAAAGGCCTTTCGGTTTAAGGAGAATATCATACGATCATTTAAATTTTTTTTGCTGTACTGCTAATGGAGACACGGTTGTACTGTGAGGAACAAGAGACCACAGAAAAATTGCTCACTGCAACTCAAAGACTCTTTGTGCTCAGCAGCTGCTTCTAACCAACTTCACTGAGACAATGTTGATTTAACTACAGCAAGGGTCTAGTGTAAAACCACAGGTCACAGTAAAATGTGCCATGAAACAAATATTACACACAAGAAAGAGGCCTCGTCCACAAAATTCTACATAGTCTGCAGAACTGTCTGATAATGGATAAGCAGGAAAAATTCATACAGCTATACAAATGTCCACAAATATGACACATTGCACAAGGGAAGTTCAGATCTACTCCAAGAACAATGTGAAGTGTACAGTACAGTGGTAAATTTACTGTACATCTATAATTATATGACATTTGGATGATGTTTAGATAGGAGTCTAATATTCCACTGTATGATATTGATTGTGCACAAGGTGAGGAGTAGTCCATTTACGGTTCAGGCATCAACAATGTGGAATTATTTATTATGATTATATGTTAATTGCAGCGCTTTATCTTTGTGCTACTACAAAATAAGTCACACTGGTAGTGGTCTATAGAGAAAAAGAATTATAGGAGGGCAACACAGGCATAGCTATAAAAAAAAAAAAATCCTTCTAACCTTGTATACTGTATGTAATCCTTGGTCAACAGCGCCATCTAATGGTGATTTATTGAATAGGTCTGAAAAAAGTCTTGAATAAGTTTAAGAATTTGTTCATAATTACATACATTTTGTTTCCTTACAGTGCTCGTCGTCAGACATCAAGTCGCCCCCCTCCTGGTGGGGGAAGACCAAAACCTCAGCCAAAGCCCAAACCACAAGTGCCGCAGTGCAAGGCCCTGTATGCATATGATGCACAGGATACAGATGAGCTTAGTTTTAATGCCAATGACATCATAGAGATTATCAAAGAAGGTAATCAAAACATCTAACTATATTCTATGTAATGGATGTTTGGGTCTACACTCTACTTCACGGCCACGATGACTCATTCTGACCTGACGTTGTTTTTACTCTCTGCCCAGTACATGAACATAGTGTGGGTACCCTCTTAGCCAAGTGTAAAGCCTAAAGGCCTCCATACACCTAACTGTATGGGTGGGCTTAGCAGATACTTTCCACCATGGATTATGGTCATAAAATTAACCTTCATGAAGGTGATGGACACTTTTCCACAAGGGAGCACAGTACAAACATAGTCACATGTGGATGATAACGTTTCTTTTCTTGTCACTTGCAGACACCTCAGGTTGGTGGACCGGAAGACTACGTGGGAAACAGGGACTATTTCCTAATAATTATGTCACCAAGATCTAAGATGGACTGCACAAAAAAGACTTGAGCCTGTAACTCTTCTCTATTTACCGCCTTCCAGTAATTGTGAATAGGGGGAGCAGTGCCTCATCTTACAGTACATTGCCCGAGAAGCCCAAACCAAATTGTAGCAGAGAGAGCTGAACGCTACAACATATGGACACCAAAGACCTGGACTGGAAAATATTTATTACACTCTATCCTAATTGGGGACTTTTTTTTTTTTTTTGCTGCTTGGTGGCCCATGATGCATTGCTGAGCAGTGTGTTACAAGCCTCTCTAGTGGCATGAGGGTTATAGAGTGAATGGAGTTATGCTGGGATTTTCTACCTAATGAAGGTTGTGTGATAGTAAGTGCCTCTTTAGTTTACTGATGTTAAATTATACAAAGAAGACTTATATGTGCAGTTCCTCTGGATGAAGGAAATGTTTCATATGCTGCTAATGCATCACTTACCAATAGAGGGGAGTGTAATGGAAGTTAGATACAGTAAGAATGTATGTGCTGATTATTGATAAGTGAATAGCTCCATAAGGCACTACATATTGAAGATGTAGTCACTGCACACTTGCATAGTCTTATATTGAAATATGGCTGGCCCATGTTAATCTCTTGGTATAGAATGCTGTTACCTGTTACAGGAAGCATCTCATTCTTTTAAGCTGTACATTTATATAGCAAATCATATATACTGTACATATATATATATAAAATGATAAAACGTGTATGACTTTATAACATAACACTCTACTGTACTCTTATGGCAGATTTTAATGCTAATATATCAGGTACTTATAAAATAGGCACTTAGAACCTTGTTTTTAATACTTTCTAGTCTTTGCTTTTACTTATACGATGGAAATTCCATAGCTGTCACAGATTTCCTGAATACCGATTTAACAGAAGCCAGCCCAGTCAAAGCAGATTTGCATTCTGCATCATGTAATAGGCTATTTAATAAATATCTTTCTGTTTTTATCCGTCTTGGTATTTTCCAGGCATTTGCAAATAGTTTTATTCTTAAATGTGTTTTTTTTTTTTATTTCCTCAACCTGTTGGGGTATTACTGATACAGGGATAAAATATATTCTGTTAAACAAAAATATCATTGATGCAAGTTGGATGTTAAATAGAGATGAGCGAACCTCGAGCATGCTGGAGTCCATCCAAACCCGATCAGCAGTCGCCACTAATCAAATGCTGAACGAAGTTGGATAAAGCTCTAAAGTTGTCTGGAAAACATGGATACAGTCAATGACTATATCCATGTTTTCCACATAGCCTTAGGGCTTTATCCAAGTTCAGCAGCCACCGCTAATCAAATGCCGAATGATCGGATTTAGATGGACTCGAGCATGCTCAAGGTTCACTCATCTCTAATGTTAAATTACTTAAGGTAAATGATGAACTGGTTGTGCATAGACCTCCTAGGCTGTTTTCGCAGCCAAAGAACACTGATCCTGAAGTCATACATCCACCCCCCTCCCATGCAGCCTGCAGTGTTGTCCTCCTCCATTCTGCGTGTGCACCAGTGACGTCACTCATGCACCACCTCGGGCCACAAAAGTAATTGACTGGGCCATTGGCACCCAACCCTGTCAATCATAGTGCCACTATTAACTATGCTATTCTGATAAGAAGCACATACAGTTAAAGGCCCAGCACTGGCACCTGCCTGGAAGCTGGCGCTAGCCTAGGCTGCTATGCACTGCATCTGGAATTCAGCGGATTCTGGATGTGCATCCACAGCTGTCTGGAATTTTGGATGCCTCCATAGGGGTCTATGAAGCATCTGTGATGGAATTCCAGACAAATATAGGACATGGATTTTCCAGAGCTATTTTCCAGCATTTTCCAGGAAAAAAAAAATCCTGAAGGTAATCCATGCCCAATAGAAACCTATAGGTCTGGAAATCCAGAGGTGTGAAGAGGGCATAAATTTGCATGTGGCAGATTTGTTGTGGAAATATTTGCAACAGAGCAGTTCTACAGAGCCCTAATATAGCTGTGTGCTCGAGTTCTAAAGTGTATGTTCCCACTACGGAATGTGCTCAGAAATTTTAAGCGCTTGTAGTTCTACCTGTCCCACTAGCTCAATGATTTTCTCAACACCAAACTACCATTGATATGTCAATTCTTTGGGGAGATGGCAAATTGATTTTTAGAATATCATGAGTAAATGGGACAGGCGGAACTTCAATTGGAGTCCGCTGCATGGCCGCCGCTTGAAATTTCTGCACTTATTCCGTAGTGGTAAGCTAAAGTGGAAGTAAACCTAAATAGAAATCCAATCTACAGATGAATGGCTGATGTTTCAACATAAGGCCAAAGAAACATAGATGAGACCACCTGATCCATCTCATCTGCCCATCTACAGTATTTCCTTTATTATCTTATCCTACTTGTCCTGAGCCAGGCTGAATGACAGAGCTGGAATCAGTCCAGAAGCAGAGCCTGCTGCTTGTCCTAAACCAGGCTGTATGATGCTGAGCTGGGAGCATGCCCCGATCGCCCACTGTACAGTAATTGACAGCACAGGGGAGGACATAGTTATGTCCAGCCTGTATTTCTTGTATTCTGTCCTGTAGTTTTCATGAAATAGTATTGACAGCAGGCAAAGGAGCAGAAACAGCGACACCTAGTGGCCATCTTTCAATTAGACACAGAAAACAACAAATTAATTACAAATGAGATCCAATCGTGCTGCTTAAAGGGGTTATCCAGCGCTACAAAAACATGGCCTCTTTCTTCCAGAGACAGCACCGCTCTTGTCTCCAGCTTGGGCGGGGTTTTGCTGCTCAGTTCCAGTTCCCCTGAAAAATAAAAGCTATTCACACAGTGAGGAATCAGTAGTGGCTTCCTTTCTGTACAGTTTATACCTGCTCTGGCTGCTGTCTGTGCCCCCTGCACCCTGATATCTTCTAGCTGATTGCTGCTTCTGTATCCTGTCTGAACTCTTGTCAGTGCCTACAACTCCCAGCATGCCTTTACTGCACTGTCCCCTTCCCTCCCACCTCAGTCACCGCCCTATCTCCCTAGTTGGAATTACTTTCCTGCCTTCCTGGATCTGTGGCCCTCCCCCGTCTTGTGTGCGGCCTGTACTGTAATTGACCCTTTCCTGACTGTTTGCTGAGCTAACCTGCCAAGAAGGGAGCTTTCCATGTAAAAAAAAAAACACTATGGGGGATATTTACTAACAAATCTGAAAACACGATTTTGTCAAAGATGTTTTGGCATAATTTCCAATCTAATGTGTTTAGTCAAATTTATGTAAATTGTCTAATAGCATAGTAAATGTGTCTTAAGAATAATGGTCTTTTAATTAGTCTTAAAAATTCACCTGGTTCGGAGCAGACGTAGCGATGCGCCAATATATGCGACTTTTAGCTCAATTTATTAACTGCACAATTTTTTTAAAAGAGAAATCTGGCGCACTTTCGATCTAATTAACAACAAAAAATCTAAAAAAGCCTCTAAAAAATTCAAAAAGCCTCATCTAATTTGGATAGTCTTGTCTAAAAAAAGCTTCATAAATTCATATTCGATTTATTTTGAGCGCAAACTAGATATATTAGACTAAAAACAGGCACAATTAGTTTGATAGATGTCCCCCTATGATTTTATCTCTGTGAATATGTGTACAACGATCATTTTTGCATATAAATTAGAGCTAGATTATGTAGTATAACTACCATTATGGATGATCAGCAGGGCATGACGGGTTTGTAGTGATGCAAACTGTAGTTATGCAAACTGTAGAGTCAGAGCTGCAAAACTCTCCAACCACCATTATATCCCGACCATAGGGAACAATGGCATACTGATGGGGGAACAGTGTACACTGACACGCTGATAGGTGAATAGGTATAAGCTTTATTATTTTTTTATGTAAAAAGCAAAGGCTGTGTGGACATTACTAAATATATGTATATGTTCAGGGGTCAGGCCATGTAATACAGCTATTATTCTGTATATGATAGCACACACTGTTATGTACTTTATGAATCTACAGTATAGGAGACCCACTGCTCTGTATATGATTAGTGAGCTGTGTATTGTATAGTATACAGTACATAGCACACTAATCATATACAGAGCAGAAGTCTCATATACTGTAGATTCATGTATACTGACACTACAGCTTGTATACTGTAGATAGTACACCCTCTTATCATGTACCGAATACTATCTATATACTAGTATAGATACCTATAGTAGTACAGATAGTGTAAAGTAGTATAGCTAGCTACATGGCCATACATACATACATACATACATACATACATACACACACACACACACACACACACACACACACACTAAAGGTTGCATACACTGTATACAATCTGTAGTGTGTGTACATAAGGCCATGTAGCTAGCTTTTCTGGTATACAATAGAGTAGTAATAGCAGCATCCTCCTCCTCCCCCTTGGGCAAGCTGCACATTGTCCAGCCCTTGCTACTATACATACAGTGGGGGAAAAAAGTATTTAGTCAGTCACCAAAAGTGCAAGTTCTCCCACTTAAAAAGATGAGAGGCGTCTGTAATTTACATCATAGGTTGACCTCAACTATGAGAGGCAAAGTGAGAAAACAAATCCCAAAAAACACATTGTCTGATTTTGTAAGAATTTATTTGCAAATTATGGTGGAAAAATAAGTATTTGGTCACCTACAATCAATCTAGATTTCTGGCTCTTACAGACCTGTAACTTCTTCTTTAAGACTCTCCTCTTTCCTCCACTCATTACCTGTAGTAATGGCACCTGTTTAAACTTGTTATCAGTATGAAAAGACACCTGTGCACACCCTCAAACAGTCAGACTCCAAACTCCACTATGGTGAAGACCAAAGAGCTGTCAAAAGAACACCAGAAACAAAATTGTAGCCCTGCACCAGGCTGGGAAGACTGAATCTGCAATAGGCAACCAGCTTGGAGTGAAGAAATCAACTGTGGGAGCAATCATTAGAAAATGGAAGACATACAAGACCACTGATAATATCCCTCAATCTGTGGCTCCACGCAAAATCTCACCCCCTGGGGTCAAAATGATCACAAGAACGTTGAGCAAAAATCCCAGAACCACGCAGGGGGACCTAGTGAATGAACTGCAGGGAGCTGGGACCAATGTAACAAAGCCTACCATCAGTAACACACTACACCGCCAGGGACTCAGACCCTGCAGTGCCAGACGTGTCCCACTGCTTAAGCTAGTACATGTCTGGGCCCGCCTGAAGTTTGCTAGAGAGCATTTGGATGATCCAGAAGAGTATTGGGAGAATGTCCTATGGTCTGATGAAACCAAAGTGGAACTGTTTGGTAGAAACACAACTTGTCGTGTTTGGAGGAAAAAGAATAGTGAGTTGCATCCATCAAACACCATACCTACTGTAAAGCATGGGGGTGGAAACATCATGCTGTGGGGCTGTTTCTCTGTAAAGGGGCCAGGACGACTGATCCGGGTACATGAAAGAATGAATGGGGCCATGTATCGTGAGATTTTGAGTGCAAACCTCCTTCCATCAGCAAGGACATTGAAGATGAAACGTGGCTGGGTCTTTCAACATGACAATGATCCAAAGCACACCGCCAGGGCAACGAAGGTGTGGCTTCGTAAGAAGCATTTCAAGGTCCTGGAGTGGCCTAGCCAGTCTCCAGATCTCAACCCTATAGAAAACCTTTGGAGGGAGTTGAAAGTCCGTGTTGCAAAGCGACAGCCCCAAAACATCACTGCTCTAGAGGAGATCTGCATGGAGGAATGGGCCAACATACCAACAACAGTGTGTGCCAACCTTGTGAAAACTTACAGAAAACGTTTGACCTCTGTCATTGCCAACAAAGGATATATAACAAAGTATTGAGATGAAATTTTGATACTGAACAAATACTTATTTTCCACCATAATTTGCAAATAAATTCTTACAAAATCAGACAATGTGATTTTCTGGATTTGTTTTCTCATTTTGTCTCCCATAGTTGAGGTCTACATATGGTGTCAATTACAGGCCTCTCTCATCTTTTTAAGTGGTGGAACTTGCACTATTGGTGACTGACTAAATACTTTTTTTCCCCACTGTATATATAGAGAGCAAGAGATGTAGCAGAGCTGTAGCTGCTATCCCCTATGATAGCATGAATCCAGGGTATGACAAACTCCTCTCCACTTCATGTGCTTAGGATGTGGTGGAATAAAGGCAGTGTGTGTGGCAACCCTGGTGCCTCTTCCAGCTACGTCACGGCCCCAAGATGGTCCCCACACACAGGGTGACGTGATGACACAGTTTTAGCTAGAACTACAAGACTTCCTGTGCTGGTTAGTGCAGGAAAAAAAGCACTTTACTTTACAGTGATTAGTGTTTATTGAGCATTTGTATAACTTTTGTGGGGCAATACAATGATTCAATATAGCTTTTGGCCGGAATACCCATTTAATTGCAAACCACACCTGAACTGGAGACGAGTCAGTTGTTTTTGAAAGAAAGTGGCCATATTTTTGTAGCACTGGATAACCCCTTTTAGCAAGTGGATAGTTTTCAAACTTTTTTTTTCTTTTGTTATATACAACCCACAGTTTTTGTCTCAAGTCCAAATATAGTGACTAATAGGAAACAAAACTAAAACTGGATCTTCAACATTTCTCATTTTTTTTTTAAACTCATTTTTATTAAAAATGTAGAAAAGAGCAGTACAGAAGAGAAATAACACATGTACAGTCAACAAAGGAATATCATGTACATTCCAAGTATAACCGTCAGGTAGTAAGTATAACCAAAGGCACTGCGTAAAAGCAATCTTCAGCCAAAACAAATTATAACAAACTTACATAACAGAGGTGTTATCTAAGTCCTACCAGGGGAAGAAATTGTCAGGTGGGAATCTTTCCACGCTCCCCATACTTGAGCAAATTTTTTATAACATTTACAGTGCAAATAAATGATTTTATCATACATCATTACTGTGTTGACTTGTTTTTTCCACATGTGGGGATTAGGAGGGCGGAAGTCTATCCATCTGATGGCAATGGATTTACGAGCCAGAAACAACGTCTCCCTTAAAAGAATGCGTCCAGACCTCCTCCTCCAACAAGCCAAATAGGCATACTGATGGTGACAGTGAAACTGGCATTGAGAGGACCGAGGATAATAGCTGGGTCACTTCACCCCAGAAAGAGGCTATGGTCGGGCATACCCACACCATGTGCCAGAAATCTGCAGGGCTATTCTGGCATTTGGGGCACGTGGGGGCTGGGATACGGCCCATTCGAAATAGGCGCTGGGGCGTTAAATAGGCCTGGTGGATAAAATATAGTTGGATAAGTTTGTTATTGGCCACTGGGGATACAAATCTGTGAGACTCTAATAGGGTCTCACAGTCCTCCTCATCAAGTGGGAATAAGTGATTTCCACTTGTCTAGGGCTGGAAGAGGTCTGGACGCCACCACCACAGTGATCAGGTAAGAGTAGAGAGTGGAGACAAGGCTTCCGGGGCCTTGGGATCTGATCACACCTATTAAGGGGTGCGAGGACAGTGAAGTCGATGGGGTTGGGAACTGCGCGTTCAGAGCATGGTGAAGCTGGAGGGATCTGTAGAAGGAGGTGCGCGGGATGCCAAGGGAGTCCCTGAGGGAATCAAAAGTACGTAAAGCATGGTCTACATACATGTCACACATATAGGACCCCTACCTGAACCCAATAGTTATGTTCAGGGAGAAATAATAGGTGTGAGAGAGAGTGATTATTTCATAGCGGAGCCTCCAGGGGGGTACCCTGAAAATGTAATCTGTTCCCGGCCGCTGTCCAGACTTTACGGCCCACTTTGTGGGCTGGTAGTGCCTGTACTCGGGGGCAAGAAGATGCCTCCAAGTAGAACCACAGTGAGATCGGGGAAATAAAGTCCAATAAGTGTTGGTCAGGGGAGTGGCCCGGGTCTACCTGCAGCCATGGATTTTGGTATTTCAGTTACCCTGCAAGATAATAAAGGTATGTTTGGGAGAGACATACCCGCATTATCTTTTGGGCGTTGAAGTTTAGCAAATTGGAGTTTTGATCGTGACGAACCCCATATGAAAGGGATCATAGCGGAATCCGAGTCTCGGAAAAAGGATTGCAGAATTAGGACAAATATATGTTGCAGAGTATAGAGACATTTTGGTAATACCACCATCTTAATTAAATTAATTCAGCCCACCAGTGACAGTGGTAACGAGGCCCAAACTCTAAATTTGTCACAGAAGTGCCCCGACAATGGAAGAGCATTTAGTGCTAGGGTTTGAGTGGTGGTCTTGGCAATCATGATACCTAAATATTTGAAATGGTCCACTATGATCAAACCTTCCAACATGGAGCCCACGCTACCATTTCTAGATGAGCTGAGGAATTGTAGTGAGGATTTCTCCCAATTGATAGAAAGGCCTGAATAGGACCCAAATGCATCGATCAGCTGAATGGCCACAGGCAGGGACCTTTCTGGGTCAGACAAGAATAGAATGAGGTCGTCGGCATAGAGGCAGACTCTGTCCTCCCCGGCAGAGTGGGGGATACCGGACAGTAATGGGTCATGTCTAAGAAGGGAAGCGAGGGGTTCAATAGAAAGAACGAAAAGAAGGGGAGAAAGGGGGCAGCCCTGACGGGTACCTCACTGTAGGGAAAAGGAGAGGGAAAGTAATCCATTTATAGCTATAGAGGCTTTTGGGGCTTCATATAGGATAGAAATCCATCGAACAAAATCTTATCCGAATCCCATCCTTCTCAAGACCTCCAATAGAAAGGGAATTTCCACAGAATAAAAGGCCTTGGCTGCGTCGAGAGACGCCAACGCCCAGTCCCTATCATCATACACTCCCCGCTGGACAATCACCTGTACCCTCCTTAGATTATCTGACGTACTGCAGCCAGGGATAAAACCAGATTGGACCGAGTGTATGATGGCAGGGACCACCTTATTGAGGCGATAAGCCAGCAATTTGGTTAGGATTTTGTAATCAGAATTTAAGAGTGATATGGGTCTATAAGAGCCACATATCAGGGGGTCTTTGTCTGGCTTTAGCAACAGTATTATGTTGGCATCATAAAATGAGTCAGGTAGCCTACCTGTCTCAAATGCTGCATTAAGCACCGCCAGTAGTTGGGGAAGAAGGATGTCTTGGTATTGCACATATAGTTCAATAGGGAAGCCATCCGGCCCGGAAGCCTTGCCTTTAGCCAAAGACGACAACGCATCCCCAAGCTCCTCTAGTGTTATAGGGGCATCTAATAAAGAAAAAAAAATCATTAGTGAGGGTGGGAAGGGGGACAGAAGCTAGAAATCTCTGCCGGGGAGCGAGTCAGCCTGGTACTATACAGGTCCCTGTAATAATGAACGAAGACATCTAGGATGTCCCCATTTCCTGTGGCCAGTCGGCCCATGGCATCTCGAATTTGGATTATGGCTGGAGAGGCAGTGTTCTGGTGGATGAGATAAGCAAGGAGACTGCTGGATTGGTTGCCCTGTTCAAAGTAGCGTTGGTTAGTAAAGAATACCTTACGTTTCGCTTTCTCATGCAATATAGTCATATAGGATCTACCAGCCTGCAGCCATCCCATTCTTTGTTGCTCTGTAGGCTGGGCAATAAACTCTGCTTCCAATCTGGCACATAGGGCAGCCGTCTCATCCTCCACCCGGGTCGCCTCCCTCAAACTTAATGGCTTCATGCAAGATACTCACAGGGGCCTGGGGGGGAGGGGGGGGGGGTTGGTATACTCCCAAGAGGACCACTGGCACCTGAGCAATTTTCCATTGAACAAAGACCGCATGCAGGGACCATTGCACCCAGGGTTTGGCTAAGTATCTATATGACTCTGGAATCATGTGAGTCTCCTGAAGACACAATATATGTGGATTATACCTCCTTACATGTTCAAATACAGATTGCTCTCTTTCGCGGGGTTCCCAGGCCCCTCACATTCAAGGACATTAATCTTGTAGTTCACTTGCACCTCATACAACTAAAAAACTAAACACACACAACTGTTAAACAATGAATAAACTTACAATGAAACACAAAAGATCTACGTGGCTTCTTATACGGGGGAAGTCTGAGAAGCTGAATCTCAGAAACTCAGACTTAGGTTACACCGGTTACCCATTAAAGTACTATGAGCTTTTAGCCACCAAACGTGCACATCTATTGTACGCCCTCAGGCGAACGCTGCTGTAGTCACTGTTAGACCAGATATTTATGGCAGGCAAGGGGGGAGCAACGATAAGGAGGAGGAGGGGGGGGGGGGGGAACGGGGAAAGGAAAAAAATATAAACGCATAAACAGTAGCATGCCTGATCTACGGCAGTGGTTTGGTAGTGGTGGTGCAGAGACCGGTGGCTTTGGCACCCGACCTCAACTGAGTCCTATGAGGAGTAGAATGCAGGGGAATGTCTCAGTTATGTCTTTGTGAAGAATGTTCATACTTGCTCAATAGGGAATCTACATCTCGGTGGCCCATGAGGCCTCTGCAAACATTAACGTGGAGACGGTGGCGACGGACGTCCGCGACCCAGGGATTGAAGCCAGTCATCTGACGAAAAAAGAAGATTGTCCGGCTCCAGATATTCAGTCCCATAAAAGCAAACGTTTATTTGAAGATGAAACAGATACTCCTAGTCCAAAGGATCGAGATGTTTCGGGCTACATGCCCTTAAACTTGAAGCCAGTCATCTGCCTCAGCTGGAGTGTTGAAGAACATGGCCCGTTCATCGTAGATAACACGGAGGCGGGCCGGAAAGGACATAGAGTATATTATGCGCCGTTCTCGCAGCTTTGCCTTCACTGCTGTAAATGAGGCCCTTGTTTTCTGGAGAGCAGCGGAGAAATCCAGGAATAACTGGATGTTGGCATTCTAGTACGTTACTTGGCCCAACCTGCGGGCAGCGGATAGCGCCGCGTCCCTGTCCCGACTGCTGAGCAGGTGCACCAGGAATGGCCTCGGCGGGGCACCGTGTGGCAGCAGCCTGGAAGGTACACTGAGTACAAAAGTACAGGGGTCTTTTCCCTCAGCCCGTTCGGGAAGGCCTAGGATTCTCAGGTTATTGCGCCTGAGGCGATTTTCCAGGTCGTCGGCTCTCTGGGCCCAGGCAGCAGCCGACTTGTCTAGGGCTGTGATCTTAGCTGGCATGGGGGTAGTCATGTCCTTGAGATGGGAGATTCGTGTCTCCGTCTCATTCACCCGGGCCCTGAGGTTCTGGAGGTCCTGACTCAGCAATCCAACGTCGATTTTCACCTCCTCAATCTTCCCGGTCAGAGCAGAGGTGGATGTCTGTATGGCGGCAAGCAGTTGAGCTGTGACTTGGGAAAGTGTAGGCTCGGGATCCGGATCATCTGGCCGCTGAGATGTTTGGCGCCATTTCAGCATCCCGGGCTGCTCGCTGCTGTTCGGCGCCATGTTGGTCAGCTGGCCGGGCAAACTCTGAGCTTTTCTGCAGCGGTGGTCTGCCGTGTACGGTTCATCCTCTTACGAGGGCGACCCGTGTCATTCAGGTGCAATCTGGCAGCGTATATTGGCAGGATAAAGGTGGTAAGCCGGTTACCAGCCAGAGCTCACATACAGCACGTCTACTCTGCTTGGCAGTTAGCTACGCCCCCCCGACATTTCTCATATTTGACCGTTTTAGGATCTGTGGCCTGTTCAAGGTAATGGAAGATCAAGCAACTATAAGAAATTTAATGACAAAAAATGCTTCCCATTGTTATCAAGCATCATTGCACTCCTTCCCTCCTGCCAAACTATCATCCACTCTGAAAAATCAGCTTGGCAATAGCTTTGGTTTACTGGTTATGACTTGTACTCAGTCTACATGCTACAGTGAGAAAGACAACCTGTGAAGATTTGCTGAAAAATTCCATATATAAGATACATAATGGACAGATATAGAACTGCTCCTCATGTACACACAGGACAGCTTATAATGAAGTCACCTAAAACCTATGAAAGTAAATTTGTCAGCTGCAACCTCCTGACACTGTTAGAGCTCCTTGCACCTTTCATATATCTAGCTTTGCACCAGAGATTTAAAACATTTTTCTTCATTCTGGAAGCAAAGTGTCAAAGCGGTGTTTTCAATCCCTTGAAGTGCTGAGGGCTGGGACTCCTCCTTGCTTCCCCTTCCATAATAGACCCTGTTCAAGGAGTCATTCTAGCCCTCTCCAGTTTAGGAGCTCAGGAACACCTCTTTGCACAGGGGAACAAAAGCATTTTTCTACATTGTGGTAGCACAGATTGATATAGGAATAGGTACTGTGTGTCTCCTTGAGCTAAGAGCTATCAAACTGCGAGCAATTTTCAAGGTGAGTTTATGACAGATTCCCTTTAAGGCCGCATTAACACGTTCCGTGTTCAGCACAGAACACAGACATGGAATAGGCAGCATCTGTGATAAGATGCTGGGAGCAGGGGAACTGTATGAATCTGCGCCGCACTGCAATGACAGCGCTGTGGCTTCATTTTTTTTTTTCTATTAAAAGTACATCAAAAGTAAAATAGATGTGTCTCTATAATGTACTACCATATCTGTGCAGTTCTGCCACACTGGTAGTTGATTGACATCCAGGAAATCCACTCTGTCTCCTGCTACCCCCCCTCAGGAGACAGATTCCATGCCTCTGTCTCATTGTGTATATTTGCAGAGCACAAGCTGATTATGCAGACAGGGGGCAGGGTGTGATGTCACAGTAGGCTTGGCTGGATCCCCCAATCCCTTGAGTGATTCCCCATCTCTGACCAGCCTCTTTAGCCTACACCTGAGCAGGCAAAGGTGTGAGAAGCAGCTGCTGTGACTTCACTCATTGTGCAAAAGTCTGCATACTGGACACCGAGTAATTTTACTATAAAATGGCCAATCCCTGTAAGAATCAAGGAGGCAGTTTATTAAGCGCAGCAGAATCTGTTGAGGCTATGCAAATAATTATTCCCAGCATGCATGTCTCCTTGTTCCTTTGACTGAACATGGTCAAGTGCTGAATACAAGCAAGGTGTGCAAAACAGTATGCAGTGTCCTTGACCCCTCAACGCTGAACATGATCTATAAATAAGCTTCCCCTTTAAATTACTAGCTGTTGAGATCAGGCAATCACTTCCAACATCTATTTAAATGAAGCAGTGGCTCGGCATCTAAGATTACTTTGTGTCGATAGTAACACAATATAGATATAAGCTATACAGACTGGCTATTCTGACAGCTACATAGTAATTTCACAGCTTTGGTTAGGTTTCTTGTACATAGATGCCAAGCAAGATATCATTGATGTAATAGATACTGACAAAGCATAAGGCCTCTTCGTTAATATAACACATGGGCTAATTTACTACCCATCAGTATCTTTCCTACACAAGTGAGAATTTGGGGGAGATTTATCAAACTGGTTTAGAGTTAAATTGACTCAGTTTCCCCTAGCAATCAGATTCCACCTTTCATTTCTCAGATTCTTTGGAAAAAGGGTGGAATCTGATTGGTTGCTAGGGGATAAATCTCCTGTGTTTAAGACTCAATTGTCAAGAGACTTCATAGAAGTCACATGCCTGCATTTTAGGTCAGCATGAGCTGGTAGAATGTGCATAAAGCAGCACTATAATCTGCAATTGATACACCCTTAAAGGGGTGGTTCTAAAAAAGTGCCAGAGATTTGCTTACTTCTATTCAATACATTTTTATCGAATAGCATGAGCTCTATATATTTCGGTATAATCAGCATAGAATATAGTAATCAGTAGGAGAGGTTTTCCATTGGGATTTTCTACTGCTCCGGACAGTTCCTGTCAGGGACATAGGAGGCAGCAGAGAGCATTGTGTTAGACTGGAGAGAATACACCACTTACTGCAGGACATAACATACAGCAGCTGATAGGTACTGAAAGATTTTCTTTTTAGTTACAGATCTCTGGCACCAGTTGATTTGAAAAGTTTTGCTTAACTATCCAAAAGGTTATTATAGACAGTCAATCACTTCTCCCAGCTTTACTATACATATGGATGTTTGGCAACTGTTTAAAGTAGCTTTTCAGAGAAAAAAAAAAAAAAGTCTGGTTTAAGTGCTTCACAGAACATGGGTATAAGCCCCAAGTTGTGACTGCAACTGATCAAGTAAACGCAACTGATCAGTTGCACCGATGTTCTGCAGCAGGCTAGTCTTCCTGCTCTGTCTGAGCCTTATGGTGCATTTAAACAGAATTTTCACGATAACTATCGCATGTGGGATAATTTGCTCATGTAAACACAGCGAACGATCAAGCGACGAGCGAGAAGTTTGTTGTGATCTTTCAACATGTTCTCAAGTAGTCGTTGGCTAAAAATTTGCCGATAGCTTAACAGATAAACCGTCTGATTCACAGGGCTTAAGCGATTGCAATAACTAATTTTGAAGCAACAATTTGAGTTTTTTAATCAGCATTTAGACAAAGTGAAATTGTTTAAAGACTGGGCAAATTATTGCTCAGTGTAAACGCACCATTAGAATCAATAGACTTGAGTGTGTCAAAGTCAGTCATGTCAAACTCTGGCCCGTGGTGCCATTATCTTTGGCCCGCCAGGCAATTCAGAATTTTAATTACATCAGGCCCGCCATGGCTACTATACAAGACTGTGGGGAGGGCTGGCTACTATATAAGAGTGTATGAGGGAGGGCTGGCTACTATGAGACTAGTGGGGAAGGCTGGCTTATTTGGGCACTATTGGGAGGGCTGGATAATGTGGGGCAATTTTGGGGTGGGGATTGGCTATTATATGGGTTGGGGTTTAATCATGTCATAGCAATTAACATGTCATTTATCATAGTGCACGGGGCTGGGAGAGGCACACCACTGACAGTGCCAGGAACAATGCACGCTGCTCCGACAGTGCCAGCACCGCTACAGTCACACTTCAAGGTTGGCCCCCAACTTGTCCATTTCTTAATTTTGACCCACTGTGTATTTGAGTGTGACACCCTTCGTCTAGGTCATATGACAGCCTTGAGTGAGTGTCAAGCATGCACTCTAGCTTATCCCGATTATCTGTGGCCTAAACACTTAGTTCTCAATGATCAAAACTTGACGTGGGTACTTTCAAACATTTGCAAACGGGTGTGAGGCAGCGAGAATCCATCACACCCAACCATCTTAGTATTGGGGGGGGGGGGGGGGGGGGGGGAACTCCGAATATAAATGCATGGGGCAAGGAATGCATCTCAAGCAGAATGTAAGACTCGTCTACATAACCATCAGTCTGACTTGCCAACTAGAGTTCACACAGTATAAGTGAAGACAGGTTCTGTGTAATGTCAGGTAGCAGATTGACTGGAATGCACAAGCTGCAAGTCCAGATTCCAGTCAAACACATTTAGATTCACATGTTTATAGGTGCAGGATGTAATTTCTAATTACTTAAACAAAGTAGTTTTATAAAAAGTCAGTTTATTTATAGGTCTCCCAGATGTTGCTCAAAGCTCACAGAACTTAAAAAGTCATAAAAACAGTATTTACAGAGTCAGCAGCATTAATGCCTGAAATGGCAGTGTTATAAAAGTGCAGAAGTGGTAGTCCCCATGCTGTGTGGTTTTATTAGGAGGCAAGTCTTGCAGCCAGGTCTGTAATGACTGGAGACATCAGCTGAGGAATGGTGCTAATCTTCATTAACTTGCTGCTTGCAAACTTGTTTCTCACAGCCTAAGATACAATAGAGAGATCAAGATTTACAGTCCAATATTTGTTTACTCACCAAGTGCCTGCTCCTATCTACTAAAACATACCACATGCTTTGTGAGGTTCTTGTTGACTTTGTTAACATTCTTAGCCATGTGTTTCATGATAGGAGACAAGTCTTCCTCAGTGTATCCAGTGTAGTGCTGCTGTGTGGCACCCTGAAGGAGAAAGTAGCATAAATCAGCTGTCCTAGATTGTGCCAATTACAGACTAGAAGTCAGCCTCCTGCCCTATAGGCATATACAACTTACCCAACTGCCCTGACCAAGAACTTTCTGTGCCAGACAAAGTGCAGCTGAGGCCAATTCAGAAGGTCTAAAGTGGACCATATCATAGTCTATGAGGGTAAGTTCCATCAGATACTTTGCAAGTGTGTGCTGTTCTGCATCAGCCTGAAGAGAACATGTTAGAGAGTTGTTTATAGACAAGAGCCAGGACTACTGGTACTGATACAAGTAAGCAGTTGCATGGGGGAGAACTCCAGCATTAGTAGTGCTCTGCAGTTCAGTCCAATAGTCAATAGATGTGGAACTCACTAGCTACAAGTAAAGCTTCTAGTCTTTACTGCAACTTCATGACAAATTACATGTTAGTGAAAGCGTGCTCCACAAGCTATAGGTGTTGGTCCTAATCTAGTCAAAAGGCAAGAGGAAGGAGTAGTAAGCCAAGAAATGGCTGTTGCCTGTACCATGATTTTTAATGAAGTTACAATAAGGACTAGTATGTAGACAGATGACCCTTAATGGATAGGCCATCACCACAATGTCTACTACAGACATGTATTTGTGAAGTTACGTGTGGTAGACAGCTTTGCATAATATAGTCCAAGCTTTATTCAGTGAATATTTACACAGCAATGTTAAATCCAATACCACAGCTATGGTAAATTGAGATTACACAATGCATGTGTTTGTACACCTGCCATATCTTCTGAGGCACAATCCTTCAAGGTCTGACCTGGGTCCGACATCCCCTACACTAGACAGGGCTTGCCTGACCATCTTCATGGACAACCACCAAGCACAGGGCAAGCTCTGTCTGGTGTAGGGACACCTGACCCAGGCCACTCTAGTCTACAGGATTGTGTACATTGATGTATGCCTTTGTACACCTATCTGATGCACTTACCACAGTTGGGGTGTATATGACCACTATACACCCCAAATAAGAGTTTAGACTATTACACATGCCATTTTACATTTACAGATACAAAGACTAGAAGTTTTACCTAGGAGCTAGTGAATGTTGCATTCTTAGATAAAATGTATACTCTAAGTATGTTTTAGCTTTAAAAGGGTTACCCAATGCTACAAAAACATGGCAGCTTTTTCCGGAGACAGCACCACTCTGGTCTCCAGCTCAGGTGTGGTGTTGCAATTAAGCTCCATTCACTTCAATGAAATGGAGTTACAAAATCACACCCAAACTGGAGACAAGAGTGGTGCTGTCTCTGGAAGTGGCCATGTTTTTGTAGCACTGGATAACCCCCTTAAATTCTAAACTAGAAACTTCCTAGAAGTGCCTAATGGAATCTTAAAAAAAACTTACTGGGATAAGGCCACCTTAACGTGGAATGATGGTTTACATTTGCAAATGGTATACCAAGAGTCTTAATTATCTTTATGGAGATCTTTAGCATCTGTTGGGCTGCTTTGTGTATTTTTATATCTGTTGCTTTGTGTTTGCAGTTCCAGCCATATCAGTGCGCTTGAAAACGAAAAATTCCATCCACGGCTTCAAAAAAAAAAAAATTGTGGTAGCTTTATTGGACCACCACAAAACAGAAAGATAACACGCCGACGCATTGCAGGGTTAGAACCCCTTTGGCCATGTCGGCGTGTTTTTATCTTATCTTTTTGTTTTCTGTTTTGTGATGTTCCAATAAAGCTACCACAATTTTATTGAAGCCATGGATGGAATTTTTCATTTCATGGACTTTCCGGGTTGCGGCCTGCAATACAGCCAGAATGTGCTTCACTCCCAGGAAGTCCACACACCTGCGCTAATTGTGGCTATCAAGGGTAAGCTGACATTCTTTTTATGATATAGCAATGTGCTGCCTAGTGAGAATTGTGTTTCAGGAGAGCTGACCAAATTTGCCTTTTGCCTGTATTCCTAGTTGAATCTTTGTTCCTCCACATTAAGACTGTATGCAGCTTTTAGTGTTCACCACTACATACAACAAAACCCCACCCTTGAGTGTTAGCTGTAATCCATATTCCAAGTTGCTGACACTGTTCGATCAAGGACACATGGTACATTTCCAGCTGTGCTTTCAGAATGTAGGAGAATGCTCTGGTAGAGTCAGAGGCTATTTCTGAGCACCTGACAAGCTGGCAGCTTCCTTTCCCCTTCCCTTCTTAGTTGACAGTAGGAAGTAAGGAAGTAGAGTCCCAAGCAGGCATTACAGCTTGCTGCACTTCAAGAAGCCCTCTAATTTAGAAATACAATTAAAGCTTTCTGATCTGGAAGGACAGATATACGAAAGTACCATGTTTGTCTTGTAGCTGATAGATTCCCTTTCATTTGATGTCAGATCACATTGCCCACTATCTGTGTCCTGTGGGGTTTAAACTTACACTACAGCATTTTGATGCACGTCTCAGGAAGTGAAGTGGCAGTGGACGTCCCAATCCAAAGTTCAGCTCACGCAGCATCAACAGTTCCATTTCTCTAATCTGGAATGCAGTATAAGCATTGTCCGTGATGTAAACAAAGTCTCCAACCTCTGGGCTGTACATTTCTTCATATTTGGAAGCCAGGAGAAGCGAAGTTACACCAACCAACTGAAGCTTTCCACGAGAGATAGGCTGAACCTATGTATAGAGAGGCATTAGTATAGTAGGGTGAACACACACACACTAAACTAAAGACACCAGAAACACTTGCCTGCAGAAACTGATCCATGATAGCAATGCTCAGATACAGAGTTTCCTGGAGCAGTTGGAACCTAGAGTGAACTTGAACTAGCCAGTCAACCAAGATGGCCCTCATGCGTTCATTTACCTCCTTTCCTTCCAAGTATCGTGTCCTTATTGGCTGCTGAAGCTAGACAGGACAGAAACAGGACATTTTAACCGTAGAAGTTCTTAAATGCATTATTGCAAAGTGTGCCATCTTATCAGCTTGTGGCCCTTTGGCTGCTGCAAAACTGCTATTCCCATCATGGATAGCCATTTTGACATAATCATCACAACATGGAGGGCCATAGGTTGGACACCCATACTCTAGCCTTCTTTACAGAGATTCTCAGTCAGACTTCAGAATACCCCTTTAAAGGGAACCTTTCACCCCTCGTGCCGGGGTGACAGGCTCCTGACTCCCCGTTAGAGCCCCCTATACTCACCTGATCCCACCGGGTCCCGCTTCTGGAGATGGTCGGGTCACGGAGATCTCAGCCGCTCAGAGCATGACGGAGCGCTGGACTCTGTCATTCTCTATGAGTGTTTGACTAATCTGAGGAGCACGCGCCGGGCGCCGATATCTGTGACCCGACCATCTCCAGAAGTGGGACCCGGCGAGATCAGGTGATTATAGGGGGCTCTAACGAGGAGGGTCAGGAGCCTGTCACCCCCGCAGTGGGGGTGACAGGTCCTCTTTAAGTACAGCTCATGTTCCTTGCCAATCAGTTATAATTTGGTATATAGACCTTGGGCCAGCTTGTGCATATATGCTGGGGACAAGTTACACTTTCCCATTTTATTGCCCACCCACAAATTGGGGCTGCAAACTTACTTCCAGTTGCTTCAGATAGTTGTAGATATCCATTACATATTCACTACACAGTTGAGGGTTGCCTCCATCTTCAGCATCAATATCCTCCACATTATTCAGAGCATCGGAGAAAGCTTGACAGAGTTCCTCTTCCTCCTTCATTGACACATCCATAGGTATTGGAGAGGATTCCTTAGAGTCAAAACATTGGTTAGAAATATGGTTCTTCCACATTTGTAGCCAGTCACCAGCCTAAGTTATGCAACAAAGCCTTGGATTAGAGTAGTGCTTCTCAACTATCTACTGGAGCCTCACCCAACAGACCAAGGCAAAGCCTGGGACTTACCATCTGTGGTAAAAGTCCATTAAAAAGCTGAATATACTAGGGCTACCTTTAACCCGTCTCCCAAGCTCTATATACTAACATAGTACAAAAATTACACAGTACAAAATTAATAATTTTGCTAAAAAGCGAGACTTATGCAAAACGACTGCATATCAGTTACTTTGTGAAAACTGGCTCCTCAGCTGGGCCTCACCAACAACAAGGGGGCGTCTAACAGTTTGGAGACCCATGCTCTAATCCATGGCTTCTCAAACGGCAGCCCTCCAGCTGTTGCAAAACCCCAATTCCCATCATGCCTGGACAGCTAAAGCTTTGGCTGTCCACACAAGATAGAAAGGATAGCACAGTATGAAGATACTCCATTGGCAGACCTTTCTGTAATTTAGAGCAATACATGCCAATTAGAGGCCTTTGCCCTCAACTAGAAACTTACCTCTGCCGGAGCTTCAATTACAGTCACCTTCACAGGGACCGCCTTTGGCTTCATGCTGACATTTGCCACTTTAGCTGCAGGTTTGGATGTCTTCACCACTGCATTTGAGTTCTAGCACAAATAAAGCAAAAGTGAGATTCTACTACAAGTTCTCAAATACAATGCAAGAGCCACCTAAATACCAAAATACCCAAGTACCAAATACCAGAAGAGTACTTGGTAATGTAGTCAACTAGCAAAGTTAAAGCTCACCAAGTACTCTTGATCTATAGCAGTATACACATCTGACTCCTATGCATGCGTATCTAGCAGGAAGCTGCACTGCTGCTCCTGTACCAAATAGGAGCCCTGCAGCAAAGATATTCCTGGGCACCTTTACCAGCAAAGGCAGTGGACTGTTCATTGCTAGAACCGAGGACTTTACAGTAATGCAACAGAGGCTCAACTGCAAGTATGGCAGCACTCATACCACTAGTTGTACATATTTCATTTAAGTTGTAGTAGTAGACCAATGAACTGGAATAAAAAAAAAAAAAAACACAGCAAGCCACAGAGTAGTGTGCAACTAGCAAAGACAAATTTTGCAGCCGTGGTTGCCAATTTGGTCATGTTGCACCTCATGTCATCTTAGTTGAGATGTAGCAGTGTGACAGTCATGTTGTAGCACAAGCTTAGACAAACATGCACAATGCTTACTTTTCCTACAGGCTGCTTTCCACGCACTGTAACTTTATTTCCTATTTCTCCCAGAGCAGCTCTCCTGACATTCAGCTGGGCCTTAGCCCTCATAGCTCCTGTAACAGCATTGTCCGCTTCACGGGAAATCTGAAAAGACATCACGATTAGTACAAGGTTAAATGGATTCTATAGTTCAAACACTGCAACATGCATCACATGTGCAAGAATGTGGCTGGTGACTAGAGTTAGACTTTACTAAAGTCTGTGTTTTCTTTAAACATTCTTGAAGACAGACCCAACACCAAACAGGCTCAAGGAAACGCTTGTTTTACATATCAGTATTGACCTTTCCAGAGAAGGCAATCTGCAGTTTGCCTATTTTTTTGCAGCAAGCCCCCCAGTACTTTGCTGGCATAGACTATACAAGGAAGAGGAATTACCCTTTGACAAGTTTTGTCCATTGCTACAGGTGGTAAAAATAAAAGATACTCTCCTACTCCAACCCCATAGCTACCACCCCTGCATTGCCCCACCAGTACTCAAGTTACCATATGGCTGCAGGGGACTGTAATAATCCACCTCAGTTACTGGTGGGAACATACTGGAGATGGGAGGGTGCAGTACACTTCTGCCTAGTGCAAGATAACTGCTCCGCACAACAGAATTGCAAAGAGATGGGGGCCCGTGTCGGGGTATCAGCCGCAGTACATAGTATAGTACACAGCATGGCATAGAGATGGGGGCCATGTAGGGGTATCAGCCGCAGTACATAGTATAGTACACAGCATGGCATAGAGATGGGGGCCCGTGTAGGGGTATCAGCCGCAGTACATAGTATAGAACACAGCATGGCATAGAGATGGGGGCATCAGCCGCAGTACATAGTACAGTACACAGCATGGCATAGAGATGGGGGCCCGTGTAGGGGTATCAGCCGCAGTACATAGTATAGTACACAGCATGGCATAGAGATGGGGGCCCGTGTAGGGGTATCAGCCGCAGTACATAGTATAGAACACAGCATGGCATAGAGATGGGGGCATCAGCCGCAGTACATAGTATAGTACACAGCATGGCATAGAGATGGGGGCCCATGTAGGGGTATCAGCCGCAGTACATAGTATAGAACACAGCATGGCATAGAGATGGGGGCATCAGCCGCAGTACATAGTATAGTACACAGCATGGCATAGAGATGGGGGCATCAGCCGCAGTACATAGTATAGTACACAGCATGGCATAGAGATGGGGGCATCAGCCGCAGTACATAGTATAGTACACAGCATGGCATAGAGATGGGGGCCAGTGTCGGGGGTATCAGCCGCAGTACATAGTATAGTGCACCATACACAACAGATCAAGGCATTACAGGCATGGCTGCTGTGAGCATCTGCCCCTCAGCTCCCGGGAATCACCCAGCTCGGCAAGGAGCAGCTCCATCCACACAGCGGCCCAAGGAGCAGCTCCATCCACACAGCGGCCCAAGGAGCAGCTCCATCCACACAGCGGCCCATAGAGCAGCTCCATCCACACAGCGGCCCATAGAGCAGCTCCATCCACACAGCGGCCCATAGAGCAGCTCCATCCACACAGCGGCCCATAGAGCAGCTCCATCCACACAGCGGCCCATAGAGCAGCTCCATCCACACAGCGGCCCATAGAGCAGCTCCATCCACACAGCGGCCCATAGAGCAGCTCCATCCACACAGCGGCCCATAGAGCAGCTCCATCCACACAGCGGCCCATAGAGCAGCTCCATCCACACAGCGGCCCATAGAGCAGCTCCATCCACACAGCGGCCCATAGAGCAGCTCCATCCACACAGCGGCCCATAGAGCAGCTCCATCCACACAGCGGCCCATAGAGCAGCTCCATCCACACAGCGGCCCATAGAGCAGCTCCATCCACACAGCGGCCCATAGAGCAGCTCCATCCACACAGCGGCCCATAGAGCAGCTCCATCCACACAGCGGCCCATAGAGCAGCTCCATCCACACAGCGGCCCATAGAGCAGCTCCATCCACACAGCGGCCCATAGAGCAGCTCCATCCACACAGCGGCCCATAGAGCAGCTCCATCCACACAGCGGCCCATAGAGCAGCTCCATCCACACAGCGGCCCATAGAGCAGCTCCATCCACACAGCGGCCCATAGAGCAGCTCCATCCACACAGCGGCCCATAGAGCAGCTCCATCCACACAGCGGCCCATAGAGCAGCTCCATCCACACAGCGGCCCATAGAGCAGCTCCATCCACACAGCGGCCCATAGAGCAGCTCCATCCACACAGCGGCCCATAGAGCAGCTCCATCCACACAGCGGCCCATAGAGCAGCTCCATCCACACAGCGGCCCATAGAGCAGCTCCATCCACACAGCGGCCCATAGAGCAGCTCCATCCACACAGCGGCCCATAGAGCAGCTCCATCCACACAGCGGCCCATAGAGCAGCTCCATCCACACAGCGGCCCATAGAGCAGCTCCATCCACACAGCGGCCCATAGAGCAGCTCCATCCACACAGCGGCCCATAGAGCAGCTCCATCCACACAGCGGCCCATAGAGCAGCTCCATCCACACAGCGGCCCATAGAGCAGCTCCATCCACACAGCGGCCCATAGAGCAGCTCCATCCATACAGCGGGCTGCAGCCCGGGAGGCCTGGGCTCTGCAGGCGCCATGATGGGAGACAGGGAGGGGCTGATGGCTGCACATTGCTGCACGGCTCCCGCACACACCAGCCGGCCCGGGGCTACACCAGGCCCCTAGGACAGTGATAAAGCCCGCATCCAGCCACAGCCAGCACTCGCTTACAAGTGCGGGGAGAGAGCCGCCTCTGCACACGGACAGTACTTACCACAGCACGGCGGGTCGCCATCTTAGCACGGGACAGATAAAAGAAAAGCTAAAACAAAACCGGTAAAACCCACTGCGCCCACGTCCTCCACTACCACACACTGCGGATTCTGCTCCCAACAGCAATGGATGAATTTTAAATATCGCTCCTCGCCTCCTGATTGGCCGAAACTTGTGGGAATGCTCGTTTCCTATTGGCTTAACGGCCCTGTTCAACGGAACGTGCTCCCCTGGCAACCAATGGAGTTAACCCTTCGATTAACGCGCGTCCCCTCCGAGCACCTGTACACCAGGTGACTTGTCCAATCTGCTTCTAAATCTACAGCTGTGAGGACAACGCTAATGTAACCGCCTGAGCACAAACCGGACAGAGTTGGAAATATCGCGAGAAAGCGAGCAGCAAAGGCTCTTGGGAAATAGCTGCACTACGTGACGTACTAGCCTGTGACTCCCGGCACATGCACACCTGATTACCTTTGCTGATAGCACGGGCGGCCTTATGTCTACGTCCTCCTTCTCCTCAGTTGTAGGCTTGCTGGTTGTGTTATGTAGTTACCGCACTCATTGCTGTGGCTGGCCTGAGACCAGTTCACATGGTGAGCTGATAACTGTCTCCATGCGGATTGCAGAGAGTGCTGGAAGGCTGCCATGCTGAAGTTGGTTTCTTATTCAGCACTTTCTTATTCACAGGACTTTTTGTTTAAATTTTTAGCCATTTTTCTTTAAAAAAATTTATATTAAAGGGGTTGTCCAGGATTTCTTTTAGTAAACTAGCATTGCATTGACTCCTGATGGTGTATGTTCTATATACACTTACATTGTTTTTTATTTAGAGCCCTTAGGCCCCGTTCCCACTGAGCAAAACTAGCGGAATTCCGCAGCAAAATTGTCCGCCGCGGAATGCGTTAGCCTCCCGCTCATAATGGGAGTCTATGGGAGGTGCGCGCTCCTGCCCTGTCCGTGCTGAAGGGCGGACAGGGAATAAACATGTTCTTTCTTCAGCGCGGACAGAGCAGGAGCGCGCGCCTCCCATAGACTCCCATTATGAGCGGGAGGCTAACGGCATTCCGCGGCGGACAATTCCGCTAGTTTTGCTCAATGGGAACGGGGCCTTACTGCAGTGCTTCCCAACCTTTTCCACCTCGGGGCACCCCTACTAAATAATGTTGTACAAATTAAGAAAACGGTCATACAGTGACTCACAGGTGATGTCTTCTTTGATCTGAGGAGTCACTTTCCCTTTTCCTCTCCATCCGGCCCAGTCCTCCATGATGATTTCTTCCAGATACGTTTCATCCCCTCAGAACCTGCGAGATAAACAATTTAGGCTCCGCACATTTCTAGCAACTTCCTTTCCTTTCTCCCTCCTGTAGGCTCCCATAGTAACTGGGCTGTTTGGTGTTATGTGCAGTAAAGCGACTAGGAATGTGGGATGCCCCCTGTATGTAGGATCCCCTGCTGTGCCCCCATGAGCTAATAATACCCCCAGAGGTGCCCCCATGAACTAATAATGTCCCCAGAGGTGCCCCCATATACTAATAATGCCCCCATGAGCTAATAATGCCCCCAGAGGTGCCCCCTATGAACTTATAATGCCCCCAGAGGTACCCCCTTAAACTAATAATGCCCCCAGAGGTGCCCCCATGAGCTAATAATGCCCCCAGAGGTGCCCCTTTTGAACTAATAATGCCCCCAGAGGTGCCCCTTTTGAACTAATAATGCCCCCAGAGGTGCCCCCATGAACTAATAATGCCCTCAGAGGTGCCCCCATGAACTAATAATGCCCCCCAGAGGTGCCCCCATATACTAATAATGCCCCCAGAGGTGCCCCCCATGAACTAATAATGCCCCCAGAGGTGCCCCCATGAGCTAATAATGCCCCCATATACTAATACCCCCAGAAGTGCCCCCTATGAACTAATAATGCCACCAGAGGTGCCCCCATGAACTAATAATGCCCCCTGCTCTGCCCCTAAAAAAACAAACATCCTACTCACCTAATTCGCGCTGTGTGGCTGCAGGCAGCAGCTCCTCCTCCTCCTCTGGCTCCATCTTGCGAGCCGCAGGGACGGGACCTCTGGCAGGCGTGATGACGTCACATCATCATGCCTGCCGGAGAGGTCATGTCCCGGCCTCCCATAGGCTGCTGGCATGAAGTGCCGGCAGCCTATGGGAGTGTAAGTAGGAGCAGGATGCTGACACTTCCTGCTCCTACATTATGCTCACTTTAATGTTCCGCCCGCTCACTGTGCGGGCGGAACATCAAAGTGATCTGTGCATCCCGAGAAGCTGCGCGGCCGCAGCTTCTCGGGATGCTTAAAGTGACAGCGCACATTTCCCACCGGGATCCCGCGGCACCCCTGGCGGGTTCTCCAGGCACCCCAGTGTGCCGCGGCACCCCGGTTGGGAAACGCTGCCTTACTGTGTTCTCAGGCTCAGTCACATAACCACTCTGTGTTATCTTTACTTCCTGTGATGTCACGCTCCCTGTCTGTTTCCTGTTCCTGTCAGTGAGGGAACAGGAGTCATCAGGTGGGTGAGGTTATGCGTACACACTGATTTAGCCCCACCCCTGTTGGAGGAGCTAACATCTGAGCCCAGTAGAAGCTGCAGCAGTGAGGGCAGCATGACGTGGAGTAAAACTGGCGGAATCCCGCCAGCCTCTATGTCATATAGGCAGTCTGTGGGAGAGACATGACAATTCTTTGAGCGGAGAAAAGAGCCCTCCCATAGAGTTCCTGTATAACATGAAGGCTGGCAGAATTCCGCCAATTTTACTCTGTGTGAACTGGCCCTTTGGCCGCATTCACACATCTGTGAAAAGTGTGTATTTGTGGATCAGCAATTGTCGTAAATAATAGATTACAGTCTTTCAGTAGGGCTATTCACGTCTCCGCATTTGTGTTCCACAAAAAAAAAAAAAGAAAGGACATTTAGTGCGGAGTGCAGTTTCAGCACATTTCCCCATAGACATCTATTAGAGCCTCCATGATCAGCAAACCGTCCACAAAAAATGCTGATCACAACAGCAACTGGTTCAAAACTACAATTTTTGGGACTACATTTCCCTGCCTATGATTAGAGTGGGTGGAGCTAGATTCAGAGCTGAGGGGGTGGAGCTATAGGCTTGCAGAGCTGTGATGTCACTGCTGAACCCTGTGACCTGGAAGTTCTTTATGTAAATAAACCCAAATTCAGAAAGCAGCAACAGAGGAGGAGGCCCAGGGACACAGAGGAGAAAAAAGATTAGAAAATAACTATGGAAAGGGAAAGATTACAAATGATTCCCCTTTCCAATACGAAAAATCTGTTGGCCAACCTCTTTAATAATAATTTACCTTAAAGGGAACCTGTCAGGCTGCCTGCCGGGGAAGAGCCCGCCCAACCCTCCGGTGGAGCCGTCGGAAGCCCAGCATGCATTATACTAATTACCAAAGAGGAGTTAGATGTCCATAGAAAATAACTCCTCCAGTCATTTTTTATGGACGTCACTCTTCATCTCAGGTAATTAGCATACCGCGCGCTCTGGGCTTCCAACAGCGATTTCTTGGCTGCAGGACCGGGTATTTATGGAATGGGTAAGTATACAGGGCTTCACTGGAGGGTCGGGCGGGCTCTTCCCCGGCAGGCGGGGTGACAGGTCCTCTTTAAATTGAAATCCCCTGAGGGGAATGACGTTACCCTTCAGGACTGGACCGATTCTGGCCTTCAGGACCAGAGCCCATTTTTTTTTTTTTTTTTCAAACTTAGTTTTTATTTATTTTCATGACAACATTACATTCAGCTGTTTACGACTGGCACAGTATGCCGAAGTGGGGTACGCAGACCCATGGGTTCCGTACTTTCAGCACGAGTGAGTGAGGCAACACTGACATAAGTAATAGGTCAAGTAAACTCCCTCCCCAACCTCCTTCCCTCCCTTTCCCACCAGGCTCGCTAAATTAGAACTCTCTAGCCAAATCGGTTCAGCAAATATTAACATATTATAAGATTGCTATTGGGTTGCCCATCATCTCATCTACACAGAGTCGGAATTTGTAGAGGGCCTAAGGTGCCCGCTATCTCTCTCTCCATGTACCATTTCGTGCCTTTAAAGGGTCGGACCACCTCATGGATTTCTGACTGGTCCAAAAAGCCAACCAGAAACCTTTTCCATTTTTTAAAGAAGGATGAGGCTTTTTTCTCCCTAGCTGGCTCTGCCTCTAATTGGTCCATATGGAGGTACCTTTTGACCTGTTGGAGGACCTGTTCCACCGTGGGCATCTCTGGGACCAACCATCTCAAGAGCAGGCATCTTTTTGTGACCAGTAGAAAGATGTGTTGTAAATGAGTGATCTGCATCCCCTCAGGAGGTATGTGCAACATTAAGAGGTGGGGGTCCACTGGTATAGAAGACCCCAGTTTATCATTCATGAAGGATATGAGGGAGTGCCAAAAGGCAGAAACCCTCGGGCATGTGTATAGACCGTGATACAGGTCAGTACCATATTCCGAGCAGTTTGGGCACGTATCTATCCTGTCCGGGCGTAACTCTGTTTTAGGCAATGTGAAACCGTATGTCGCATGGTGTATTATACGAAATTGTGTCTCTCTCCACTGCTCATTCACTATCACCTTCCTAATCACGTCCCAACCCTTCAGGATCGACTCCTGGGGCTCAGGGAGAGGAAGTTTCTCTCTCCAATATTTAAACATGGTATGTGATATGTCTCTTGGGAAGGCATCGCGTAATGTGAGATAAAGAGAGGACAGTGTGTGAATGGGATTGGTCTTTGTTACATACGTTGCTATGGGATTAGAGGTCAGTCCCCCCCCCCCCCCCCCCAAGTTCTGGAGCCTAGAGAACAGAAAGTTATGTATTTGGTGGTAAGCCAAGAAATGACCCTGTCCCAACCCGTAGCGGGTTTGTACCTCAGGGAACGTCATATATCTCTGGGAGGAAGGCTGCATTATATCCTAGCCCATTTTTTTTAATCCAACCTTTCTGATTTTATGTGGTTGTGGCTACATGATGCTATAACTTTTCTTTCTGATTATGTGATTTTTTTTTTGTGACATATTGTACTTTAGGTTACTGGTAAATTTTGTCCAATATGCAAAAACATTTTTGTAAAAAATGCATTTTTTTCATAAAAAATTTGTATTTTTCTGCATTTATTATTTTCTGTGTTCACTGCGCATGTTTAATCACGTAGTAATTTTATTGACAGCGTCATTATTGTATTGGGGACTATGGGGATTATATATGAATTTTACTTTATTCATTTTTATTTTTTGTCTGTTTTTTTTTTTGTTTTCTTTCACACTTTAATTTATTGTCCCATCATGGGGACTTTACTGTGCAATAGCCTGATTACAGACATATTGCATTGCAGCGCTGATTAGCTTTGCAATGTAATGTGCCTGTAATAGGCAAAGCTGAACAGACTCAGCCTTAGGGGCCTATTCCACGGAGCGATAATTGGCCCAATGTCGGTGGAATAGAGAGAACCTAAAATCATCGATTTCAAAACATCATACATTACTTGCCCAAGTGCAGGTTTTCGCCCTCTTTCTCCCGGTCCTGCGCAGCAGCAGCTTCGGAGCTGCCTGTCTGAGCTGACAAACCACTCAGCCAATCACTGGCCAGAACCGCCGCTGCCAGTTATTGGCGGAGCGGTCTGTCAGTTCTGTCAGGCCTGCAGCCCTCGCTAACGATTATTGGGCCTTGGAATAGGACCAGTAAACAAGCGTTGATCTAGCAGATCAGTGCTCGTTTACATCGTTGATCTGTAGCTGGGACAGGTGTCAGCCTGTGTAATAGCTCAGTAAATGGAGCGCTGATCTAGCAGATCGGCGTTTGTTGACAGTTTATGATCGGGCCATCTAATAGGACCCTTACTCCAGTATCTCACACAGCCAATCATTACACTGTAGAAAAGAGAAGTGTGGACAGCGCTCCATAGTGTGAAGTCTGATGGCAAATGTGCACAAAAACAGGCGAGTAATTGGAGACTCTCACCTGTAATGGTTGTGCATATGGAAGGCACAACACTCAGTAACGCATGTGTGTGGACCGCAGCCACTCCCAGAGACCAAACCGGTAAGTAAATAGTCAGATCCTCCACTCCAAAACTCTGGGTCTATTCAGGCGCAGATCCAAGATAGGCAAGATAAAAGTAGATAGGACTATAAAAATTTATTAAAATAATGACACAACGCGTTTCGAAGTCGTGCTGACTTCTTTCTCAAGTGTCTTATACAAACTGTTTTTGAAAAACAGTTTGTATAAGACACTTGAGAAAGAAGTCAGCACGACTTCGAAACGCGTTGTGTCATTATTTTAATAAATTTTTATAGTCCTATCTACTTTTATCTTGCCTATCTTGGATCTGCGCCTGAATAGACCCAGAGTTTTGGAGTGGAGGATCTGACTAATTAATCATTACACTGTGGCTCTGGTCCCCTGCTCCGTGATGACCCATTCAGCTAGTCACTGGCTGTGGTGGGACAGCGCAGTGATTGACTTAGCGGGCTGTCACTGAGCACAGGCTTTAGTGTTTTGTTTTGGTTTTTTTAAATATGCCAGCAGCACAATTCCTCTTTTACAGGGCTATGGACTCCTTTTTCGCAGCAAACTAGAAATCCGCTGCAGGAATGAAATTCCATAGACTTTAAGAGTAAATCATTGTAGCTGTGGACTTCACCGAGACGCTCGCAGCATGAAATCCTCTGCAAAATGGTATGTGTGAGTGGATCCTAAAGGATCTAATGAGAAAATATTGGTGCCAGTTACTACAGGACACTTTAGGCCGCTCAATAGTTTCAGCAAGTCTCTAGGACACAACAAACATTCCTTTTTTAAAGGGAACAGGGACACTTTAGGAATGGCAGTGTAGAAATAAATGGGTCCTCAGCTTTGTAAGCCCTGACTCAAGGGTCCAATCCATAGCATACAACAGGGGTGGGAACCTCCAACCACTAAGATCTTTTGATGCCACATACTTAAAGTGTCACTGTCATTATAACTTTCAAAATCTAAATCAACAGTAGATGTGATATAAAGCAATTTTGCATTTTTTGATCCGTGGCCCGGTTCCAGTGTACGGCGCCGTTCTATCCACGGGTATCAGGCCAGGGCTGAAGCACTGGAGGCGGGCTGGGTCACCCCCAGTGGAAGGAATCCCCCGCCCCCTATGACGCGGCTCTATTAGAATCAATGGAGCCGCGTCATAGAAGGGCGCATCATAGAGGGGCTGCGGTTCAAAAAAATGGACCGCAGCATTGGCTTCCCTGCACCGATCTTTCCGTGGGTCATGTTAAATCGAATGTACCTGACGGTACATTCACTTTAAGTGTGGCAGCCAGCAGACACAGCACCTTGCAGGGGGGCAGCACCAGGGAGAAGGGGTAAAGAACAAACTTTTTTGTTTTTATTTTATAAGTCTCCCAAGTCCTGTTCAAACTTGCCAGTAAATCTAGTGTCTATATGTAGAGAAACGCATGTGGCCGAAACCAGGCTCCCCAAGATGGGGTGTCTTCAGGTTTACTGCCTAGGGCAGCAACAGCTGTAAAAATGGCCCTGTGTGTATATATCTCTCAAGAAGAGGAGATAAAACTGGCAGGACCTGTTCACAATCAGTGTGCATGATAGACCAATCACAGATGTATGGATTTATTGATCATTTTATAGAGAGAGTATACACACACAATCTAAGGTTGATAATTAGAACTATTTTATTTTAATAAGGAATGTTTGACAAACATATGAGCCAACACCGAAATAAAAGCTATATACATTGTTAGAGTCTCTTAATAAAACTTCACATATTGGTTCCATAAAGAAACTATACAGCAGATAGAAGAGGAGTAGCGAGACGCAATAAGACTGGAGAGTTAAGCTGAGAGATGGTGCTGATCCGATTCAGTTTTCTACTTGCAAATTTGTTCTTAACGTACTGAAAAAGAAATAATTTACATAAGGTTATAGAATGTCCAGCGAAATATGCAGACCCATTATAATAACCATACCAAAGCATATACACACAATCCCCTCGGAAGAAGCAACAATGTAAAACATACATGGGGTGCAGGAGTCTGTGGCTGGTACTACCTTGTTCTTTTGACTTATTTGCATGTGTATACTCTGATATAGCTATTATTTTGGGTCTAAATATTATCATTTAACGCAGTTTTCTCTCCTGATATCAAAATCACACATATTTTACATAGGACACCTGCACATACACATATGCTCAACCGCCATGCCATACAAATTAGTCCTCAATATGGTTGCACTGGTGAGGTAAAATGGGCATCTGTGATCAAACATGTATCACACGTATGGAAAGGTTAGAAATGGTGTTTAAAGGGTATCACCTCCAACAAACAGCTGACTTTTCCGATGTTGTTCTTGGGTAACTAATAAAACATGACATATATCAACTTTTATTTTGTGTTGCTTTCTTTGAAATCTTTAATCAAGAGGATTTAGGCCGTGTGACATCATAGGAATAACACACGCACTCTCAGAACTCTGCCGTGGAATCCCGCCTTGCTCAGTGTCTCACTGTAAGTGAATGAGAGGGCGCACGCTCCTCCACAGCCGCCGCTCTCTGCTCAAAGAAATGACATGTCACTTCTTTGAGCAGAGAGCGGCGGCTGTGGAGGAGCGTGCGCCCTCTCATTCACTTACAGTGAGACACTGAGCAAGGCGGGATTCTCCACCGCTGAATTCCGACGTTCTTGCTCAGTGTGAACGGGGACCAACTCCTCACCTATTCCTCAGTGTGAACCTCCCCCTAGTGTTCAGACCCATAATCATCGGGAGAACGAGCGGGGAGTGGACCACGCAGCTGCACAATCCACTCCCTGCTCTGTCCCAGTGATGAAAGAGTTGGACTCTATAGACTTACATTAGGAGCCTGACTCATCCTGGCTCGTTCTTACAATCTAGGTAATTTTTCAAATGACACACACACACACACACACACATATATATCAAATTGTATGCCAACACCCTGACGTTGGTTTTTAAAATAAGCTTAGCAGCACTAGTATCAGCCATAGGTGTGATGTGCAGCCGCTCCTCTCTCTCCATGTCGTGTTTTACATTTCTCCCTTTTCTGGGCAGCTGGCACTCCCCTTTACAAGACCCACGTGACCCAAATCAGCAGAATATACCTGTGCTCACATGTCAGTACCTCCATGTTTTTCCCATTCTGTTTGCAGCAGTGGTGGTGAGTGCAATACCATATTCATACTTGTGTTGTTTGGGGGCAGCCTTCTCCGCCGGTGGTGCTGGCTGGGTATTGGGGGGGGCATTTTGGGTTTGGTCCTGTGACATTGGGGTTGCAGGGCCATTCCATGGCCTCCCTTCCCTGCAGGTGCACACTTTGCGGGGTCGGCGGCCACCGACCGACACAGTGTGGAGTTAGCGTAGACCTGCACATGGTACACGGGGCGGTATGGTTTGATCAAATTATATGCCAATATCCTGACGTTGGTTTTTAAAATAAGCTTAGCAGCACTAGTATCAGCCATAGGTGTGATGTGCAGCTGCTCCTCTCTCTCCATGTCGTGATATCTATATTTATTTTTTTAATCATCTGGTGTCAAAAAGTTATACAGATTTGTAAATTATTTCTATTTAAAAATGTTAAAAGGGGTTATCCAGCGCTACAAAAACATGGCCACTTTCCCCCTACTGTTGTCTCCAGTTTGGGTGGGGTTTTGAAACTAATAGTGGTTCTACACGGAACGATTTATCGTTCGAATTTGCACGATAACGGTCGAATTCCAACGATAATCGTACATGTAAATGCAGCGAACGATCAAGCGACGAGCGAGAAATCGTTCATTTTGATCTTTCAACAACTTCTCAAATCGTCATTGATCGTTCGCAAAAAATTCGCAGATCGTTCCATGTAAACAGTCTTTCAACGATTTCACCTATGTATGAGATAGGCTTAAGCGATCGCAAAACGATTTTTCCGTACAATGTATCTTCCGTCTAAACGCTGATCGTTATTAAAAAAAATCGTTCATTCAAAATCGTTAATCGTGCGAATTATCGCTCCGTGTAAAACCACCATTAGTTCCATTGAAGTAAATGGAGCTTGATTGCAAACTGCACCTGAACTGGAGACAACAGTAGGGGTAAAAGTGGCCATGTTTTTGTAGCGCTGGATAACCCCTTCAAGCCTTCCAGTATTTATCAGCTGCTGTATGTCCTGCATGAAGTGGTGTATTCTTTCCAGTCTGACACAGTGATCTCTGCTGCCATTTCTGTTTGTGTCAGGAACTGTCTAGAGCAGGAGAGGTTTTCTATGAGGATTTGCTACTGCTCTGGACAGTTCCTGGCATGCACAGAGGTGGCAGCAGAGAGCACTCTGTCAGACTTGAAAAAATACACCACATCCTGCAGGACATACATCAGCTTGTAAGTACTTTTTTTAATAGAAGTAATTTGCTAATGAGTTTAACTTTCTGACTCATTGATATGAAAAGGTTTTTTTTCCTGCATAGTACCTCTTTAAAGAAATAAAAAAAACATTAAATACTTACAACAAATTTTGTCATGTTGTTATTGAGCATAAATACATTCTTTGCTATGTGCTGCATAACTGGCAGGAGATTTTCTTCCGTGTAGCCAGTGTAATGCTGGACTGTGGCATTCTGTACAGAAAGAGAGTTTGCTTACTAATGAACAGAACATGGCAGCAACAACAAAACAGATGGTTTGGAAGTGACTGACATTTTAGTCATAATTCTTTTTTTTTCATCTGTGTTTACAGGGGAAGGGGGATAAATCTGTCAAGTGGCTTGGGTCATCTGATACGGCCTCCAGAGTTAATGCTAAATACGTCTTACTTACCCAGGAACCCCAGTTAAGAACTTTTTGTGTCAAGCACAGGGATGCTGCTGCTATGATGGAAGGCAGATAGTGAACCATGTCATAGTCCATCAAGGTAAGTTCCATAAAGTATTTTGCAAGAACGTGGTGTTCTTCCTGTGCCTAGAAGAACAACATTTAAACGTAAGGCCCTATTACAGCAGCAGTTGTTCACTGTCTTTTAGGGTGCGTTCACACGTACAAGAGCTGCAGATGGCGCAAATTTGAATCTGCAGCAGATTTGATGACCCAGAGTTAGGGCCCTATTCCACCGGACGATTATTGTTCAGATTATTGTTAAATCGTTCGAATCTAAACGATAATCGTTCGTTTGAATAGCAGTTAAATCAGATCAAACGAGAAATCAGAAACCGTTGATTGCTTATTAAGACCTGGACCTATTTTTATCGTTGCTCGTTCACAAATCGTTCGCATTGAATAAGAAGTCCTTTGGTCATTCGCAGTAGTGACGAACGCAGTAGCGACGAACGCAATAGCACCGACAAGAATACCGCAAGAACGATCATAAGTAACGATTATCTTTCCATGTAAATGGGTGAACGATTTCAGGTCTTTCGTAATAGCAATCGTTTGGATCATTTATCGTTAACGATTATGCAAATGATAATGGTCCGGTGGAATAGGGCCCTTACTTTGCATTGAATCTGCAACTTCAAATCTGCGCCATTAAATCTACTGCAGATCCTGTACGTGTGAACGCACCCTTTGGGTCCTATTACACGGAGCGATTTTTAACAATTAACGACTGCAAACTAGATTGTTTATCGTTAACCTGAAATCGTTCACCATATTGCACAGAACGATGGTCGTTAGATACGATTGTTATTACGATCATTATTGCGATAGTTTATTCCTTCCGTTGTAAGGAAACAATGGGCAATGTGCTATTACACTGAACGATTAGTGAAAAAATGCGGAATTACAGCGAACGATTAACGATAACTTTAGGTTCAGATCTAAATCTACGACGATTTTTCGATCGTTGCCTGCAATTACACAGAACGATTATCGTTTACCTTCGAATGATAACGATTTTTCGCACGATAATCGTCCCATGTAATAGGGCCTTTAGGGTGCGTTCACACGTACAGGATCTGCAGCAGAATTGATTTGTTTTAAGGGTACAAACACACACGGCATATACGCTGCGTATTTACTGCTGCTATACGCAGCAGATACGCAGCAGATTAGATCTAAATAACTCAACACAGCATCAAATCTGCTGCAGATCTGCTGCGTATCTGCTTCGTATACGCTGTGTGTGTTTTTACCCTGAATCTGCACCATCGAATCTGCTGCAGATCCTGTACGTGTGAACGTGCCCTTAATCTGTCAAAAAATAATCCTGGCCACATGATCATTCAGCAGTCTAAAATGCTCTGTAAGCGAGTGCCGATCTAGCATTTCATTGCCCGCTTACCCCAAGGGTTGGGCCTTCAGGATAGATTGTCTATAGTGAACACTAAACATTGTCTAGGATGTCAAATAGTCTTCTCAACCTTCATTTATATGAATAAGTGGTATTCATAGTAAAGACAACTTCGTCTTTACTATGAATACCACTTTAATTAATATTTTTGTTTGTCAAACTGGAACATACAGAAATCCATCTGCATGCTTCCAAAACAACCCCATGTCCATATAAAAAACTGCTGCATGTGAACACAGCCTTAGGTTACAAACCCACTTGCCGGATCTGCAGCGAGTCTCCTTGCTGCGTTTTTGCAGGGAGACTCGCTGCAGATCCCGGCCCTATACTTTCAATAGCAGAGAAACTCGCAGCAGGGATGTACATCCCTGCTGCGATTTTGTCTGCAGCCCGCCCCATTAACCCCCCGGCCGCCGGACATTATACATTACCCGGTCCCCGTTCCTGCCGCTGAAGCAAGCAGGAGCCGGGATCAGGTAATGTATATCCTGCCCGCCCCCCTGCAGCCCTGATCGCCCCCAGCCCCGCAGCCCCCGGCCGCACGATCGCCCCCAGCCGCACGATCGCCCCGCAGCCCCCAGCCGCACGATCGCCCCCAGCCCCGCAGCCCCCGGCCGCACGATCGCCCCCAGCCCCGCAGCCCCCGGCCGCACGATCGCCCCCAGCCCCCGGCCGCACGATCGCCCCCGGCCGCACGATCGCCCCCAGCCCCCGGCCGCACGATCGCCTGCAGCCCCGCAGCCCCCGGCCGCATGATCGTCTGCAGCCCCCAGCCCCGCAGCCCCCGGCTGCACGATCGCCCGCTGGGGGCGATCGTGCGGTCGGGGGCTGCAGGGCTGCAGGCGATCGCGCGGCCGGGGGCTGCGGGGCGATCGTGCGGCCGGGGGCTGCGGGCGATCGTGCGGCCGGGGGCTGCGGGGCTGGGGGCGATCGTGAAGACACCAGGAGCCCCGAAGCAAGCAGGAACGGGGACCGGGTAATGTATAATGTCCGGCGGCCGGGGGGTTAATGGGGCGGGCTGCAGACAAAATCGCAGCAGGGATGTACATCCCTGCTGCGAGTTTCTCTGCTATTGAAAGTATAGGGCCGGGATCTGCAGCGAGTCTCCCTGCAAAAACGCAGCAAGGAGACTCGCTGCAGATCCGGCAAGTGGGTTTGTAACCTTAATATGAGTCCCATAGTTGTCTGTTTAACATTTTTGGCATATCCTGCATCTTTTCATCCTATTCATTGTTTGACAGAATTGCCAAATGCTAAATGAAGTTTAACTAATACAAACATAGTTTTACAGGGAATGTGTCATCAGAAAATAATGTATTTTTTAAAGGGGTTATCCAGCAAAAATCATTTTCTTTCAAATTACCGGTTTCAGAAAGTTATTTAGATTTGTAATTTACTTCTATTTAAAAATCTCAAGTTTTCCCATACATATCAGCTACTGTAGTGGATTATTTTCAGTCTGACACAGTGCTCTCTGCTGCCACCTCTGTCTGAGACACGAAATGTCCAGAGCAGGAGAGGTTTTCTATTGGGATTTGCTGCTGCTCTGGACAGTTCCTGTCTCGGCCAGAGATGGCAGCAGAGAGCACTGGGTCAGACTAAAAAGAAAACAACATTTCCTGCAGGATATACAGCAGCTGATAAGTATGGCAAGAATTGAAATGTTTAAATAGAAGTAGATTACAAATCTTATTTTTCTATCTATATTATAAAATAATCCTGAAATCTTGCAGCTTTTATTCTCACTAATGGGTGAGAAACTAAGGTAAGACTTTCTGTTATGTCTGTGGTGATAAGGAGAGCCTGCTGTGAAGTGTACAGCATTGCAGCATCATGTGACACTGGTAGGTAAAGGAGACAATAGCGGCTCACTATGGAATGACCTCTTCAAAGGTCACAGAGCGCACTCAGTTATGTTTCACATTCATCTCACGGGGACAGATTTTGTCTATTGCATGTCACTAAATCAGGTTAAAAACAGCCCAGGCAATATGGCAGCCCTCATAGAAATGTACAAAAAGTGAAATAAAAAAAAATAGTCAGAAAATAGAAACAATAGAATAAAAGAAAACGTTTCTTCATCTGACTCTAATAAGTAAAAGAAAATTTAGGTGACACATGCCCTTTATGAGTCACCATAACATCAAGACAACATACATGGCAAGACCTTGAGGCTCTGCGAAGGAAGTGAAGCGGCAGTGGTCTTCCCAGGTCAAATCTCAATTTATTGAGTATTGTTCTCTCCATTTCTCTAATCTCAGCTTTAGAATAGGTATTGTCTGTTATATAGACAAAATCTGCAATCTCTGGGTAATACATTTCTTCATATTTTGATGCAACAAAGAGTGATGAGACTCCCACCAATTGGAGTTTATTCCTTTGGACATGATGAACCTAAAGACAATTGCAAACACTTAAGTAAATTATTTTCCCACAACCCACAAAAATATACCTAAAGCAATGGGAATATTTCTTGCACATCTGTACAATTTGCAATAATAAACAGAATATATAGAGTCCTACTTGTAGAAAGCGGTCCAAAATGGCAACTGCCATGTAGAGGGTCTCTTGGAGTAGCTGGAATTTGGAGTGAACTTGCATTAACCAGTCTATGAGGATGGCTCTCATACGTGCATTCACCTCCATTCCTTGCATATAATTTGGACGAACAAACTGCTTGACCTTAGTTTGAGAAGACATGAAATTTGGAGTAGGTCTCATTCTATTCATAATTTGTGCATATTAGAGAAAAACATATATTGTCTGCCATTGGTCTTTCCTCAACAGTCTGTGAAAATAGAGGACATTTTCCCCATCTTCCTTTGTTCAGTAATGTTTCTGTAAGCATCATACTACAGTTCACAGTAAATTCTGCACAGGCAGGTGCTACGACTTAAAGGGGTACTCCAGCTAAAAGCTTTTTGCCAGTAATTGAAACAAATTACAAAATTATATAACTTTGTAATATGCTTTAATTACCTATCCCCCCCCCCCCCCAGGAAGTGAAGTAAACTCATTCTTATCTGTTGACCCCAGGCTGCTCTGTCGCAGCCATTTTGTGACAATGACACCATCAAGAGGGAGGCGGGTCTAAGCAGGTCGGCGTTTGCTTGCTCCCGGTGCTATTACATGCGTCGGCAGCGAGTGAGTAAGAGTCGGGGGGGTGGACAGTGGGGAGATCGTCCAGGCAGCCAATAGAAGTTATCAGCAGTCTGCTGCTGCCGCCCCTATAACATGGAGTGACGGCAGCAGCATATCGCTGCTATCCTCATCGTTAAGCTTTCAACATGTTAAAAGACAAGGATCAGCTGACATTGTTTATGTTGGCTGATCGTTGCCTTCTATTACACTGAGCAATTATCGTCCATAACTGTCAGTATTAGCTGAATACGGCCGATAATCACTTTGTGTAATAGAGGCTTTAGAACCTATATTTATCTTCCTAGCTCCTCTGCCGCAATCACTGAGCCCCAGTACCACTGCGCTTCTGGGATCGGGATTGGCACAAGGAATTGTCTAACCAGCCAATCAGTGGTGGAACACTGACAGTGTTGGACTGGGGTATCTGGGGCCCACCAGAGGAAATGATCCTGGGGGCCCACCAATGAGAAACATGTCGGTCAATGTTTGTGCAGAATCTAAAGTTGGGGGCCCACAGGAGGATCCTCTGGTGGGCCAATCCAACACTGATCACTGATCAACAAAGCAGACAATTCCACATGCTAACCCCAATAGTGCCGCGCAGCAGGAAAGTGCTCCACGAGATCGGCAGGAACACAAAGGTGGCAAATAAAAATAAATACTATTAAGTGTTGTTTTCCAATCTGTCTATACAAAAGGTTGTTCAGGGGGAAAAAATAGCTGTACTCAATGCTCCTTTCTGCCCAAAAATAAGCGTCTTTTTTCATTGTACTTGGGTCATAGGACTCAGTGGTGACCCCCTGAAAATTACACTCACTTGTGCATCTTTAGTGTGTGTGAGTGTGGGGGGGGGGGCACCATCAGCCAGTGTGGGGCACTCTCTAGCCTGCGAACTGTCCAAATACTGTCCTTAGGTATGTCGCTGACAGGGGAGTGTTGTTTTACCCACAGGGAGGCATTTAGTGTATCCAAAAGCTAGTGAATATGACTCCAAATGGCTGCTGAGAGACATAGTAGGAGAACTGAGGTAACTGTGGAAACAATGCAGTGATTTTATCACATTGTGTGGGGTTTAGGGTGAATTGTATTGTATCCCACAAAATGAGTCTAAAAATGCATAAAACGGTAAAAATGTAAGTGGATACAGCTCGTCTCTGACTGGCTTAGAATCCAATACTTATAATAGGAGGGACACACCAACTCAGCAGGGAGAGAGAAAATGAACATTTCTAGAAGCCAGCAAAGGGAAGAATAAATATCTAACATATAAACTATGCATCTATACATAACACATGACTTTCTTTGTCACTATACAATTTGGTCAGGACAAATCCACATTACATACCTCTAACTGTCTCAGGTAAGCATAGACTTCATTAACATAGTCACTGCACATCTTGGGATCGTCAGCATCTTCAGCATCAATATCTTCAATGTTATTGAGGACCTCAGAAAATGCTTGGCAGAGGTCATCTTCATCCCTCATTGTTACGTCTGATTTAAAAGGGACCTTCAAGAAGAAATAAGAAATAAATGTGCTAAAGAACGGCAAATAGCTTGGGGTCTAGGAGCCAAAAATAATTATATTTTCAATAACTTCTTGTATTTTCCCATTTGCAAATAAAAACAGTCATGCATTCTAGATTGCTTCAACCGATGAATGGGACATACACACGCCCCCCTCCTGTCTCAGAAGATATACCCTCCGAGATGTGGAGAGACAAGAAGATTCCACTCAAGATGTTTTAGAAGGTGGAATCCTGGATATCCCTTTTGGCATTTGTAAAGCATCATAGGTTGCACTGCCAAACAGTCAGGAGCTCAGTCTTGGCCATGGGTGACCTTCATGAAGCTGTCTGTTCATAACCCTCTCTTTATTTTATTACTTGCTAAATGTATAAATTTCTTTGCCTTAAGTCTAAAGCCGGTAATTCTCGTCTATTAATTTTACAATAACGTTGTGTGTGTAGTTATGGTGCTTTCCTAATGATAAGAAATAAGATTCATTTCTTTCCATTGGCTAGTAACAGCTCTGCGAGGCTGCGAGAGGAGAAAAACTTATTGGAATTTTACGTTATTTCTGAAATAACAGCCATTGTGCACCCAACAATGGCTGCTTCTCTGAAATACGGTCGTTGTTTTTACACAGTGTAAACCTAGCCACAGTGAGCATGGAGCAGCGGGAGGGGCAGTCCAAAGAATCCTCAGATCATTTGGGCAGCCCATTGAAGTCAACGGTGCTGCCGCTACAGTTACAGAAAGCAAAGCGCAGCAGACCGTCGCTGCACACATCTTTCAACATTTTTAAAGACCACAATCAGCCAACATCATACATTGTGGTCTTTCAACATTAAATTATTATGGGCCTAAACTGTCTGTAATGGGCCAAGTAAGGCTGATAATCGTTCAGTGTAAAAGGGCTTAAGGGTCCTTTTAGATGCACCGATATTTGGCTGTATATGGCCAAAAACCATGTTGATCAGCACGATAAATTGCACGGTTGGGTGTCAAGAACGAAAATGATGATCTTTTGTGCTGATCTTTCTCACTTTTAAATGGTCTGATTATTAGCTGAATAAACATCCTAAGGTACACACGTTGTCGATAATTGGCCTGTGTAAAAGGGGCTTAAAGCCTCTTTCAAACTTAAGTAAATAAAGGTCAAATACACATGCAAAATGCATTTTTACTAAGTTAAGTAATTTTTTGCTGCTATGTAGTCTTATTGGTAAAATACGGATTAAAAAAAAAACCATACCAAAACAGATGTTGAACCATGCAAAGTTTTAAAAATAAATAGAATTATTGTTTATCAGCCCCTTTCAAAATTCCTAAACACACTATAAAGAAGAAAAAAGAAAAAAAAACATACCTGAAGCACAGGATCAGCTCTCAGTATTACTTTATCTAGCACATTTCTTTCAGAGGCTTCTTGTTTTGTGGTCTTAACTGGTTTGAACATCTTACAGTTCTGCATTAAAAAGATATATGTACAATCACATTAAGTGAGCATCAAAAAGGGACACAAAAAGAAGAGAGTTATAGATACCACAACCGCTGCTTTGTTTGCTGGAATCATTGTCCCATTGCGGATATCTTCAAGAGGAGGCCTTTGATTGCATGATTTGTTTTTCATTATGTTTATTCCACCTGCCAAAGCATTGTCGGTTTCCCAGAGCTGAAATAAGATACACATACTAAAATACAGATAAAGTAATGCTGGTAATGCCTGGTTGACTCATTGGGGCACTCAATGGCATTTAGGCAGAGCATCACATTCACCAAGCTCACCCACCACTTCTGCTGACAATTCGGGTCCTATTAGTCGGGTCGATGACGGTCCGATTAATAATGTAAACTAGCTGCCAGATCAGCATTCGTTTACTGGGCCTATTACATGGCCCGATAATTGTTTAGCAAGGGCTGCACGGACGTCATTAGCGATGTTCGTGTAACCCCGTTGCCCTAAACTGTTCATACATTACTTCTCCACAGTCCTGGTCTCCTCCTGCACTCTGCTTGCTTCCCGACACCGTACTGTACCCGACTTGCTTCTCTGAGCTGAGGGGCTGCTCAGCCAATCAGTGTCTGTGGAGGTCCCGGCCAGTGATTGGCTTGGTGGTCTGTCAGCTCAAAAAAGCTGCAGCATATGGTACCAAGAAGCAAGTAGAGTGCAGAGGAGACCGAGAGCATGGTGAGGTAATATATGAACAGCTTATTCAATCCTCAGCCATCGGCCGCATATCGCTATTACACATAGCAAGGCGTGCATGACTCCCCAATGATTTTAGGTCTGGACCTAAAGAAACAATGAGCCGGTGATCATTTCATAGGCTGATCGCTGTCTCCATTACATGGATTCGGCTTATTAATGCTCCGTGTAATGGGGCTGTAGAGTGTGGCTTGTCACACTTAACTAATACGATTGTTTTCACACAGGACAGGTTTGCTGCAGATTTTCTGTAGAAAATGTGCATTATACCCACAGCGATATCAGCAGGTGCAGGTTTTTAAATACATTGGGGGAGATTTATCAAACTGGTGTAGTAGAATTAGCTCAGTTGCCTAGCAACCAGCTTCCACCTTTCAATCCTCACAGATTCTTTGAAAAATGAAAGGTGGAATCTGATTGGTTGCTAGGGGCAACTGGGCCAATTCTACTTTACACCATGGGGGAGATTTATCAAACTGGTGTAAAGTGAAACTGGCTCAGTTGCCCCTAGCAACCAATCAGATTCCACCTTTCATTCCTCACAGATCCTTTGGAAAATGAAAGGTGGAATCTGAGTGGTTGCTAGGGGCTAGGTTACACCAGTTTGATAAGTCTCCCCAATTTTTTCCCGTCTTTTTCTAAATATACAGTACATATGTTTAACTATATGCTCAGTGGTAGATCTGAACAACTTGGTATAGACTTTACTGCAGATTTACATGTGAATTTTCCTAAAAAAAACAAACAAACTGCAATTGACATGTCCTGTGAGATAGCACCCTCCAGCTTCCACTTACCTGTAAAGGTCATTCCATAGGAAGGGGAAGTGCCCCCCTTTTGCTGTAATGCTGGAGAGATCACTTTCCAGCAGCTGCTTACTGATTATCAGAGACAGTACAAGAAGTGCACGGCATCACCACTTTACCCACTAGGAGGAGCAGATAACCTGTCAAAATGATGGGTGTTCTGCTCCTCTTTAGGTAGATGTAACTTACCACTCCTGGCTGTGTATTCATGTGTACTACAGGCTCTAGTAATTATCATGTGATGTCACCAGAGGCTACAAACACATGAATACACAGCCAGGAGCGGTAAGTGACATCTCCCCAAGGAGAAGCAGAACACCCATCATTTTGACAGGTTATCTGCTCCTCCTAAAGGGAAAAGTAGTGATGCCTGGCTAGCAAACTAAGCAGAAGCTGGCTCAGCAGCAGTACAGACACAGCTGCTCAGGAGCAGAAGCTTTCTGTTCTTGAGTGGGAAACCCCATTTAGAACAGGGATTCCCTTAATAAATAGGGGATTTCTGCTCCTCTAAGTACTGCTGCTGAGCCGGAGGCATATGCTGTATGTGTCCTCCTTATTTCACGGGTCGTTTAGAGGAGCAAACAAGCAGTTTCAAAGCTCGTTTGCTCCTCGTTCCCCACTCGCTGCCGCCGCTATTCAGCGCAGCAGCAGCGAGCGGGTGAGTGCAGAAGGGGGCGGCGGGGAGCTACGGGGGGGCTGCCCGGGTGATCGCTGATCGTCCGGGCAGCCCATAGGATACAGCAGCGTCTGCTGCCGATGGTCCTATTCAACGGAGCGATGGCAGCAGATCGTTGCTGTATCAGTCGCTTGTTTTTCAACATGTTGAAAAACAAGCGACTGCAACGATCAGCCGACATGAACGATGTCGGCTGATCGTTGCACTCTATTCCACGGGACGATTATCGTCCGTAGTGGACGATATCGGCCGGATACGGACGATAATCGTTCCGTGGAATAGGGCCTTTAGTTTGCCAGCCTTCATCCCCACTTAACCCCTGTCTCACTAAGCAGAACACACTGTGTGCTGGAGGAAAGGGTTAAGTGGGGATGCACAGCATTACCACTTAACCATTGCCTGGCTGGCAAACTTTATAAACAGCAGGAAGAATTGATCAGACTATGCATGCTAACTTGCATACAAAAGTTGACAAAATGAGCCTTTTGCAAAATAACATAGCGAAACAATCTAGCTTATTTTTCACCTTTGGTACACCAACCATTTAAATGAAAAAAAAGTGGTGGGCTGGGTAACATTTTCAGTTGAAGTGGTTTCCACTTTAAATTTAGCAGCTTCCTGCACCAGCAATTTTATGCTATATAAGCACTCACAATTGGCCAGGCAGTGCCCAATGGTGATCTTATAGGAAGCTCCAACCCCTTGCTGTACTATCACTACAGCCTAGCACTTAGAATGATGATCCTGTCCATAATATGGCCGAGCATGGCCGTGCGCATGTTATCCTGCATAGGCTTATAAAGGCCCAGTGGAGGATACAGCGGGAGGAGCACAATCATATGCTCCTCCATGACGTGCCATAGCAGAGCACTGCTTCCAGTTCATTTTAGGGATTGCTCATGGTCTCAGCACCTGGACCCCCACCAAAACCTCTGACTTGGTAGAAATTTTTTAAAGATAATTAACGTACCCTATAATAAATTCCTCCATGAAGTGAAGACTTTATTAATGCAGAAAATATATATTTACATATCAGGTAGATAGATCTTGTACGGACACTGCTCAGTGAATAGCGGCCGCATAAAATAGACCTGTCAATTATTTTGTGCACCCGCAGAGAACAACTGTCGTAGTGTATACAGTGTGTATGCACCACGGCCATGGTTCTATACACTTCAATGCAATCCAGTATTGTTAACAATGGCCGTTGTTGCAAGCTGCAACTACTAATAAAAAATAAATAAACTCATCCTATGTTGAATATTGAAATCTAAGCAGCTACCAGTAAGCTCATTATTGGATTCAGCATTTTTTTTATAGCCAGAAGCTCCTACACAACATTTTTGTATAGCACATTTAGCTCTTTTTAATGCAGCATGCTGAAGGTATGCCATATTTTCTGGCATTATTCCCCATAAGCATTAATACAAGATGAATAAAAATGAATGTACAAAATAAAATAACAACTGTGAGAAATGCTTGAAATGTAGTATCACGTGAAGGAGCCATTTGGTTTCAAGCCTTGGTTTCAGAGCATTTTTACAGGCAAAATTGCACTGCATGCAAGTGTGTACAGAGCCTTACACAAACGTGTCATCTAAAGTTCACTAGGGGTCAACTTACACATAGGCTGCTTTCACATGAGTATCTGGATTAGAAAAAAAAAAATCAAAAACATAGAAAACATTTTAAATGGTACATGATCCTCGCCATGTTCACTAGTCTCAATCTGAATGGACCAGATTACAGAGCAACTACGGCCACCCTAGCTATACTTTCTGTCAGGGTTCTTATTAATAGAAGATGGGGGAACAGCTCGGAATACTAATCATTACACAATGTTGCAGATCTTTGCATAACTGCAACTAAATAATAGAATCACTCTGCAAAGCCCAACATGAGTAATACATTGCCAACTCACCACTGTGCTCTGTGCAGCCATTGTGGTCAACTTTGCACTAAACAGCCACATCCAAATCTTATTACTAAACTGCCCTATTTGTTTCAAGACAGGATCCTATTGGATGCAGGCATTGCTGAGGGAGGATACTATTTAACCCCTTTGCTACTAAAAAGATTTGTTTCTTGCATGGGACTTGTACTGTAGCACATTTTTATACTTTATAATTCATGTAGCCGTATGACATGGATTTGTAACATTGTAATAGTACTGCCAGTGTATTTTTTTAGGGTGTTTTCACACATTTCGGTTTTTCAGTGCAATTATTGAACATAAAGCTAGAAACAGATCATAAATGGCGGACACATATAAGGGAAACACCGAGACTTCTCTTTTCAGATCCATAACTGGGTTTGTATTTAATAATTGCAATTAAAAAACTGAATGTGTGAATCCACCCTTAGGCAAAGTTCGCACTATGTTATAGCAGTATGTCACAGGTATTTGTTGGCATCCCTTTAAGTACACTCTGCTGTATTGCAGCAAGAATCTTTCATTTCAGTGTTATGGGCGGTAGACCACACTATTGTGTCCCATCAAATTATGATATTTTTGCGGAAATTGTTTTTAGATGTCTGTTCAGCCATTGAAATGAATGGTATATAGTGTTGTATTGACTCTAGAAAAGTTATGCTAATTAAGCCATCTTTTATTTGTCTCACTCTCAAGGCAAAAAAAATTCAGGTACATGCACATCTTAGGCTGCATTCACATGTTCCATGTTCCGCACGGAACACGAATGTGGAATGCATGTACCAGAGTCATTCTGCACCCAGGCAGCATCTGTGATAAGAGGCTGGGAGCGGGTGAACTGTCAGATATGCGCTGCGCTGTAATGACAGCGCCACAAGGCTGATTCATTACAGCACGGCGCATATCTGTACAGTTCCCCCGCTCCTAGCATCTTATCACAGATGCTGCCCGGGCGGTGGGCACTCTGTTACAGGCATTCCACGCCCGTGTTCCATGCGGAACACGGAACGTGTGAATGTAGCCTTACATAGATTAATTCCTTCTCACATGTTGTCAGCACCACACATTCGGGGAGATTTATCAAAGGGTGTAAAATTTAGACTGGTGCAAACTACCCACAGCAACCAATCACAGCTCAGCTTTCCTTTCAGCACTGCCTAAAGCTGAGCTGTGATTGGTTGCTGTGGGTAGTTTGCACCAGTCTAAATTTTACACCCTTTGATAAATCTCCCCCATTGAGTGCACAGACTAATGCTACGTTTACACGGAGCGATAATTTCGCCCAATCGATCGTTTAACGATTTTGAAGCAACAATTTGGTTTTTATAACGATCAGCGTTTAGATGAATAAATCGTTAGAAAAATCGTTGGAAAATTCGTAAGAAAAATCGTTATTACGATCGTTTTTAAGATCGCTTAAGCCCATCTTTTACATAGGGTAAATCGGTGAAAGACTGTTTACACGAAGCGATCTGCAAATTTTCAGCGAACGACGAGCAACAATTTAAGAACATGTTGAAAGATCAAAATGAAAGATTTCTCACTCGTCGTTTGATCGTTTGCTGTGTTTACACGGTACGATTATAGCTCAAATGCGATCGTTTATGCGAAAATTCAAACGATAATCGTTCCGTGTAAATGCAGCAATAATCCTATTTATTGAAATGAATGGTGTCTGCTGTAGTATGCTACAGCAGATGTCCACATCCCGTTCAGATGCCAATTGATACTTGTGGCAGAGGCTCAAAATGCAGATTGACTTTAGCTTTTTCTGGAAATATTGCATGGCCTCTGGTGAAAGACACAATGATTTCTTCATTTAGGGTGGGTTCACATACGGAATAGGGGTGGATAATCCGCTGCGAATTCTGTCACTCACGCCGGCGCGCATTTCCATCCGTCCCATAGACTCCATTCTATTGTCGGACGAATTCCGCCGTCTGCCAAAAGACATGTCAGTTCTTTCAGCGGACGACGGCCTCTGTGCATAGAATGGAGTCTACAGCACATGCGAGATGTGGATGGGGCAAGCAACAGAATTCGCTGGGGATTATCCTCCCCTTGGTCCACACTGCATCAGAGGCTCTGTCGCAAAGTCTGTTTGACACTGATATAGGGAACTAAACAGACTCCTGAGCCAACACAAATTGACTTTAAAGGAGTTATCCAGCGCTACAAAAACATGGCCACTTTCCCCCTACTGTTGTCTCCAGTTTGGGTGGGGTTTTGAAACTCAGTTCCATTGAAGTAAATGGAGCTTAAAGGGGTTATCCAGTGCTACAAAAACATGGCCACTTTCCCCCCTACTGTTGTCTCCAGTTCAGGTGTGGTTTGCAATCAAGCTCCATTTACTTCAATGGAACTGATTTTAAAAACCACACCTGAACTGGAGACAACAGTAGGGGGAAAAGTGGCCATGTTTTTGTAGCGCTGGATTACCCCTTTAATTGCAAACCACACCTGAACTGGAGACAACAGTAGGGGGAAAAGTGGCCATGTTTTTGTAGCGCTGGATAACCCCTTTAATTGCAAACCACACCTGAACTGGAGACAACAGTAGGGGGAAAAGTGGCCATGTTTAAGGATAACCCTTTATGGTGTGTTCACACCTACAGGATCTGCAGCTGATTTTCTGAAGCAGATTTCATTTAAATAACTGAACACAGCATCAAATCTGCTGCAGATCCTGTAGGTGTGAACGCACCCTTAAGGAGGTCTGTCAGGATTAGCCTCGGAGATCCTTCTATTGTCAGGTCTCCTAGAATTAGTCTTGTTTCACTGAAGGCATCGGAAAGGGGGGGGGATGTTATAGGGGGGGGATGTATTACTATTTGTTGGACTCTCCATTGGTGTTTGTTAGTTAGTGGCTTGATTTAGATCTCTGTAATGCCGCAGTAACCATATCTGATGCTATAGTGGGGTCCTATGAAGGTTTGGTGAATACATTATATAGATTCTGTCTTTCTATATCGCTACCAGCACTGTTACGGACTTTCCTCAAGGTCTGGTCTGTGGTCCACAAGCTTCCCTTTCCACTCCTAGAACCCCACTTTGCCTTAAACCTCACTTGCCGAACCTTTTGGATCTTCCTGGGGTAGTTTTGTGAGATAAGCATGGATTTATTCCCTTGAAAAACATCCGCGAGCTCTATAATGTCCGACGTACAGCCTTCTTCCATTATTTACAATTAAGGCACGTGCTTAGGACCCAATGTGGTAGTCTTAAAGGGGTTGCCCAGCGAAAATCTTTTTCTTTCAAATCAACTGGTGTCAAAAAGTTATATAGATTTGTAATTTACTTCTATTTAAAAAATCTCAAGTGTTCCCATACTTATCAGCTGCTGTATGTCCTGCAGTAAATCTTTTATATTCAGTCTGACACAGTGCTCTCTGCTGAAATCTCTGGTCGAGACAGGAACTGTCCAGAGCAGGAGAGGTTTTCTATGGGGATTCATATCAGGGCCGTTTCTAAAGGCGGGCGGGCCGGGCAGCCGCACGGGGCGCCGACAGCTAGGGGGCGCTGATGGCACCCCCCAGACTCCACTTAGCTGCGCACACCCCCGCCGGCCAGCCGCCCGCCTGCTAGCTCGCTCGCCCCATCACCTGCCCCTCTGAACAATCACCTCCCGTAGCTCCGCCCCCAGACCACTCCGACCCAGCCGAGCACTCTGCACCTGCAGACATTTCCAACAGCGCAATGACGTTATTTCACTGCGTTTGCTGGAGAGAGATGTGTGCAGGGGCGGCAGCGGCCTGCTCCTCGCAGGCTGGAGAAAAAGAGAAGAAGAGGAGAGAGGGACCCCTATGCCAGAATAAGGTGAGTATAATGTTTTTTGTGTGTGTGTGTGTGTGTGTGTGTGTTTGGCAATGCAGGGGGATCAGAGGGGATTATTACTATTTGGGGGGGGGGGCAGCACAGGAAGGGGTATGACAATGGGAACAGCAGAGGGGGGATTATTACAATGGGGATAGCACAGGGGGGATTACAGGGGGTGGTCACCCAGCTTTCCCAGCATCCTGTATGTCAGTGTGTAATGGAGGTCACACAGCTTTCCCAGCATCCTGTATGTCAGTGTAATGTCAGATCAGCGCTCTCTTGCTCCTTGTTCCCTGCTCGTTGTTGGCACTATTACACGCGACGACAGCGAGCAGGTAAGAGCAGGGAGCTGTGAGAGGGGCCCATAGGATATAGCGGTGGTGTGGTGTCAATGAAATGACTGACGTCCAATCCACACAGTGTATAAAATGATGGACGTTATTTGAGCGGATGTCACACAGCTCTCCCAGCATCCTGTATGTCAGTGTGATGGAGGTCATCCAGCTCTCCCAGCATCCTGTATGTCAGTGTAATGGAGGTCACACAGCGCTTATATCAAGATTCGCCCTGTTGCCAAAATGATCTAGAAACTGCCCTGATTCATATAAAACCAAGACAGTGTTCCTGTCTCGGCCAGAGATGTCACCAGAGAGCAGTGTGTCAGACTGAAAATAAATCACCATATCCTGGATGGCATATAGGAGCTGATAAGTATGGGAAGACTTGAGATTTTTTAATAGAAGTAAATTATAAATCTATATAACTTTCTGATATCAGTTGATTTGTAAGAAAAAGATTTTCATTGGACAACCCCTTTAATGTCTCACAGGACTTTTCTTCTGCTGAAAAACTCTTGGGCATCATAGACCTTTAAAACTGTTAACTTTATTCTTTGAGTGACTTCGGAGAATTGGGGTTTCTACTTCTGATTTATGCTTTAGATGTCAGGCAGCCGTTGGGACGTTTTTAGCATACGGTGTGGGAATGCCCCAGAATACAGCCCTTTTGCCAATCAGTTTTACAGCAAATACCCACATGACATTTTTGCTTTCCACAACTCCACATATTTCCCCCATAGCCTTTTATAAGGCATTTTCCTAGTGTTTTTATCCCCAGTTTTTAAAAATAAAACCTGGAATCACATGACATGTAGGGAAAAGCATAGGGGGAAAATGCCAAATATAAAAATGCCTATACTCCCATGAAAATAAAAAATCACAGGCAGACAGTGTGGTGTGGGAACATAATAAAGAAAGTATAATTACCCATCCCTGTGACACTGCAGCACTGCCTTACCAATCTCCTGCCGCTGCAACATGACGTACCTAGTCAGTAACTGGGGCGGGACACCCATGCAGTCACTGACTGTGTGAGTGGACAATCCACCAGTGGGGCCGTGACGTTGCAGCAGCAGGAGTCAGGCTGAAACCAGGAAGCTGGATGAAAATTGTTCACTGTTTTGTATTAAGCCATAACCCACTTTAGTGCATGTGGCCTGTACCATACCCCTAATTTCATACAGTGATTCAGATCTGTACTATGCCTCGTCCTCCATGCCGTTCTAGTGCATGTGGCCTGTACTTTGGCTTAGATCTGTACCACGCCTCATTTTCCATGCTACTGAAATGTTACAGCATTATTCATGTAATCCAGTCTAATCCTATGGGATAAGATGTGTGGACTACAGTGACATTTGGAGACATTTCTGGCATGCCACTACAGTTAGATTGGATGACTGTGACTGATGTACCTCTGACATGACACAAAAATGACTGAAAGCTGAGTGGGCACTTGTGTGTGGAAGCGCACGGAAACAAAGTTGGCCTTTGTAGCCAATGGTAACCTATCACAGCTTAACTTTTATTTTAAAAATGTAGTTGCTTGCTATGGGAAACAAATCCAAACACTGGTTATATGAGGCAGTGGGACATATTTATCAATTTGCGTCCCTGGCGTATGTCATAGAAAAAGTAGATTTTTGATGGGTGTGCAGGGGGCAAGGTGCCTAATTTAACATTGTTTATGCCTGGAAACAGGGGTAAACCATGGGGGGAAAAAAACTACACCTGCTCTTGACTCGCTGTGTGGCAGGTGCCCGTCAAGCAGCATTTACTAAGAGGTGTGTGTCTCTAAGGCTGGGTTCACACTGCGTTTTTGCAATCCGTTTAATGTTTACGTTTTATGGAAAAACAAATGCTATTGTGTCATCCGTTTTTCCATTATAAAAAAAATGGATAGTAATGGATGCAGGTTTTTTTTTTTAACGGACACAAAAGTAGTGTTAACTAAGTTTTTCTGTCTGTTAAAAGTAACTAAAAGTAAAATTAAAAAACTGATACGTTGAACGGATTGCAAAAACGCAGTGTGAATCCAGCCTTAGTAAATCCAACGGAGTGAAAAAGAAGGGGCTTGAATGCCGGTCTTAATAAAGGTCCTGCAGTATTCATATATGAGGCACACAAATGTGAGTACCTTGTTATGTGTATACATTCAGTATATGGGGCAGAAGATGGTATGTCAAATTCTCCATATACAGCCTTAGCGCCCCCCCCCCCAGATGTGTACAACAGGGAATACCCCAGACTATAAAAAACTCACTAAGAAGAGGTTGTTAAAAATCGAATTAAAGAGTACCAGACATTAAATTTTCACATCTCATCAGGCACGTCAAAAGTTATTGATCACAGTGGGGCTTACTGCTGAGATCTGCTGCATTTAGGAGATATAGCCGGGGAGAGAGCCCAGCAACCATGTGATCCATTCCCTGGCTATTTCTCCTGATTGGCTAATTCCAGCAATGTAAATTTATTGGTGCATTTAGAGACAGATTTATCTGACAGATTTTTAAAGCCAAAGCCAGGAACAGACTATAAGCAGCGAACAGGTCATAGAGGAAAGACTGAGATTTCTCCTCTTTTCAAATCCATTCCTGTCTTTGGCTTCCAAAATAGATAAATCATATAAATCTGCCTGTGTAAACGCAGCATGAGAGGCTACATTGCTGGAATTAGTAAGTGGCAGGGGAATGGATGTCACGGCCGCAGCACTCTCCCCGGCTATATATCCTGTTTCGCAGCAAATCTCAGAGATGTAAAAAGTTATTTTTAATGACAGGGACTCTTTAAATTTTATTAGGGGGAGATTTAGACAGGTGTAAACTGCCCACAGCAACCAATCACAGCTCAGCACTCAGATCTGACAAAATGAAAGAGGAGCTGGGATTAGTTGTGGTCGGCAGTTTACACCAGTCTATATCCAACACCCCTTAATATATCTTGGATATACGTGTATTTGCATTAACAGTTATTACATGAGAACAAAGGGTATGTTTATTGATGAAAACTGTACAACTAAAAGGAGATTTGTTGGGCCACCTCTAGCCTGGGTTCTATATGGCATCCTATGGCACATTTGCCCACAGATGTTACAGCTGGGCTGTCCAGCCTGCATATTTTGCTGAAGCTAAAATCCCAGCTGGTCCCATAAATGCTCAATTGGCAATAAATCTGCTGATCAGGCCAGGTAAGTGTTACAATCTGGCGGAGGCATTCCTGGGAATATATATTGCAGGGATAGGGAATTTTCGGCCCTCCAGCTGTTGCAAAACTACAATTCCCTTCATGGCTGAACAGGCAGGATGGAGGCATTCACCACAAGGCTTTCATAAAACAAACAACTGTCATCAGATCCCAAGCAGAACCTGGATTCTATCAATTCTATCACTGAAAAAAAAGTCACAAATGTTTGAACCCAAAATCTGTGCATGCAAAAATAGTGTAAACATTAATCTGGCATATTCATATACCATCTAGGCTTTGTAACAATTAGCCAGTTCTAGTAAATCTCGGCCATAGTAGGTATTCATTGCAGTCTCCGGCTATTATTTAAAATGACATCTGGTATTTTGAAGATTGTCCGCCCATCAGTTCAATAATAGTTGTTGGTACATTATTTTAATTTGGGTTTTATTATTTGGCCTTTGGTGTGTCTTTAATTGAAAAGTCCATAGAATTTAATAGTAAAAACGGAAAAAGGTTGGAGAAAAAAGAAAAACTGTGTGAACAACTAAAAAATAATGTCTGCTGTTTACAAAAGATGTCAGAAAATAATTTTCATTATTTTGACATCCGCTCAAATAACATCCATCATTTTATACACTGTGTGGATTGGACGTCAGTCATTTCATTGACACCACACCACCGCTATATCCTATGGGCCCCTCTCACAGCTCCCTGCTCTTACCTGCTCGCTGTCGTCGCGTGTAATAGTGCCAACAACGAGCAGGGAACGAGGAGCAAGAGAGCGCTGATCTGACAGGTCCCTTGCTCCTCCAGATCGCCTGTGTAATAGGGCCTTAACATAGTGGCTTTTGTTATAACTCTGCACTGTTGATACTAACTCTAATCAGTTTCTATTTACTGAAAATTATTTATTTTTTTAATTTCCTTTTTTTTGTAAATTATTATTGGGCAGCCATTTTGCATGAGCAGTTTTTAACAGCATTTAGACATCTGCTTTACAGCAGGCCAAGTGAACATATGCAACAATTAACAGGAGCTGTCCCATTGGCAAGATGGATGTGCTTCTTTGAAGGAGGTCATTCCACAGATAGGAGGCAGCAGAGTTGTGAGCCTCATGTTTATTCCTTATGCTAGTTAGGCCCCCACCCCTAGTGCACCAATCTGCCAGTGGTCAGCCCGCCCCTCCTATTATCAGCAGTCTGGTAGTCAGGCCCCCAGTGCACCAAAACGCTTAATAAGCATAAGAAATAGCTATACACTACATGGAAACTGCACCAAGGATGAAGGTACAAAACTCGCCTTTGTTCTCAGCACCCTGTGTGTTATAGTGAGATATCAGCAGGTTAGATCAGCCAAGAAAGTGTTTTCTCCTTCATCAGCCGATTGCTGGGCCTATTGCACAGGGCATCGCCCCCTGTATTAGTGCTCTTTTGGTCTCATCCACAGTACAGTTTATAATTTTTATTCATGATTTTGGAAAAATGACTGTAATTTTTCTAATATATATATATATATATATATATATATATATATATATATATCAGTTACAAGTTTGGTGCCAGAATTATGCTTTAGAAAACAATTTCTCTTTCCATTTTCATAGTGCTCATCTCTAGCGGGAGACCCAGTGCCATAGAATTCTATGGCTCAGGATCTCACGCTGGAGATGGGAGCTAGTTATTATTCAAAAATTGCTGGAGGTCCCCTTAGAATCTTCCCCTCTTATATCATTGCCAATAAATAAAGACAAAACAATCAGATTCATTTAGCTAAGTTTATTAAACCAAAAACTCTATGCAAGAGTCTTTGGGGACCTTGAAAAAGTTCTCTGGATGCATGGACACCTGCCATATAAACAGCTGCTATTAAGACTATACATTTAATGTTAGAATTGTTGGAGATTTCTTACCCATATTAGTAAGAACATGTACCTGACTACTTGCTATTGGACAATTTGTTAGAGCGATTTCACAGAAGCAAAGAAAATCACATCCATAAAAGAAATAAATAGGTGAACAGCAGTCTAAACTCCTTTATATCAACATTTAAATATATTTGCATTGTGCTGAAAACTGATTTTAAACACCTTTGAGGAAACTGAACAAAACGTGTGGCAAATATTTATTCTAGGTTATTCTCAAAGCAGTGTGATCTCAGCATCAAAAAACAATGTTATCTGAATCAGCACTTTTTTTTTTTATTTTTAATACAGCAGCCCATAATTTCAAAATAAGGAATGTTTTCATACACTATTTCCTTTGTGACAACTATAACTTTCATACATCCAAACTAAAAATCAATGACTGATTAAATTAAGGACTTCACTGTTAGTAATGAATGAAATCCATGGAGCCTGGGACTATGTAAAAACACACGCGCACACGCTCACAATTCTATTAACTAGAGCAGCTAGATCTTGCCTGCAAGTTTAAGGGTTCACAAAGCCCATAAATGTGCAAAGAAATGCAATACGAGAAACCATGCAAAATACATAGAGGAAAAACAAAACTGTAAAATAACAAAATAATGGAAATGGAAAGAAAAAAAAAAAATCATATAAATACATTTACTCTCCCCTGCTTTGTGAGCAGCAAAGGACCTAATATGATTTGTATACAAATGGTAGTCTATAGCATTAGTTGTATACTGAGGCAGAGCCGACACACCAGATTTAATGCTTCCACGTCTGTGCAGTTAAGTCATGCCATCTTTTTTTTACTTTTTAAATGAAAGTTTCTATTTCAACATAAGTCATGCCATCTTTGGTTGGCTGCAGTACCGAAGGGAGTGAAGGGGGCATATTATTTAATGATTTGAGAAATGTCAACTATCAGTAGGAAGTTGAGCTTCAATGTCCACTCTACAAATGGGGCACTTTTTATTTGTGATCAGCCACTGGTCCACGCATACTTGATGGAAGAGATGCATACAGGGAAGGCGCCTAGAAACAGAAACACACATTAGTAAAAATCAGAGTTTACTATACAATACAAACCTCTTCAATTATCCCCTACTTACACCAGTGTGTATAGTTGAGGAGCCTATGGGGCCAAAACAGTAGCAAGCATCAAATCTGTCAAACCTCTGTCCCCTTTACATGCAATAAAATAACTCAATGAACAAGATTTGGGGCAGATTTAGCAACAGGAAGAATGTCCTGGTACCACTTATAGTGCACTTAGGCCAGGGGTAAATTTCTGTTCAATCGCAATGCATAAAGTTCTATTTATAATACAGAGAATGTAAATCCGGGAATCTGCAGCAATACAGGTAAAGGGACAAATAATTGCAATGAAAGATTGCTTGTGTGACCGTTCACTTACATTATTAGTTGACAGTATGTCATCTGATAATTACCTGGCGTAAGAGAGCCTTAAGAGTGATTATTATATCCTAAGATGCCCATACACATGTGATAATGGAAAGTCTGCTAGGATAACAGCTATTTGATCTAACTACCACAAAAAAAAAAAATCACACATATTGACTTGTCCACACTGGGTAAATAATTTTTAGTTAATCTCATACTGTTTTCAGACAATTGCTATGCCTTAAAGTAAAATTCTCCACAGGGCTTTGTAAAAAATGCATACAGAATAAGTGTTCTTAAAATTGTATATTACCTGACATCTTCACCTTCCTCTAATATAGAAAGGCAAATGGTACATTTTTCTTCTGTATCTTCCTCAGTGGCTTCCTCCCCATCTTGTTTGCCATGCAGTTTCCTCTGTGAGAACCAATCAGTGGATACCTTATTAGAGATGAAATTATTGGCAAACTTTATAAAGACCAGTTTTAGGAATATACATACATTTACCACAATACAGAAATAATCCACACCCCCCAATTTTCTTTGCAGCAATACAGACATCTATTACAAGTGCATTAAAGTGGTACTGCCAGAGTGACTATATGTCAAATATACATGTTTCTGAGACATTTCATCAATTAAGGTCTGGGTGCCGAGATACCCACCAATTGCTAAAACAAACTGGGAGAAGCACTCAGCTGAGCACTGTCTCCTCGCTGCATTAGATTGGTTTTATAAAATGTCTTTTTTCTGTAGTGGGTAGGGGAGCCAAGCGCTTCCGGCTGTTTTTTTTAAAGAGATCAGTGTGGATCTCAGCACCTAGACCCCCACTGATCAAAACTTTTAACAAGTCATAGAGACAAGGCTTTAACACTAACAATGCAGCTTGTAAAAGCTAACTGCTGGGGCAACGCTGCAACTATTCATTTACATGTGTAAATCTTGTGTGTCCTTTTTAGGTCTACGACCTCTCCCACCCAAGAGGAAAGGCCACGCTGTAAAGAAGCTCTGATCTCCTAGATCAGTGCTCCCTTACAGAGCCTATTGCGCAACTCAATATTCGAGCAGCTCTTTGCTTTAACCATTACTATTTTTTGACAGGTCAGAATTTGACAGATAATTGTCCCAGGTAATAGGGCATTTATGTACATCCTGCGACTCCTAGCTTGTTGATGTTACTATAGTTGACACAAAAGGTGGGAAGGTAGGAGAATCTGTATAATAATGAAAATTTTGGTGTGGGGCATTAAAAAAACTTCAAACATTGGTAAAAAGCTTTTTTTTTTTTGCTATAATTTATGTGTTTCATAAAATACTAAGGACAACTCACCTTTTTATACTTGTGTGGGTATGTGCATCTCTCTATGGTTCCTTGTGAGGCACCACGATTTACATTTCCAAGCCTTTCCTCCAGATGGATAAGCTCCTAAAAAAAAAAAAAAAAAAAATCTAAGCGTAAATGGGGAAGAAAGAAAAAAAATACAAAACCATCCATCACTCAGCAATAAAATACATACAAAGCTTAATGACCTATGTGATGCTTAAACATCATGGGGTCTACCCATACAGCACTTTACATGAATAGTGTTATTTCAGTGTCAAGTTAATGACAATACTAAAAGTTTTTTTTCAGGACTGCATGAACTTTCCCTACAATTGAAATCTAAAACTGAACACCAGTTTTCCTACACCTTAGTATATCCTACTTAAAGGGCTAAAAATGGATCTTATTACTTGCACGTCAGAACGTTTTTGCGCAGCTTTGAAACCACTAGGGAAGAAAAAAAATGGCAAAATGGTTTTTTTCATTCAAATTAGAAAAAGCTATTGGCAGGGTTTGCAGAAACCATATACAAAGTGTTATATTCTGATAATGTGGCAAAGCGCAGGCATATATAGGAAGCCAACGCTGTGCTGCATGTTCAACTGAAGAGAGATGTCCTTTATTAATATTTCAATGAACAAGATAAAACGCCTTCATGTCTTACAGAAAAACATTAAAATCACACTTCAGATCTGCTGCACAAGACATTAGGAGGACACCAACAGGGGGAAAACTACCAATGTAAAAATAGATGATAAAATATTGCATCTTTTATGCAACCACTTGACACCGGCACAATAAAGTTAGGTCTTATTTTACATTCTACAGTAAAGCTGAACATTCTCACCTTTTCACAAGTAGGGTGGAGTAGTTAAAGGGGTACTCCGGCAGCTCTGCCACCGGAAGTGTGATGCACAGCACAGCTGCATTTCAGTGCCACCATTCTGTGCCATGACGTCAGCTACAGTGGGAATCTCTTCTTCGATGTGCTGCCCTCATTTTCAGACACTTTTGTGCCATACTCTCGCTTATTGCTGAAGATGAGGGAAGCACATTAAGGAAGAGACGCCCATTGCAGCTGACATTACAGTGCAGAATGGTGGCGCTGGAACACAGATGTGCCGTAACTTCACTCTTCAGGTGGCAGAGCCAGGTGGAGTACCCCTTTAAAGACAGAATGACTAAAGGCCACTTTACACAGGTATAAGAGAGCCAGTGATAAAAAACAAAACAATGAAACAAAGCCCTTCTGTTTGCAGATTGCATCTATTATGCAGATCTAAAAGTGACCAGTTATATTTTATATGTTAATACGTGCATGATAATTGAAGCCTCAAGGATAATTGTTAAGGGATATATTGGGACCTACTTGGCCCATCTAAAAAGGCCATACAAATAAGATACTTGTTGCCCAAATCCTGGGCTAAGCAAGCATGTGTTTTTAATGGAGAGAATTGAGATAAACTGTGACAGAGAACAAAAGGAGCAGGCATGTTGAAAGCCAATTATCTAATCCTTCATTCCCTTGACAAAATCTTTCAGCAGACAATTGGGAAGCCACCCATAAATCAGATGGTTAACAGTGGGCCAGTGCCAAAATAAAATAAAAAACCCTCGAGTTAGGCTACGTTCAGACGTGCGCAAATTTGCAGACCTTACGGACGGGGAAGGAATGTAATGGATTCGTCCCCCACCCAGAATGATGTCCCAATATCATGCCGGCATCACGGAAACTCTTTGAAGTACCACGGCCCTGTCACTACAGAGCCGCAGTGCTTTAAAGAATTTCCCCACTGCGGCACTGCATTGAGACATCATGCCGGGCGGGGAACAAATTATTACATTCCTTCCCGGTCTGTAAGGTCTGCAAAAAACTCTCTAGCTATATACAAAAGGTGGTATGGGGCAGTTTCTTTTCCCTTCACCCAAACAAGCTTGAACGTTTGCTCACACATCAGTTACTGAACACGGAGGATACACAATGGCCTGTGCTGCAACAAGCAGTATAATGGCAAATATAAAACTACATACTGGACATATATTATAATTTACTAATGGAATGCTAGGAGTTTTGATCTTTCAGAGTGCAAAAATAATAAAACAAAATACTTTTATATGAACATAACAGAATACTGAACTTCACAATAAAATAAAATAAATCAAATAGGGTTTCATTCCTGGTCTAAAAGCGCATTTCGAGATGCTCACTATAGCCATCCATAAGAGATTACAAATTGGCCTGTTTCTTGTATTTTGAGGACCCATATTAACACTCTGCATCTGATTAGGGGGAAGAGTTTATTGTGTATCCTTTTTAACACACTAAGAACACAGCAACCTCATGGAAATATTCCATAGATATGTTGCTCAAAAACATAACAGCAGAAAGCTAACATTCTGTTACAAACCTCAAAATTGCCCCTGAAAGGAACTCTGAATGACCTTCCATCCAATCCAGATGAAATGTAGCGGATGTGTGGGTAGCCCGCCATGTCTGGAACCTATTCAAATAGCAGATGTAAGTTAAATTTAACACAACTGCTCGGAAATGATCACACTGATCACTTTGCTGTAAGAGGGTTTTTTGTTGAGCTGGAGTTACCCATCTGGCAGCAAGAAGATCATTTGTCATAGAAAAATAAAAATATATATATATATATATAAAACACATATCTATAGTGAAGAACCAGAGAATCTGGAGAATGTGGTGGCCCACTACTACGCAACTCTGTGCATGAAATGTACCATACTACAGAAAACATAGCTGCAGCCCCAACACAAAGGGTGGATGCATCATTGGTCCCAGACAAATTTGTTGTTTTAAGTAAAGACGACAACTTTCATGACATAAGACAAAAACAACAAAAGTTTCACACAAAAATTAGCCAAGTTTGGTACTAAAAAAAAAAAAAAAAAAAAAAAAAAAAAAAAAAAAAAGTTCCACATTCTTTACAGGTCATATTGGACCCAACAAGAACTAGAAACTATTGCCTGCCCAAAACACATCTCACTTTGACCTGAAAAGTTTTTGACTTTCCAGTTTAAACTGAATTATGGCATGTCTTTCTAGCAAGTTCCAATTATATAGACAGCATAGGGCTAATACAACCAACTATGCGTGACAAGACAAAGAAGGTGTTAGTAGAGCACACACATAACCAAAAAGTAAGAAAACTGCAGTACAGGTACAGGGTATAAATATTAACAACCCACTAAACCAATCTATAACTTCATTTTGTTTGATAAACTGACAGGTTCTTCTTCTGCAGTGTTACAGTAACAACTTATTTTAATGGAAATACAACAATAGAAGATGCAAACCCTCAAGAGCTAAAATGAATCCAAAATGAACAACTCCGGCCCTGTCCAGAATAACTGCAGAAATGCAGACATCACTGTACAGAGACTTGGAATCAGATGCAGAGTGTCAATTTACTGACGGGGAATTTTCCTGCTTAACAACTTGTTTTTATTCACATAGAAAAGGTTACCAAAAAGAGCTGGTAAAAAGAGATACAACATCAATGAGCACACAAGAGGAAAAAGATACAGGCTTCTTTGGTTCATACTATGAAAAAGAAAAAGGCCCTAAAACCGACCTCCATGTATGCAGTATTCTGAGCCCGACTCCAGTATCACCACTTATTGATATTCTGCTGCAAACAACTATACAGTTTTGTAGTGATGGCATATTGCAGAGCATAGCAAAGGCTATACTATAGTTTTTCATGAATCTTAGGTTCAGACACACAATGATTTACACATAAAAGATATACATGACATACAGATACTATTGCTGAGATTATGTGAAATAATAGTAATGTTATTAAAGTAATACTGATGTGTCACAGATAAATCTTGCAAATCAATAATATTGGCCCAGATTACTAATAAACAATTCTTTGACAACGTAAACAATTCAGATAGCCTACAAATGTGCCAGATTTGGAAATTCCCTTCCCGAACCATGATGTACAGTAAGTATCTAAAGATAACTGTTGGTAATGGCCAACATTTGAGATCACTCCACTATCTGACAGTCATTTACCTATTTAGATGTAGTGAACATGCACATGCCTTCCATTACTCTTTATAAGCAATATAATTATTTAAAATGGTCCCCTAGGGGGACTTAAAAGGAGAAGTCTGGGAGAAAAAAAAAAAAAAGCTGAATGGGTAGGGGGCATAACAACCAATATATACTTAAAGGGGAAGTCGGGGCAAAATAATTTTCAGATATGTTGTTGCCCAACAAAAGTTATGAAAATTACTAAAAGACACTTATTATGGGAAACGCACCTATAGTGCATTTTCCCTGCACACATACAGCATGGCGTGTTCAGGTCTCTCCAAAGTTAGTGATGTCACGTCACATAAACTGCCAACTCCTGCTGCAGTGGTGGGACAGACTGCAGCAGCAGGTGTTGGCAGTTTATGTGACGTGACATCGCCAACTTTACAGAGACACGAACACGCCGCTGTAGTAAGTGCAGGGAAATTGCACTAAAGGTGCATCTCCCATAATAAGTGTCTATTAGTAATTTCTATAACTTTTGTTGGGCAATAACATATCTGAAAATTATTTTTAAGGCATTATTACACCAACAGATATCTGACAGATGTTTGAAGCCAAAGCCAGGAATGGATTTGAGAAGAGGAGAAATCTCAGTCTTTCATTTATGACCTGTTCTCTGTATATAGTCTGTTCCTGGCTTTGGCTTAAAAAATTCTGTCAGATAATCTGTTGGTGTAATGGGGAATTTACTGGTCCCCTTGCCTTTTTAGTGTTGCCTCCCAAGAACCAGTAAGTATAGGTTATTATGCCCCCCCCCCAGCCCACAGTGTAATTATTAATTTGTATCCCTTACCTATTAAAAACTCATGGGCAGAACTGTCAGAAATATTAAATTATATTACAATTGCTAACTTTGTCACATTACAACAAAATATTTAATAAAAATATTCAAAGAGTCATATTTTTGCACATTAAAAGGCTGGGCACACATGTTTTTTTGGAAAAACGCCACTGCAGTTTTTGCCCCAAAACCGGGGCTCCAACAGGAAAGAGACATACAAGCCTTCCCATCCAATTTGAATTCACTTCTGGCTTTGGCCTAGAACTTTTAGAAATTTTTTAGAAAATGAATAAAAAAAAAAATAAAAAAAAAATCTGGCTTCATAATATAAAATAGACAGTAAAATTAGAGTTACTCCGGCTGTTTAATAAATCTGGTGCATTCTTAGACTGCCACCTACATGGTTTTTTTACTGTTCGCAAGCAGGTACTTAAACATTTTTCTAATTCTTCTTTAAAACACCAATGACACAGACAGTAGAGAGAGCTACACTGTGTGCATGTTATGACAAGCTGAAGATTTGAGGAAGAGGAATGAGACAGACACCAGGCTGACGGGAAACTGGCAGTGGGGGACAGGTAAGCTACATGTTGGATATTATTTCTGAACAGCATATTAATGCCAGAATTCTGGTGTGTCTGCTATAGTTCATCTGTCCTGTTGAGTCAAATTTTAAGCAGCACTCTTTGGGAATGTCCTAAAGGCTAGGGTCACAGGGGAAGATTTATCAAACATGGTGTGAAGTGAAACTGCGTCAGTTGCCCCTAGCAACCAATCAGATTCCACCTTTCATTTTCCAGAGTCTGTGAGGAATGAAAGGTGGAATCTGATTGGTTGCTAGGGGCAACTGAGACAGTTTCACTTTACACCATGTTTGATAAATCTCCCCCACAGGGTGTAAAAATAATGGCCATCTTTATAAAATAACACATTATTTGCGCATTGATGGCCGTTGCTATGAAAGACAGCTATCATTTTTACATAGCGAGGACCTAGCCATAAAGTGCTAAAGACCCTTTTACAAATATGTGTTCTCAACTCCTGGAGCTCAGGAGAACTCTTCTGATTTGTATCATTTTAGACCTGTTTTCCCCTTTAAAGATGCCTAGTAATGTTGCATACTTCTTTCCTATGCTTGCTTTTGTATTGCTTATATGTAAAAATAAATTGTACAAAATGCATTATGTAGTTTCCCAATATCCTCTCTGTATTAGACTCAAGCATGGGGAGGTCTAAACAGAAAAATAAATTACAATAGTTAACCCTGGAGCCTGTCAAAAACTACAGAGCATTACTTCCAGCTTTGATCACAAAACTGCCTAAAATATCAGCGGGTATACACAAAAGCCAGAAGTAAAGATTAAATTGTAACCCACCAACTTGCATTATGCTAGAGACAAGCAAAAACAAAACATGCCCTGTAAAGTTCAGATACAGTGCTTTAGCCAAATCTGATCATTTTATAGGCACAGGGTAGTGTGTTTTTATTTGTTGGAAAACACAGCAGAACAATACATGTATGCTACAATATCCCGTAGGAACTAAACTCTTTCTATAGGATTAGTGAGACAAGAAGAAAAAAAAACAACTTGTGTCTAATCAGTCAGCAATGATGGATTCTTTTTCACAGACATAAATGTAATGCATATTATCAGTTTATTATTCTACCTCCTGATTAGACATGAGCAAATCTACAGTAGGAATGAAGGGAAGCGCTTGGTTCTTATCGAGATTCTGTTCATGAGGCTGCAGGCTTTGAAGTCTGCTCCCTGCTGCTCCTCCCCAGGTGCTGGGAAGAGCTGGATTTAGTCCTGGATAACTGGGATTTCCCACAGCCTGATGAGCGGAATACAGATAGGGACAAATCATTTCACTTTGTTCCTTTTCTAGATTTGCTCATCTCTACTCCGGATGATCAGAATACATTTGTCATACACACAGTCACATACTATTTGTATGTAAAACAGAATCACAGTGGACTTACCATTAAGGGTAGGGCCCCGAGCTGTAAGTGGTGAAGCCTTGGAGGTGTATGGTAGTGAGATAGATGCGGATGTAAGGGACTGGTTTGGTACGGTGCTGCAGTCACTCCAGTTTCAATTGCAATTTCCCTGCAGGATTTAAACAAAAGAATTCCATTTATGTTCCATTGGATAAAGGATAAACATGAAATAGTGTCACATCTGCGCAGATTTATTATTCATGTATATATTCATTAGAAAATTAAATGCAACAGGAGACTTCCTACTTTTTCCTTCTCAAAGTTTAAAGAATTTCTCATATGGTAATGTCCATAGCACAGGGCCCAACACGGACATATATATTGTAAGACATCACAAGGGAAATATTTAAGACAACTAAAGCGTTAAATGGACACTGTCACTTTAAAAACATGACATTGTTATAGATACATGTCAAAAATTTTGATTGGATGCTGCAGGAGACTGGCTCATCTAGAGCAAGACAAAGATTGCAGCGAGCCATGGAGTGATGCTTAGCCAAGTGCTTCTTCCAACAATCAGTGGGGGGGTTGAACACCCAGACTGACTGATCAAAACTTTGAGGTCAAAAGTCTTTATAGCAATGGGGTCACTTAAACAGTAGTGTAATCTAGATGAACTGACCGTACAGTTCCCCCATTCATTCCCCAAATTAGAATTTGGACACACATTGTTCTAGACTTCACCAACCAAGTGACTGTCAGTTTGACTTTTCTGATACTGCAAACGTGATACTCTACAGATGAAGTTGCAATTTAGATTGTAAGCCCCAATGGGGACAGTAAAAAGCTCTGTGCTAGTCTTATTTTCCTCCAGTCACCAGGTGTTCTTTCCTAGCTCTGATGAAAAAGACATTTTACAGCTCACTTTGGGAGGTCATCTAGTAAGTGCATTTGTGGTATTAGGGTGAGATACACATATGTAAAAGGGTTCACACACTTTGTAAATTCATTACTATGGCAGGGCTTGTGCATTTTATTTGAGCCAAAGTAGAATTGAAAGGAATGAGAAATAGAAAGGAAAAAGACTCACTTCCTGCTGGATGCAATTTTGGTTCTGGCCACATTAAAGGCATCATCTAACAAATTTAAGGTGAAACTTTCAGATGTAATTCAAGTTCCAAACTGCTGACACTGTTAGATAGCTTTTATGGCAAGAAGACACGTGGTACCTTTCATATATCAGTCTGTGCTCTGGAGTTAAGAGGCTCTTCGAAGATTCTGATGTGCAGCAAGCTGGTATGCCTCCAAGCAGGGTCAGGTATGGGAGGGAGGGAAGAGTAAGGATGTGTTACAGCTTGCTGCACTTCAAGAAGCAGTTCACAAAAATTATTGGCCCCCCGGTAGGCGCTGGCATGTATACTCACCGCAGCTGTTCGGTGTCCCGACACGGCTTTGTTTCTGTCCAGTTCAAATCCGGCGCGCTTAATTCAGTCTCTGCAGTGACTCCTCTTCTCTGTCCTGTAATTGAACACCGGAAGTCACGCGCCTCCATAGAACATGCATTAAAGCGCGTGAGTTCTGGTGTATAATCACAGGACAGAGAAAAGGAGTCACAGCAGAGGCGGATGTGAGCGCAGACCGGAACGAAGCCAACACCGATCAGCTGCAGTTAGTATACGTACCAGCGTCTACCAGGGGGGCCAATAACAATTTTTTGTGAACTGCTTCTTTCAGGAGCTCAGGAAAGCCTCTTCGTACTAAACAATAAAAGCATTTTGTTATTGAAGCACAGTATGATATACAAACGGTCCCATGTGTCTCCTTGACCTAACAGCTATCTAACAGTGACAGCAGTTTGGGATGTGAATTGAAGCTGACAAATTCTCTGTAAGCTTCCCTTGCATGATTTCTCCATGAACAGAACTCAAGTTTAAAATAGGAGAAAGTATCACATAAGACTAAAATGAATTTATATAAAATATGTATAAAACACTGTATGTCACCTGTTCTTTTTTTAAAGAGAAGGAATTGTGCTTGCATTGACCCTAGAGAGTCATACAGGAGTGGCTGCAGTTACTGCCTTTGTGCCTCATATTAAGCTACAGGAGAGTTCATATCTTGAACAATACCAGGTGAGAGTCACATATCTAAGTGTGCGGTCACTTAATTGTTTGATTTTTTTACTCTACGCTTGTTTAGCTTCTATATATACACTCCTCTCCCCACCAGGTCATTTCATCATCAGCTTTTCCTATGCAACTAAAACAATACATACCTTTTTCACCCATTTTGTTTACTGGCTTTGTTGTTTATATTAGGCTAGGTTCACACTGCGTTTTTGCAATCCGTTTTTTGCAAAAAACGGATGAAAAAAAACAGATTGCAAAAATGCAGTGTGAACCTAGCCTTAGGTGTATATGTTTCGGCAATGGCAGAGTATGATGAATTTGTTACAATCATCATAACCAACAGAAATTTTGTATAGTTACAGAAAACAAATATCTTTAGGACTAAGATGCCATTACAATGCTTCAGTAAATATTTCAGGTCTGTAGGACAGACTACAGCATGCATTTAGATTTTTTTTTTTCTTTAAGTTAAGAATACTTACCAAGCTGACCGTTCTGATGCTTGCCTGGGATGAGAGGACATTGTTTGTGGCACATGAATATGGTGTCCATGTCCATAGTTAGGATGCATTCTGTGTGGATGTGGCGGTGGCCGTTCATGAGCACGCCTAGAAAGCAGTGCCAAAAAAAATCAGTAAAATGTATTTGTTTTTGAGGGTTTTTTTTAATAAAAGCAGAAGCTGACAGACTAAACTTTGGACAGGTAAAAAAAACAAGGGAAACATAACCTACGTTGGATGTTGCATCAGACGTCGCCTTTGAACTTCCATTCTCTGAATAACTTCATGAGGATGTAACCTCTGTGTTGCAGGTGCTGTTGCAGAAATATGATGAGACATGGACTGATGGGAGGTGGAAAGATGCTGAGAGAGTGGAGCAGAAGCACTTGTAAAGTGGGATGGTGGAGGGGGAGGAACAGGGTGCGTAGAGGAAAGGCTGGGGAGAGATGGATGGAAAGGGGGTACGGCATGAGCAATCACATAGTCCATCTGGGGAGGAGGTGGAGGGGGTGGTGGTGGTGGTGGCTGTGGTGGTGGATTAGCATGGGAATGAGGACAGGCAGATGTTTGGTGGTGGAGAGGTCTTGTAAGCGATGCATCTACAAAATAAATATTTGAAATAAAATGAGACTGGCACTACAAAACATTCGGGCTGTTTAATTGTAATACAGTGCCCTTCCGGAGGTTGGGCATTACCTGCGCCCCACCCCCCACCCCCTATGAATACACAAGAGTCATGCAAACCATAAATAAAAGACAGACAGACCAATCCCTCTAAGTGGACCCAATGAATGTTAGGTAAATGCATGTTTAAAGGGACTTTGTCACTTCCAAAACACCTGGACTAATGCCCCTATTCCACAAGTCGTTTGGAGGAGCAAACGAGCGCTATTAGCGCTCGTTTGGTCCTCGTTCCCCGCTCGCTGCCACCGCTATTCAACGCGGCTGCAGCGAGCGGGTGAGTGCGGGAGGGGCTGCTCGGAGGATAGCTGATCGTCCGGGCAGCCCATAGGATATAGCAGCATCTGCTGCCGACGCTCCTATTCAACGGAGCTACGGCAGCAGATCGCTGCTATATCAGTCGCTTGTTTTTCAACATGTTGAAAAACAAGCGACTGCAACGATCAGCCGACATGAACGATGTCGGCTGATCGTTGCACTCTATTCCACGGGACGAATATCGTACGTAGCGGCCGATAACGAACGATGTTGCTCCTTTAAACGACCCGTGGAATAGGGGCTTAACTTAAGTTCTTAGTAGATTATACAACGCTGATTCTATATTTGCAGTTTTCATCTTTCTATGTTATGGCATTCCTTTGCTATAAGCCACAAATAAAAAAGTCGAAGTAGCCCTCCCTATTATATTCTTGAGCTAAGTTGTCCTCTCAACATGCCCAGTTTGTCGGCATACAATAGGGAAATACAAAGGAGTAGAAAGATACAAATTACACATGTGGAATCAGCATCCTTCATCCTACTTACAGAGGACTTTAGTTTAGGGTTTTGAGGAGGGTGGGTTGGAGGGGACAGAGTCCCTTTAATAGATTTATCAAGCTACAGTATGTTCACACTTATGCATGGTTTCTGTTTCAAATGGAAACTGACGCATCACCCACACCACTGTCTAAAAGTTTTTTATTTTACATGGGGCAGTCATCAGCCATATAGGCTAATTATAGCCCTATGAAATGGCTGTATAAGACGTCCCGACCCTACATGTAAGCAATATCTGACTTACAGATCTTGTTTCACAGCTCAATAACCATGCAGTCCTTTACACGAGACAATGGTGGATTATTTTATTGACAAGTTCAGCTTATGGGCAACTGCTGGCTCTATTACACAGGGAGATATCAGCCAGATATGACAGAAAATCGCTCCATGCAGTAGGACCTTAGGCTGCTCTTAATGGCCTTATACATGGGCCTGATTATCGCCGGCAGGAGAATATGCTGCTGGCTGATAAAGTGACAAAGACCAGCTGAGGACAGGGGGAAAAAAAAAAAAAATTTACGCTCATTAAGAGCAGACTTCAAAATATCTTGCCATTAACCGGCTTCCTGTGTAAACAGGAGATGTGAGGCCGCTAATCATAAAGGCAAACCAACAGCACGGATATACATTTATTTTGTTTGTTTGCAGATCACACAGCAGTACATACTACTACATACTTATCTAGTGCGCTGCTGCTTGTAATCTGGCATCCTCTTCTCCGGCCTGAAGACAGTAGCTGAACGGGAGAGCCGTAGCTTACAGGCAGCGCACTAGATAAGTATGTACTGCTGTGTGTTTGGAAAACTGACAGCACAGATATATGCATATCCGTGCTGTCACTTTCAAAGGCTGCATGAATAATACATGGATCATTTGTGCAACCCGACCACATTATTTCTTGTGCCATGTAAAGGCACTGGCAAACAAGCTCCATTCGCGGCGGCGGCCCATAGGAGAGAAATCGCCACATGTAAAAGGGACCCTTACACAGCAGGAGATCTCGGAGTGGTGATCCAGCGCTGGAGGGGCACGGGGTGATGGGCACTGGGATATTTTGTTATATGTGCCCCTGCAGTCTGAAAATTTTAACACCCCCTCCCACACACACACACACACACACGTACGTACAATAAAATTAAAGGCATGACATAGCACATTCATAAACTTTTTCAAGAAGCATACATTTTCCAATATAGTACTTCCATAGAACAGCAGTGAAAACATTCAATACCTACATGGAGCATGCATAAAATGTCGACAGGACGAGAGAGAAGTCTGGGGAGGTGCTTGTGCCTGTGCTACCATGCTGGGTCCATAGCCATCGATCGCTATAGTTTGGGCTGTACTGGCAGTTGACTGATGTCCATAAACTGAAGAACGCGAAGATGAACCAGGACAGCAAGGGTCAAAGGCGGAGGTGCTATGAAAGCTAACACCTCCATGGCTTCTTATACCATTATTGCTCAGATCCACAGGCAAGGCTTGCTGTAACATGAACAGTACAGCCATGAGAAGAAGAACAACAAGAAAAAAAAAAAAAAAAAAGTCTGAATCCTTTAGATTTACACAAATGTAAAACAATAATCCTCTTATTAGAACTAAAGCCTTTAAATATTGGAATACCTCCCCATTGCTGTCATAATAGTACAAGCACTGTCTCACATACAATATATGTACTTAGCATGTTTGTTTTCTGTATTTTAGTATATTCATCCAACAGATATTCATTACATTATTATCTTACTATGCCCCAACTGCTGGATTTTGTTTCACACTTGAGAACTCTTACCGGGTCATGGTATGTGGAAGAGGAGCTGCTTGTTGCTCCACAAGGTGGTGGGACAGCGGCATTTCTTTCCACGGGACAATGTGCGTCCGTAAAAGAAGGAGACAAGGGAACGGTGGGATGAGAACTGTGATGGTGGTGATGATGGTGATGTGGAAAGTGGTGACTATGTGTTGGATAGCAACTTGAATGAGGATGTCCTAGGATATGTGGATTCTGAGACGATCCTCCACAGGGTGAATGCTCCGGGCAACAAGATGGTAATCGTGGCATTGCTGGAGGTCCACCATCGACAGTAGTGGCAGTAGTCCTTCTGGCATCATCTACAAAAGGATGTAAAAATACCAATATAAAAATCAAAGTCTGGTCTCTAAAAATGCATTCTAAAATGGCACTTAGGGTTATATTTATTCACTGCAAACTTGTTGCTTAACTACACTTAATGTATTTGTGTGAATAAGGGAATTCTGTGGCTTCTATCTCAATATAAAATGTACATCTAGTGTATGCAAATTTTACAGCATACATTAGGGCAACGTGATGTGCATAAACATGGTATTATAAATAATTTCCATCACTGTTATAATATACAGTACAGCATTGCTCACTTCTAAACATGTCTGAGAGACATGTCAAGGTTTTTTCTATTTCTTTTTTTTAAATCAATAAAATGTCAGGTTCACCATGCTTAAGAACATTTATCTCCCCTGCCCAACCCGATTTGTTGCAGGAGAGTGAGATTTCACTGTAAGCCTATGGAGCACATCTTTGGCCACAAGTCATACGGAGCAGAGAGCCAAGTAGTGAAGCGCACAGCAATGTGCATCCTCCAGCTAAATCTAGCAATCAAAATTTGTGACGTGTCAACATTTTTTTTTAACTGAGTAAGCACTAACTTTCCTCCTACAACAGAGCTTAAAAAAAAAAAAAAAAAAAAAAGAAGTACATCATATACCAGTGTCAGGCACTTTTTCATTGTGAAACTTATATAAATATCCACGGAATGCTCTTGGATTTCTGATGTGGATATGTGGCAAAAACTGGACCCCCAAATTGTGATACCTAATATTTTAACTGCATCATGATTACTAAACAGATACAGTGACCAGAATGTACAATCCAGAATGGATATTTAATTCACTGTAAATCCCTGGCTCCACATGACGACACCAAGGGATATTTCTACTGCTAACAGGTTCTCTACTTCATGTTTTTTAGACATGTCCAGAGTATCAAGTGTACAGAAGGCCATATGTCCACATTGACTCAACGTGAAGTAGTCCCACCATCATTGCATCTCTAAAAGTATCATGATCTTGTTGTACTATGAGGTACTTAAAAACAAAACATTTTAAATACATGTTTAGACCTTTGCTAATGGTGGGTGGGTGGCTGGCTGTTGGTCCAAGAACACATTGGACATAGATTAGGCAGAAAGCCATAGTTTTACAGGTGACACTGTGTGAATAAGGAAAAACAGCTACAAATAATTGTGGCACTAGAAGTGGTGAGAGATTAGATCCATTGGGTTGATACAAGGGATGAAATATTCTGTTTGGGAGTATAGCATGTGTAGATTTAAAAGATGCCTCTAATTTTGTTGTGCCTATTGGACTACTGCATCATTTGTGCTGTGTGGATCTGGTGGTGCTGGTAAAGATCGGTAGATTGGGGGAAGGGGGACATGGTGGCATTCTTATGATGGCTATACACCTTCAACTGTGTTCTTTAGCTTGAAACCAGTACTTATTTGATAAATCTAGTACGTTATTTTCTTAAAGATGTGCACACTGTTCTCCATAACTTTACTTGACTATAAAAGAAATAAAATTAATGCTGAGGAGAAACTGGACTTACCTGTTGTCACGCCTGTTGTACTGTTACTTAGTGGGACAGCAGAACCATCAGGAATTGTTGATGTCTGACCCACTGAGAGTCCTGAAACAGCATCAGAGGCCGGCTCTGAGGTAGATGAATCACTGGAAACAGTGCTTACAGGCTGAGACTCTGTTCTGCCAGAGGTAGTTGCCACAACTGTAGGATCTGTGTCGAAATATATAAACATATATGTTTATATACAAACATTTCATATGTCTAAAACCTTGAATTTTAAGTATAGTTATTACAGTGGTTCAAGTTCTTCTGCCCAGTAGCACCAGGACAAAAGGAGATGTCACAGGCTGGGCCAAAACACTGCCAGTAAAAAAGCTAACCTAGTGCAATCTAACTTGACCAGTAAACTTGCATACACATCACAAATCAAGTGTTACAAATAATATTTAATTATTAACAATATGGCTGCCAGGAAAGGGCAAGATACCACTGTCAGTGCTAGGGAAATTTGTGGCCTAGCTTAGTTGTCTCTGCAGGCTGATTATGCAAGCGGGTGAGCAGAGGTGGGAACACATGCCAAAGAGGTGCCAAACTCCTTGGCACAGGGAACCATTGGTCAGACCCTATGGCACTATCCACCAAAAAATAAATGTGTTAAAAAAGGGAAAGTAATCTGCTGATATCAAACTGCACAAAAAGAGTGCCCAGGATGAAGGTAAGAAACCAACATTCATCCTCAGCACCCCGATGCGCTATAGGTAGATATCAGCAGGTTAGATACTTCTAAATGGCTAATTATTTACATAGGAAGGAAAGCTAAGACACATAGGCAATATGTAAAAGATATGACTATACAGTGTTTATTAGAAGTGATACACCAGTGCTGAAAGTCATACCCATTGGGTAATATTTTTAAAATGTTATTTTGTGCTGGACTGCCACCTTATTAGACTAGGTTCACACTACATTTTTGCTGTCCATTTTGCACATTTAGATCCATTTTTTTTTTACGTACACAGACCTGAATGACCATGTTTTTCTGTACGTTAAAATTAAAACGTAACTGGGACGGTCAAAATTAAAAAAAAAAACAAAACTGTGTGAAGCTAGCCTAATAAAATGTTTTCAGAAGGCAGAATTAAGATTTTTGTTTGTTTGCCAATAAGCTTTAACAGAATCATTCCCTAAGCTGCAGCAACTCACTCTCCCCCACCATTGTCCTGCGAACCTGTGACTAAATGCTGAACAAAGGATATGACTTGACCTCTACACAGGCGAGTTAGACATACCATCTTCATCTACAGTCAGGTCCACAACTTCAGTTGCATTTTGTCTTAGAGGCTGAATAACAGTGGAAACTCTACTGCGACTCCTGTGCTCCTGGGATCTTCCAGACTGTGAACTTGAACTTTGGCCCCAGTGAGATCGAAGTGAAGAACGAGACCTGAGTGGAAAACAAAGTGTCTAGCACTGGAAGTCTACCCCTAAACATTTTGGGGATGTTTTGAAGGGATACATACAGAATATAAATGGGTATCATCCAGACCATGGCCTGTCCACTGGTCATAGTCTAAGATGAAAGACAGTACCTTATATCTAAGGGACTACTAAATGATAAACCCATACAGTGTATTGCATAAGTAATAAAGTAATACAGGTGACATCTGTGGAAGAAGTCTTCATATACCCGTACAAGCCATGAACAACTTAATCAGGTTAATAAAAACATACGTAACTATTTCCCGGTACCGTGGCATCAGTGTACACAGCACTAGCCATAAGGCCTGATCTCGCAGTGCTTGTCAGCAAATGGGTTAAATGCTTTCATTTAATTTGCTTTGTGTGTGAGGAGGAAACTGCACAGCAAGCAAATTTCAGGAGCCTGTGGAAAATACTCCAAGCGCCTGTTAATACCATAGCAAGTTCCAAATTATCTGGGCCTCTTCCATTTCACACTGAAAACAGATGGAATGTTTAATAGCTCCTCTGGAGAAATCGCCTATCGCTGCACATTTTAAGGTATTCTCGGGTAAAGAAACAAACTTATAGCAGCCCATCCCATAGGGTGGATTTACAGAGCTGCTGTCAGCTCTCTTGACCTGTCCGTTTTAGTACCTTCTTGTGTTCACTGTGAAATAATTCTCAAGAATTTCCTTTTAGACCTTGTGTTATGCTGTTCCTTTGTTATTCCTCTTGGATATTTATGTACAAAACTAACAACAAAAGAAATCAAAGTTTTTCAGTACATCACTAAGGGGGTCCATGCCCTTTTACACGGCTGTGGGTGCGCATCTCTGATCTTGTCTGTGGCTGTGGTTTATTGGTCTCATTCCCTGTATACTGCTGGCTTATGGATCTACGTGGTGATCTTAACTAGTGACAGCCTTCCCTGCATAAGCATGCTAACAGAAGACCGACACACTGATCTCTGGGCTTTTGATACCTTGAAGCTGCCCATACATTAAAAGGAGAAGTCCAGTGAAAACTTTAATTATAGTATTGCCCTCCTAAAGTTATACAAATCCCCAATATACACTTCTTATGGGAAATGCTTATAAAGTGTTTTTTCCCTGCACTTACTACTGCATCAAGGCTTCACTTCCTGGATAAAATGGAGATGTCATGACCCGACTCCCAGAGCTGTGTGGGCTGTGGCTGCTGGAGAGGATGATGGCAGAGGGATGCTCAGTGTCCCTCCAGTGCCCTGTGTCCCTCAGTGTCCCCCTGCCATCATCCTCTCCAGCAGCCACAGCCCGCACAGCTCTGGGAGTCGGGTCGTGACATCACCATTTTATCCAGGAAGTGAAGCCTTGATGCAGTAGTAAGTGCAGGGAAAAAAAACACTTTATAAGCATTTCCAGTAATAAGTGTATATTGGTAATTTGTATAACTTCTGGGGGGCAATAAAATACTTTAATAAAAATGTTCGCCAGACTTCTTCTTTAAGCAATCTGTTCTGCTACATAACCAACCCAAATCAGACAAGATATGCATTCAGTGCATGCTCATTTGCCTGTAGAAGAGACGCCTATCAATAACCAGTATCTCCTAATCAGTCAGGAAAACTAATTCTTACTCACACAAAGTGTAAGAACACATCTGTGGAGGGCATTACCATTGTGAGGAATAGAACAGACTTTGAAACAAATCAGAATGACACAATCTAATTCTTAATCTTGCAGAATGTAAGTAGCAAACCAGTGACTTGTAGTAGTCAGGCCGTCCAGCTCATTATACTGAGGCGGTCAACGAGAAGAAATGTAAGCTCATACTCTAAACATTGGTCATATGTTACAGGATATCAGGGTGGCCTTTTGGAATACATCAACTTCAGGTGTGACTAAGCCCACAGGTCTTCCTTTTTTATATAAGAAAAGACAAAGAATAAGAAACAACAGGAGGAACAACATATATAGTTCTAAAAAGATGCTAAATAATTATTTTACTGTGAAATTCATACAGGCAGGTCCGGAGAGGTGACTGTTCTTTACCTTTCATCTACATGGCAGCTCCATACTAGTTTTCAGCTGTACAGAGCCATAATAAGGCACCTATAGAAATCTATGGAACCATAATACACCACTGTAACCTAAACACCCCCTAAATGTTTGCACATGCCATTTCCCCCACCCCCACTTTTGTTCATTTAAAAAAACACACACACACAAACATTCCCATTGATTTCTATTCTGTCAAATAACTGCTACCCTATTCTAAAAAAAGTAAATTTAAGCTATATTGTTAACATGAATGGAATTGAAAACATAAAATAAGATTCTATGCAACTATGACTAAACCACACTTTCTTCAAGGGAAAGGCTCAAACCTGTATGTTTCGCCGACCGTCACAATTTCTACTTCACTGTCAGTGGAGGTAACGTTAATTTCTTCATTGTTGCCAGGGACTTGGGGTGTGGATGAAGCCTCAATGACTACAACGTCCTCATCAATGCTACCTGTAAAGTTAAAGTGCTATTTGTAAAAAATATAAGGCATCATTATATATACTTACATACTTCACTATACCATAAAAAAAAATAAAATAAATAAAAATAATAATAATTCTAATAAACACACACACACACACAATGGAACAGCAACCTTCATGCCTGGTTTTAGAAATGGGAAATACAGTTGCACACGTGTGTTTGTATTAAAGCTTTAATTCATGGGTCTAATGACTGAATACAGTATAGATCAAGCTTCTAGACCCCCAAGGAGGCAGCAGGGTTATAATATAAAACCAAACAGTAGAATCCTAATTCTATATCCTAAACAAATATCATGCAGAGTTTGTCGGCAGAAAAAGACCACCTGGTCCATCTAGTCTGCCTTTTTAGTATTTCCCTTACTATTACCTTGTGATAGATATAGGTTTATCCCAGACAGGTTTACATGTTTAAACACCTGTTCAACATAGCAAAAGTAGACACAGCTTTAAGTGACACTGTCACCCACTTTTGGGCATTCTGACATCTCTACACAGGTGTAAAGGGTAAATTTAGCGGTTTTCATACCTTATTTTATATCATACGTCATGGTGCTTGTTCAAGTAAAAAAAAAGTGATCTTTTTTTGAACTGCAGAATGTGTTAAGTGGACGGGGCCTCACGGCATTAGCGCCACTTAGCCCCGCCCACAACGCCACCATTGGCCCTGCCCCCTTGGCAGCCATTGTGGGCCAACCTAGAGGGGGTGGGGTCCTAGACCTTTAGGCCAGCCTGTTCCAATGGCTGGTGAAGGGGTGGGCCAGCGGTGGCATTGTGGGCGGGGCTAAGTGGTGCTAATGCTGCGAGGCCCCACCCACTTAACATAATCTGCACTTCATAAAAGATCACTTTTTACTTGAACAAGCACCATGACGTATGATATAAAATAAGGTATGAAAACCGCTAAATTTACCTTTTACACCTGTGTAGAGATGTCAGAATGCACAAAGGGGGTGACAGTGTCACTTTAAGCAATATCAATGTGCGAACCAAATACAATTCCCATCATACATTGCAACATCTACTCAAGGCTGTCCTCTATCTGTAGTGCCATGGCTGCTAAAGAGCAAGAATCCACACTTTTGAGCTGGAGCCAATAAAACTTGGCTCTGCCGCCTCATGTGACCTCCCTTCGGGAGAAATTCAGGAGGAAACAAGAATAGAGGCAGTATACATAAGGAGGAGTTCTGCCACACAGAATATTTTCAGGAGTTTATTTGGACGTTATAGTTTAGACTTTGGACTATTATGGTTGTGTGTGATGTTGCATGGCCTTACTTATCTAACAGAGCCAAGTACATCTGTGGGGAGTACCGAACAAACCTGTCAGCCAAATGTGGATCTCAACCTCAGAAAGTATGGGAACCACTAATGAAACAGAACTAAAACAGCTCTGAAGTGGGACTGCGGCCTAGCTATATGACCAACTGGTGGTGGTAGTGGTGGGAAATAAAACTCCTACGTGATCAGAGGCTCGGGCTATAGCTCTGTTCCCCCCATATGATGGTGACAGCAGCCCTGGTTGCTTTATATAAGCACAACCTCATAAGACACGGAAAGAGGATTTCAGTCACAGAGAAATAGAAACCTGAGCCATTCAGAACTGAGGGGAGGGGGTCCAAGATAAACTGCTAAACACACAGCTAGACTTCAGTGCACTCTCTGCAGCATATAGATCACTAATTTCAAACTTGGAAACACTGAAAATTGCTGTTTCTGTATAGCACAAAGGAATGTGGAATCACAAATAGCAATAGTAGAGATAGGAGATTACATGAGGCTGGCGTTCCCCGCTGATTGAGAGCGATTTTCCATCATTATAGTCAAACCATCTGCTCTATCTACTGCCACCCATGGCAACAAACTACTTATTGTCAGGCAAATGGATTTATTTACAGCCACTGCCAACAACCCTGTGTTTACTGGGCTTCATAACCAAGGCACTGGGACAGAAAAAAAAAAAGCCCTTCACTGTGTGTCAACATTTTAAAGGCCTCGTCTCTGAAACTCCCAATACACAGGCTTAGTGGTATAAATGCAGAATGCTGATTCTAGGAATCTGTCAAACGGAAAGTAGGGGGTAGGATAGGAAGGAATGCTTTCCACTCTATAGGTCTATATTGTAGTTATAACTTTCAAAATCTAATTCAACAGTAGATGTGATATAAAGAAAGTTTGCAATTTACAATCATTATTCTTTTGTTATGGAAAACAAGACACTTCCTGTGTTTTCCTGACACATTTTTTCCCCCTTAAAGAGTCAGAAAGCAGGAAGTCAAGTGTATCCCGGGCCATCTGAGCGCTCAGAGAGAAGGCAGTCACGTGACTGATTAACACATTGAGCCGTGACTCTGTACTGGCCGCAATTCCCGTGTTTAGTCTGTTTTTTTACAACCTGCCTTCAGGAGACTGGACCTGGATATCTGGTAAGTACAGCTTTGTTTTACAGCATGATAACAAAAAAAAAAAAAAAAAATGAATATATTGCAGATTTGCTTTATTTGACATCTACTGTTGATTTCGATTTTGAAAGTAATAACCATAACAGTTTAGAGGGTTTTTTCCTGGACTTTCACGCCGATAAGCTATCCTCAGGATACCTCCAGCACATACAAAATGAACATCTGAAAGCAGATTGCTGTCCATGGTGTAGTAATGGTGTAGGGTTAGGCGGAGTGCACACATATGTGATATACAGTCTGCAAGTGGACTGTATGTCACAAATCAAACTCATGACTTGTTATGGAACTCTCAGCACCATGATTAATTATAATGCAGAGAGCTCTGGAACAGCTACATTTCTTTGCTGGTGAATGGACACGGCTGTGTCAATACAGCAGAGAAGTTGATACGGTTTCAGAGCTTCCAGTATAGTCTCAGAGTTTCATAAAAGGTCAAGAGTTTGGTCCGTGACATACACCACTAGCCGACCGTATATAATTGCTCTCATTCACTTCAATGGAAGCTGAGCTGCACTAACCAGCCACCACCACCATATACTTCTGGCTCTGCCCATTGTATTTGCCAATGCAGTGCCTCCGCCAAAATGCTGATGGGCAGGAGTGCCAGGTGTCGGCTTTTCATGGCCTATCCTGAGTGATTGGGAGTTTTTGGAAACAATGCATGAGCTATTTAACCAAACCTTTAAATGACTTATTAAAGCAAACCAATCCCGGTAACGCTACTTAGCAGCGCCCAGAAGACATACTACAACACTGCCTTGCCATGTGTTTTGCATCTCTGTAGTAACGTTAGCTGCTGAAACAAAGTCTTTTATTCTGGCACACAAGGCAGGGAGATAGCCGGGAACTAGTCATCTGGGCTGTGACTAGTCACTGCTTTCTACCTGTCAGCGCACTTTGCTGGGGTCAATGACTGGAAAAGAGGCTTCTAATAATCCTATTAGAAAGTGGAACCTTGTGAACTAAGACAGAAGAACCTATTGACGCCGCTAAAATTAACTTCTGATCACTTGCATGGTTACATAAGAGGTCTTATTTAAAACCAGTTTTTCAGGACAGTAAAAGAAATTTTACCTGAGGGAATTGTTGTACCATTTTGGTGGTTTTCCCCAGGAGACACAAATATGTCTTCTTCTCCTTCAGTGGAAGAACTGGAGGCCGACTCACTGCTAAGGTCATTCTCACTGGAGCTACTAGAGCTGGGGAGCAATGCGTACTTCTGCCTTGCCAGTACCTCTCTCTTCTTTCTTTGCATTAATATCCGCTCTTTTTGTTTCTGCGTCCTCTGAGTTGAACCCTTTTTCATAAAAGTCTTTCGATGCATAGGCCTCCTCAAGTTGCTCACTTGATAACAAGGCCTTTTCATAAGCATAGGCACAGAGTCAGACTGGGGACGAGGCCACTTTGGAGCCCTTGCGCTGGGAGTTCTATTGGTCGGATTAACTCCTGCAGGTGAGAAGTGTCTAGGGTTGTCCTTATCCTCATCAGAAGTCATTGTATCAGAGTCACCAAAATGTGAGCTTGAAGAAGGCGAAGAAACACAGTCACTAAAGGAAGAATCATTGTCATCACTCTGGGGCTCAAGTCTTAGCTCCAACAGTCTCTGATTTTCTTTACCAGCACAACTTTGGGTAAAGGATGGACCAGCCTGCTGGCTTTTCCTCTTTTTTCGCACAAGTCCCTTCTCTTGATCTGTGCCATTGTTAGTTAAGCTCCTCTGTTGCTTATTGGAGTCACTGCAACAGTGAGAGAATTTGTTACCTACTTTACTTGCGATCATGTCCACGTCTGCTGGGAAGGTCCTTGCTGTCCCAGCACACTTAGGGTTTAGTAATACCCCTTTTAGATTTTCCGGCCTCTTTGGTGCATCTGAAGGAACCTCACGCTTCATAGCCGCTTATAGAACGTTTTGTCACTCGCACAAATAGACCATGAGTGGATTAGTGATGTCCACCACAAGCTGAAAAGAGAACAAGAAATATCAGTATAGGATATAAAACTTGGAGGCTGTAATTTAACAGTAATAGGAGTAAGGGAAAAGCGGCCTGCCAACACTTCAACATAAATGGGATATTTTTAAATATGGATAAATAAAACTTCAGGGCCACAGTTCAACAAATATGAGTGCCAGCACATTCAAAACAGTTTGTGGATTGCTTAAAGGGAAGGTGCCACCTGGACGTTTTAACTAATTACAGCCAGATACTGAAAAGTACAGAAAATTATCTAACTGAAAAATTTCAGAATTAAGAAGAGTAAAATGGAACACATTATAAAGAATTCCAGAGAGGAGCAAAGTCCTGTCACTAGAGATGAATGAAGTTGCCGAATGATCGGCAATGAAATCTAAGTGCCTAGCTGGAGGCAGCCTGAGGAGTGCCTGGAAAACATTGATACAGCCAAAGGCTAGTTCGCCAGTTTTTTTTCCAGTCACAGGACTAATTTTTCCTATGAGGCTCATTTCTAATGCTAGCTACTGTTAGGGTACTATTACACGGAACGATAATCGGCCGGATTGGCCCTATTCGGCCGATTATAGTCCCGTGTAATAAGCACAACGATCAGCCGATTATTGTTGTCATCAGCTGATTGTTGATATAGGTTCTAACCTATAATGGTCGTCTACCGACCAAGCACCAATACGTGCAATAGCGGTGCGCGGCGAGCGGCTGACCATTTGCACAATAAATACAATACCTATCCATGGTCCAGGGCTCCTCGGGTCCCGCGCGCTGCAGCTTCAGAGCGGCCTGCCTTAGCTGACAGGCCGCTCAGCCAATCACAGGCCAGGACCGCCGCAGCCAGTGAATGGCTGAGCAGCCTGTCAGCTCACACAGGCTGCTCTGAAGCTGCAGCGCGCTGGACCCGGGGAGAAGCGGACAGCTAGAGGAGCCCTGGACCCGGAATAGGTAATGTATGCCAGTTTAGCAAGGGCTGCTAGGACATCGGTAACGATGTCTATGCAGCCCTCGTTTAACGATTATCGGGCTAACGATTATCTAGCAGATCGGTGCTCGTTTACTGTTATCCGCCCGTGTAATATTACCCTTAGGGTCCTATTAGACTAAGCAATTTTTGTTTTCTCCGATTAACGATAGCAAACTATCATAAGAACAAATGAACCATGTGTATATACACCGGAAGAATTGCAAAAGATTAACAATGATCTTTTAATCAACCCCATATGAATGAACTTTCGTTAGTCGTTTGATCATTGCCTGCATACACACGGAAAGATCACTTAAATTACAAAGAACGATATAACAATTTTTTGCATGATGATAGCCCCATGTAATAGGGCCCTTATACAGGAGACCATAACAGTAAAAGATCCATAGCATGCGTCACCAACACAAGTGGAGGTATGCTCACTAGTGATCTTGCACTGTGCCTGCTTCAGTCTCCTGCATAACAGTAGCTAGCACAGCCAAGTATTCTACCACTGACGTTTGCATACCTAGGCAAGCGATGCCTAATAGGAGAAAAGTACATGATATCTGCAGAAATAGAGAATAATATGAATGAGTCACGTGACCAACATTAAAAGGGGTAGTGCGGCGCTAAGAAATAATGCCGCGTCATCAGCTGCTCAGCCGTGATTGGCTGAGCACAGTTATGCTCAGCCAATCGCGGCTGAGCACAGTTATGACGCGGCAGAGGGGGGCCGGCATGAGGGACGGCAGGAGCGGGTGGGGCAGATTCCCGAGGATTACATCACTGTCAGAAGAAATGCGGACGGAGGTCGACATGAATCAGATATGTATAATGCACTACACTTTCGGGTCCACGGGCGGGAGTCGGGGAACACGGGGAAGGGGGCCATTCACATACATAACATACATTACAAAGTTGTATAACTTTGTAATGTGTGTTATTTTGTGAAAAATTTCTTAGCGCCGCACTACCCCTTTAAAGGGGGAGAGAGAAAAAAAAAAAAAAAAAAAAAAGCAGGGCAATTCTGATTTGGATTTCCATTATTGGACAACACATCCATTAGAAGCCCAGTTCAAAAGCAGTGCCAATATCCCCTTGAGACAAAGTAGGTACATTTTGGGATCAATAGCTTGGTACTATGCAGTCTCCCAGGCAACAAATAGTAAGAATTTTCTATGATTGTGTTTAAAGGGTGTTAGCAACTATTCAGAAGCTGCAATTGCTCCACTTTATTAAAGGCTACTTAAAGCTGCTCCGACATAGAAAGGTCTGTCTGGCGATAGATACCCTTTAAGGGTGCTTTCACACACACCGGATCCGCAGCGGATTTTACAGTGCGGATTTAATGCTGTGTTCATTCATTTAGTCAAATCCGCTGCGGATCCGGTAGGTGTGAAGGCACCCTAAAAAGTGTGTGATTTGTTGGCAATTCTAAATGCTTCATCGTCATACTGCTTGTAACTAAATCCAGGATGTGTAACCACAAAGAAATTCTTCTCCAGTGGAATGCTTAAGTGTTCATTTGTGGTCAACAGGCGGCAAGAGATCATTTATTTCCTGCTCTCCCCAGATCTGCACATTGCTCAGACTAATAACTCCGCACAGATAAAGTGAAGTAAACAGAGATGGACTTTAATGCAGCTCATTGATCGCACGTCTATCTACTCATGTTACACTAAAAAACAAGACATTCCGTACATATCAAGAATTATTAAGCAAGCAGATGAATTACAAAATATTTAAAAATATATAAATATGTTTACAGGTTTTGTGCACTGGCTATTTTAAGCAATCTAAAACTTGCACTGTGCAAAAGCATGGCAAGTGTTCGGAACCGGCCGACTGACTTCTAATGTAGAAACTGTATGTCAGCATATAAAGTATTGTCACAGGATGCAGCCATGCACACAGAATAGCTGTACATTTACATGCATAAGAACGCAGCAGATACCTTTCTGTAAAGTGCAGAGAAGCACCAGCCAAGTGGGGAAAGGAAGAAATAGAACCTTCAATACAACCAAATAAACTGAAGAATGGCGCTCACTAGGGATGATTTGGCAAGCTAGTCACACAATCCAGAAACATTATGCTGTAAAGTCATCTCTGGCAACAGATGGTGTGTGGAGATGAGTAATGCGTTCACAAAAATTGTGCACAGAGATCTACCAAATCAGAAGGGAGGCAAACCATATTCCAACATAGGTCACATAAAAGACATTTTCTATAATAAACAAGGTAATAATGCAGAATGGCATATAGCAAAAATAGTAAAGCTATGTGTTATCCCACTAATTTATTATGTTATGGTATTATGTTTGCAACAACATAAAATGAGCTGAATGCTCCCCATGTTAGTCTTTTCAGGGCTATAGGTCCCCTGGCAATGATCCAGCTGGTGCAAGGTGGCAAAAAATAAAATAAAGAGAATCCATGAGATTTCTGCTCTTCACAAGACTCCATGAGGGTTAGCATTAAACTTACATTTATTTTTGCATAATTTTTTCCATTTTCTTGTTTTTCACTGGAGAAAATACAAGTTCTAATGTAATAAGAATAAAACGCACACCAGTCTTATGTAAAGTATTCAAACATACAGGCTTGTCACTTTTAGCCCTCATCCACAAATCAGTTTTTTTTTTGTTTTTTTTTCTTCTTTTGGGACCTTGAAAACCAGGATCAGGGATGTCCAGGAGAAAAAATCCTTATGGCATCAATCATGCATCTGTTTTTGCAGATCTACAAGAATTCATAAAATGATTAAAAAAAAAAAAGGGAGGAACCCGCCTAGGGGTTGCAGAATGGGCCAAAGAACCAAAAACGGGATGTGTGGACAATCCCATATTAATAGATCTTTTTTTTCGTCAGCATGGATGAGGCTTTAGGCTAATTTATACCAAGTTCACAACAAGTTTTAGCCATAGAGGAACAAATTATTTGTTACACAGAGCTGAACAACCTAATGGCAACACTATGGTGGCATCATCTGGACAGCATTCACACACATGTAGGTACTTCTCTTCAGCTTGGATAAACCCTTCATGTTCAATTATGACAAGCCTAATCCAGAACACATAATAGGGCAGATTTATACACAATGCCAGACAAGAGGCTAACATTAGTGATTTGTGACATTAATTGTGGCAGGGCTGATGGCAATATCTTCAGCACGACACGATGATAAAATGAGGCATAGGTTGTAAGTCAGGTCTGACCTGTCGTACGTGTGCTCCACAGTATTTATTTATAGGCTGTGCTAAGCCTTACAACTAAGACTAACTACTCCCGCCATCATGTCCGTTCTGACAACTACAATCCAAATGCATTTTAGATTTGCAGGCTCAAAACATGCCAATAATGTCAACATGCCATGTGATAAAAAAGCATATCCCTTTATGTGCAGGGTGTGTATATATATATATATATATATATTATATATATATATATATACACATACACACACACAGTATTGGCTGTGGTTATTTTTTTGCCATTTCCTACATGTATATATTTACTCTGTAGGACACAAAGGCTTGGTCTGCTGCTTTTTACAAAAAGTAAGACTGCTTTCACATGACAGTATTTGGATCGGTATTTGTAAGGGTCTGTTTACACACACAGATTATCTGACAGATATCTGTCATATTTTTGCAGCCAAAACCAGAAATGGGTTTGAAAAAAAAAAAAAAAAACGGACCCTAAGCCACAATCAGTAATGGGGGGGGGGGGGGGGGGGGGAAACACAAAGCAAAAAAACCAACCATAATGGATAGATCTCTACCTTCTCCATGTTTTCCACTTCTTCCTTACTAATATTGCCATGTTGAACAAGCCTAAGGTAACTTTTACGGGTACATAATGCGCAGACTATGCTACCTATTGGCTTTAATGCATACGCAGAAAATCTAAAAGTCCCACACCACTGCAGATTTGCCACATATACAATGAAGTCAATAGGTGGCAAAATCTGCAGTGGGTTTGATGCTGCATGAAATTATGTATGTGTCAGCGTGCCTCTGCATGTAGACATTAGTGTCCCTTATTATATAAAAAAAGGTTCACAGAGACTGGATCCAGGCACCCTGCAATCTCTCCATCACTCCACAAGATAAGCTCCATTATAGTCTATGGAACTAGTGGAGCAAGATGGATTCACAGGGAGCCTGGGAGACATGCATGCTTCTCATGGCGATATCTAGACTTTTTACAGTTACAATTATAAGGATTGGGACACTTTAAATTATTAATGAGGCCTGTTTTTTTTTTTTAAAGGATGCTATATAGAGATGAGCGAACCGGGTTCGAGTCCATCCGAACCCGAACGTTCGGCATTTGATTAGCTGGGGCTGCTGAACTTGGATAAAGCTCTAAGGTTGTCTGGAAAACATGGATACAGCCAATGACTATATCCATGATTTCCACATAGCCTTAGGGCTTTACCCAACTTCAGCAGCCACCGCTAATCAAATGCCGAAAGTTCGGGTTCGGATCGACTCAAGCATGCTCAAGGTTTGCTCATCTCTAATGCTATAGTACACCCAGAAAGCAAGGGTAAAACGATGGGGTCCGATAACTGTAAACAAGTGCCGTAGTGATGCGCGGTCGGCGCCCGACAATTATAGGTCCAAACCTATATTAACGATCAATCGATGATTGTTGTCATCGGCTGATCGTTGTGTTTATTACACGGAATGATAATCAGCCGGATAGGGACGATTATCGTTCCGTGTAATAGAGCCCTTAGTCAGGATTTACCGTTGTGCCAGTATTTCACCTTCAGCTATAGATATATAGGTATGTAATCATTTGGGACACTGAGCTAATCTTTAACGTGTCTCCTCATTTCTTCCCATAAGCTATCATTTAGCTTTTGACAGAAGAATGTGTTTTGGAACAGTGTAAAGGGGGGTTACAGTCGCTCTTCCAGACACACCTCTAAATGTACAGCTCTGAAGCACACACGTATCTGCTCCAGGTGCTGGCATACAAGTCTCAGCACATAGCTTCTCACTGAAGAAATCCCCTCACAAGCCCTATGAGTGACACAAGAACAAGACCCAAGAGGAATCCACAGGGAATTGCCACAGCACAGGTGAAACATAAGGTTAAAGGGATTATCCAGTGCTACAAAAAAATGGCCACTTTCCCCCTATGGTTGTCTCCAGTTTGGGTGGGGTTTTGAAACTCGGTTCCATTGAAGTAAATGGAGCTTAATTGCAAACCACACCTGAACTGGAGACAATAGGGGGAAAAGAGGCCATGTTTTTGTAGTGCTGGATAACCCCTTTAAATGGGTTATCCAGTGCTACAAAAACATGGCCACTTTCTTCCAGAGATAGCACCTACTCTTGTCTCCAGTGCAGGTGTGGTTTGCAATTAAGCTCCATTCACTTCAATGGAGTTACAAAGCCCCACCCAAACTAGAGACAAGTTGGGGCGATCTGTGAAAGAAAGTGGCCATGAATAAAACCTTTAACCTAAATTAAAGCATACCTGTAACTTACAATGGTGTTTTCTGCAACTTCAGCTCCAATTACCGCTGTTCTGGAACATTTATCATTTTAGAACTAGGCTCAGATGTGCAGAGATGGCAATATATTTTAACAGTCCAAAAGAAAACAATCAACCATGGATCGGACGTTTTCCACGCCCTGGCACTTTTACAAGTGCCAATTATCATCCGAAGAAGCGTTTCCAGCAAGACTCCTTGACGACAATCGGCCTATGTAACAGGGCGATAATCTACCAAATCAGGCCGATTCGGCAGATCATCAATCCCTGTAATCAGTCGACGACAACGATTGGCTGATCATGTCTTTAGGTTCAGACCTAAAATATTTTGGCCACAGACTTTGCATCGCTGCATGTAATAGTGATGTGCGGCCGACGATTGGCTGCGGACAATAATTGGGTAAGCGGCCTTTCATGTCAGAGGCCGGCTCTGCAGTTCTCGCACTAGCTGCAGGACCAGACAGAAGACATGAAAGTACCGGGGCGCGGCAGAAGCACCTGGTCAGGTATGTATGAACTTACACTAGGCAAGGGCTGCACGGACATCGTTAACGTTATATATACAGTCCTTGCTACACAATGGTCCAGCCGTGTAATAGGCTCGATAAACAAGCAGATTGGCGTTCATTTACATTATTGATCGGACAGTGTGCTACAGCCCTAGGACTTCTAGTTCAATGGCTGAACAACATGACTTCAGCTATTCCTGGGAGAATGTTCTAACCAAGTCCACTAATCCCCCTAAGTATGAGTGTGATGTCTGGTGGTGTGACCCACTCAGACCAAGATGACCGCTACCAGGGAGGAATATACCTTATATGTAGATCTTCAGTGGAATCTGCAAACCTAGTTCTAGTTCTTTTTTCTTCCTAAAGGCTAGATCATAGGATAACCAGATCTGTGAGATATCTGTAAACGTGCCATATTAAGACACAAACGTCTAATCCATTAGAGTGACCTGGCTACTAATTCGAGAGGTAACCTCATGTAGAGCTGATCAATTCCTACAACATGTCACTGATACCTTCTTCAAGTGCTCACCAATCTTCCTGCCCCTTCTCTGGAGATCAGTACAAACTCAGGCTTGAGATAAATACCTGCGTAATCTGAGACACTGCTAAAAAGGAGGAGGGAAAGAAAAAAAAAAAAAAAAAAGGAAAACGGGATTCTTTCTAACACTCTTTGCGGTAAGAAAAAAAAAATCACATGATTTCCATCATTCTGTCGAACACGTGAAGAAAAAAAAAAAAAAAGCAAGGCTATGGCAGTCAGACTAAGTATGCCTAGTTACCAGAATGGGCTAAAGCAGGGTTGGATATATCCGACAGCACACTAGATTTGCAGAAATGAAGCCAAATCATAATGTCTATAATTATGAGGACCGAATGATATCCGTCTGCGCTTCCATAAAGTGGAAAAAGCCCTGTGCAAAGTGTTAGAGGCTTTCCAAAGCCCCTGAATTGATGAATGCTGAAATGCCTCCCCCAACCCTATCCTTGCTCAATTGACAGTCAGATGGAAGCTGAGCCCCGAGCAGGGTCAGGTATGGGAGGTGGAGCGAGGAGGAATTCAAACCCAAAGCACTTTAGGAGCTTGGGAAATCTTCTGTGACACTGTGTACTGGAGTATAAAAGCATTTTTCTATGTTCTACATACACAGCTGAATGTATAAAAGGTACCAAGTGTCTCCTTGACCTAACAGCTACCTAACAGTGTCAGCAGTTTGAAAACATAATTTGCAGCTCACATTCACTTCAAGGCTATGGGCACACTTAGTATGAGACCGGACGTTCTCAGAAAAGATCATCCCGGCCAGTACTGCAGTACCGGCCGGATGATCTTTAGTGCCACAGAGTTCTGACGTGAGCGCATCCGTGCGCGCCCGCATCGGAACTCCCCACTGCACACAATGGAGCGTGCGGCTAGAGCCGCTCGCTCTATAGTGTGCACTGACAGGGTTTTCTGCGGCCGCTGTTCAATAAATAGAGGCCGCAGAAAACTAACATGTCACACATAGCGAGTTTGGATTTTGTTTTTGAAGCAAATCCACTGTAATACTCTGTAATATTACAGTCTACAGCCCTGTATTCTCGCAGCGGATTTTCATTTGACTGCAAGAATATAGTGACGCCATATTTAAAAGGAGTCCATTGAGGAACTTAAAAACAAAAAACAAAAACCACACACACTCTCAATAAGGGTAGGGGTACGATAAGCATAAGCATGAGCTGTTTATTATTTTCACCAGCAGCTAATTAGTTAAATATGGCTGTCCCTACATTCTCGCAGCAGAATGAAAATCCAATGTGAGAATGCAGGGTCATAGACTGTAAAGTTATTACCAAGCCAAATACGCTGTGAACTTGCTGTGTGCTATATTTTCTATTGACTTCAGTATGTACATTTCACCTGCATAGAAACACTATCTGCATCCCATGTAGACAGTACCTAATCACGTGCGCGCCTTCATCTGGACCTCTGACAGTCTGCCCACCACATGGGGTTCTTCTCCTGAAAGGGGCTCTCCAATAATAAGGATCTGTTCATATTAGCATTATGGCTTCCCACTCACTTTGATAGTGTTCATAGAGTTGCCAGTGGATATTACAGCAAGAGCAGCAGTGCATATTATGGCATTAATACATGTGTGATCTGTGCCCAAGGCTTTGTTCGTGGATATTGGTACCTGCATAAGTTATAGTACCACGCCCCTAGTTTTCTAAATAAACCTGCTGCGTTAAACGTGTGAGAATGGGATACAAGTGTACGGTATATCCCACTGAGCTATGAACTCTAGTGTTTAGCAGAAGAACTGGATTACCAGAATGGCTGGAATTGCCAGATGAAGCGAGTGCCATTACTCTATAATGAAGACAGGATAAAACATCTAATGTAAGGCCCGCTGAGACTCTACAGCATACCGTAATTGTCAAATTAATATGTCCTTTACATCCGTAAAAGAAAAATGACTTTACAGTCCTCACAATCGCTGCCCTTTAAAGAAGACCGCCATAACTCATCTGATTGAACTCACTTGCCGAGCATTACAGCAATTCTTTACAAAGGAAACTGTTATTATTAGAGATTTTCATTGTTTGTAACGTGCATGTTACAATTTACGACCGCCATCCCACTCCATGATGAAGACCCCTGCCTCCCGCTTACAATAGAAGTGCTATTCTGATGACTCGCTACAAGTCATAAAATCTATCATTATAACAAACAGTCACGGAGCTCGCCTTGTAAATTTCCCCTCACGCGTCCCAGAGATAATGATCATAACCTGGAAATTAGCATTGCAGCATTCTGGCGTATATCACACAGTAATAGGCAACCATTTCTTGCTCTGATTTTGTGTGGAGCTTCACTACTAAGTCCTGTGCAAACATCTAGATGGGAAAGACGGAGGACGTCTGGTTCAATCACGTGGAATGGCAAGTCAATGGTTAGTACTGGGGTCCTAGATATCAGACGCAGCCAACCATGTTCTAGGTCACAAAAACATACAGAGATGTTACCTGCTTTCTATGAAATCAAGTGCGCCACGTAAGATATGGAAATTATATCACAAGCCCCTATGGGAAAGAGACTGATGAGGAGAATTAGAGGTTCTGCTGCTCTATAGGAAACACAAATAACTGCAGAATACATGTGAACACAGCCTTACAGCCAGTATTATGCACTGTTGTAGAAACAACACAAGTCAGCTCTTTTTATGCCAAACTGGGCAATAACACGCGTATCATTGTGCTCAGCATTACCACACACTAAAGAGGACATCACACTAAACTGTTTGTTTTTTGTTGTTGTTTACAAGTCTACAAATTGAGAAGGAACCAGGCAGCAGGATTTTAGGCCTTATGAGCGGCAGAATATATTCAACCTACCTTAATACCATTGAAGATCTCTAAACAGTCAGGCCCTGAGCACACCCGTGGTGGCGGTGTAATGTGGGCATATACATGGTGTATAAATACACATTCAGGCCCTGAGCACACCCGTGGTGGCGGTGTAATGTGGGCATATACATGGTGTATAAATACACATTCAGGCCCTGAGCACACCCGTGGTGGCGGTGTAATGTGGGCATATACATGGTGTATAAATACACAGTCAGGCCCTGAGCGCACCCATGGTGGCGGTGTAATGTGGGCATATACATGGTGTATAAATACACAGTCAGGCCCTGAGCACACCTGTGGTGGTGGCGGTGTATTGTGGGCATATACATGGTGTATAAATACACAGTCAGGCTCAGAGCACACCCATGGTGGCAGTATAGTGTGGGTATATACATGGTGTATAAATACACAGTCAGGCCCTGAGCACACCCGTGGTGGTGGTGTAATGTGGGTATATATATGGTGTATAAATACACAGTCAGGCCCTGAGCACACCCATGGTGGCGGTGTAATGTGGGCATATACATGGTGTATAAATACACAGTCAGGCCCTGAGCACACCCGTGGTGGTGGTGTAATGTGGGTATATACATGGTGTATAAATACACAGTCAGGCCCTGAGCACACCCATGGTGGCGGTGTAATGTGGGCATATACATGGTGTATAAATACACAGTCAGGCCCTAAGCACACCCGTGGTGGCGGTGTAATGTGGGCATATACATGGTGTATAAATACACAGTCGGGCCCTGAGCGCACCCATGGTGGCGGTGTAATGTGGGCATATACATGGTGTATAAATACACATTCACGCCCTGAGCACACCTGTGGTGGTGGTGTATTATGGGCATATACATGGTGTATAAATACACAGTCAGGCTCAGAGCACACCCATGGTGGCAGTATAGTGTGGGCATATACGTGGTATATAAATACACAGTCAGGCCCTGAGCACACCCATGGTGGCGGTGTAATGTGGGCATATACATGGTGTATAAATACACAGTCAGGCCCTGAGCACACCCATGGTGGTGGTGTAATGTGGGCATATACATGGTGTATAAATACACAGTCAGGCCCTAAGCACACCCGTGGTGGCGGTGTAATGTGGGCATATACATGGTGTATAAATACACAGTCGGGCCCTGAGCGCACCCATGGTGGTGGTGTAATGTGGGCATATACATGGTGTATAAATACACAGTCAGGCCCTGAGCACACCCGTGGTGGTGGTGTAATGTCGGTATATACATGGTGTATAAATACAGTCAGGCCCTGGGCACACCCATGGTGGCGTTGTAATGTGGGCATATACATGGTGTATAAATACACAGTCACGCCCTGAGCACACCTGTGGTGGTGGCGGTGTAATGTGGGCATATACATGGTGTATAAATACACAGTCAGGCTCTGAGCACACCCATGGTGGCAGTATAGTGTGGGCATATACATGGTGTATAAATACACAGTCAGGCTCAGAGCACACCCATGGTGGCAGTATAGTGTGGGCATATACATGGTATATAAATAAAGCTAGGCCCTGAGCACACCTGTGGTGGTGGTGTATTATGGGCATATACATGGTGTATAAATACACAGTCAGGCCCTGAGCGCACCCATGGTGGCGGTGTAATGTGGGCATATACATGGTGTATAAATACACAGTCAGGCCCTGAGCACACCCATGGTGGCGGTGTAATGTGGGCATATACATGGTGTATAAATACACAGTCAGGCCCTAAGCACACCCGTGGTGGCGGTGTAATGTGGGTATATACATGGTGTATAAATACACAGTCAGGCCCTAAGCACACCCGTGGTGGCGGTGTAATGTGGGCATATACATGGTGTATAAATACACAGTCGGGCCCTGAGCGCACCCATTGTGGCGGTGTAATGTGGGCATATACATGGTGTATAAATACACATTCACGCCCTGAGCACACCTGTGGTGGTGGTGTATTATGGGCATATACGTGGTGTATAAATACACAGTCAGGCTCAGAGCACACCCATGGTGGCAGTATAGTGTGGGCATATACGTGGTATATAAATACACAGTCAGGCCCTGAGCACACCCATGGTGGTGGTGTAATGTGGGCATATATGTGGTATATAAATACAGCTAGGCCCTGAGCTCACCTGTGGTGGCGGTGTAGTGTGGGCATATACGTGGTATATAAATACACAGTCAGGCCCTGAGCACACCTGTGGTGGCGGTGTATTGTGGGTATATACATGGTATATAAAACACAGTCAGGCCCAGAGCACACCCATGGTGGTGGTGGTGTATTGTGGGCATATACATGGTATATAAATACACATTCATGCCCTGAGCACACCTGTGGTGGTGGTGGTGGTGGTGGTGTATTGTGGGCATATACGTGGTGTATAAATACACAGTCAGGCCCAGAGCACACCCATGGTGGCGGTGTAGTGTGGGCATATACGTGGTATATAAATACACAGTCAGGCCCTGAGCACACCCATGGTGGTGGTGTAGTGTGGGCATATACGTGGTATATAAATACAGTTAGGCCCTGAGCTCACCTGTGGTGGTGGTGTAGTGTGGGTATATACGTGGTATATAAATACACACTCAGGCCCTGAGCACACCCATGGTGGCGGTGTAGTGTGGGCATATACGTGGTATATAAATACAGTTAGGCCCTGAGCTCACCTGTGGTGGTGGTGTAGTGTGGGCATATACGTGGTATATAAATACACACTCAGGCCCTGAGCACACCCATGGTGGCAGTGTAGTGTGGGTATATACGTGGTGCATAAATACACAGTCAGGCTCTGAGCACACCCATGGTGGCGGTGTATTGTGGGCATATACATGGTATATAAAACACAGTCAGGCCCTGAGCACACCCATGGTGGTGGTGTAGTGTGGGCATATACATGGTATATAAATACAGTTAGGCCCAGAGCTCACCTGTGGTGGCGGTGTAGTGTGGGCATATACGTGGTATATAAATACACACTCAGGCCCTGAGCACACCCATGGTGGTGGTGTAATGTGGGCATATACATGGTATATAAAACACAGTCAGGCCCTGAGAACACCCATGGTGGTGGTGTAGTGTGGGCATATAGGTGGTATATAAATACACATTCAGGCCCTGGGCACACCCATGATGGTGGTGTAATGTGAGAATATACATGATGTATAAAAACACAGTCAGGCCCAGAGCACACCCATGGTGGCGGTGTATTGTGGGTATAAACGTGGCATATAAATACACAGTCAGGCCCAGAGCACACCCATGGTGGCGGTGTATTGTGGGTATATACGTGGTATATAAATACACAGTCAGGCCCAGAGCACACCCCTGGTGGCGGTGTAGTGTGGGTATATACGTGGTGTATAAATACATATTGCTGCACACATGTCATAATCCAGAGAATGGATCAGCTTTAGCCCAGTTCACCAGACCTAAATGAATAGAGGTCACAGAAACAACTCTCTCTGTAAACATGCTGGTGCTCTTTACCTATACTGACTCAGTGTAACAAACTGTCAGCTGTGAGCAGTACTGTATTAGATCTCTGTCTTGTTAGTCTCTACATGTGATCTCCAAGCATATTAGAATATTGCACAACATAGTAAAGTAGGCCACACTATAAACATAAGCATTGTGCAAGGCAAAGATCTCTCTAACCACAGCTGGGAGTTGTGATCCACATCCGCCTCCTGAGGCAATGGTCAAGATCACTTTAAATAATAAGAACAACAAGTATATTTATAATTCTAAAAGGATTTATACAAAGAAATATCCAGAGTGAGTATTCTGATGCTTTTAGCTGTAGCTTGCATCCACTGCTTACATATACTATGGGGTCAATGCTTGTCCAGCACATAGCTATGAGAGGGGCAATAACTATAATATATGATAGGGGTGACTTTGTTTATGTGAACTGATACATCAACTTAATATCATTGGCGCTTCTTTGGTCCCTTTGACCAATATATAAGTCTTTTTACGTCCAAGAACATATTATCTACATTTAGAGCTTGTGCACATGGCAGTATTGAACTATGGGGGAGATTTATCAAGCGGTCTAATGGTGCGTTTACTCAGAGATTTATGTGACAGATTTTTGAAGCCAAAGCCAGGAACAGACTATAACCAGGGAACAGATCATCAGGTAAAGACAGATTTCTCCTCTTTTCAAATCCATTCCTGGCTTTGGCTTAAAAAAACCTCTGTCAGATAAATCTGTGTAAACTCGCCATTATTGTAAGATTGTCAATGCCACAGCAGAAAATCACAGGTCAGCTTTCATTTTACCAACACTTATGAATATTTAAAAGCTGGGCCCTGATTATATGCTATAAGCTTGATAAGTTTCCCCTCCACATTCAGATCTACAATTACCCTACATTGGTGGTATACATCAGCATACTGACATATTCCGCAGAGTAGCCATGCTGAATCCATGCAGAGCGCCTCTAATTGTTACTGCACTCAATCCACTTCTAAGCATATCAGGGGGAACCCATTAAACCTGGCATTTACATGCTGGCTACCAATTCACCTCAAGGCCACACCCCCTCCACTCAACCACACCCACTTGCATCAAAGTAGAGTGACAGGTGCAAACCATTTTTTCAAATGCAGGACCCCAAAAACATTGTGTGAATGGGCCCTAAAGGGGTAGTTTACAACAAAAAAAATATTTCAAGTCAACTGGTGCCAGAGATTTGTAATTTACTTCTATTAAAAAAAAAATCTCAAGTCTTCCAATACTTATCGGCTGCTGTGTGTCCTGCAGGAAGTGGTGTATTCTTTTCAGTCAGAAGAGCAGAAAAGGTTTTCTATGAGAATTTGCTCTTGCTGTGGCCAGTTCCTGTCATGGACAGAGGTAACAGCAGAGAACACTGTGCCAGACTGGAGAGAATACACCACTTCCTGCTGGACATACAGCAGCTGATAAATACTTTTTTTAAAGGAAGTAAATTACCAATCTCAAATGCTTTTTAGCACCAGTTGATTTGAAAGAATTTTTTTTTTTTGTGAACAACCCCTTTAAGAAAGTTTTTCATGATCTGAAAATTGGTTAGAGTAAAGGGAAATGAATGTGGTAAAATAACAAACCACCAACTCTGCACCTGACCGCTGGGCCAGAGAATGGAGCAATGGCACGCGTATAAGGGCAAGTCATCGCCAATAGGAACGGATCAGTAGTTAGTTTATGGCATCCTCTCCACTCAGTTATTTGTAGGTCTTGAAAAGACCCTTAAAATAAAAGGGAGCGAAGAAACGGTGCTAAAGGTTACACCGAGAATCTGGCGTTAGCACATTCCATTCTGTAAGACACTAGTGACCGGTGTTACCCATACACAACCGGGGTAATACCGCCTCCTGGCTCCCCTAACAGAGGGAACATAGTGTCCTCCATTGCTAGTAAGATTACCAATATTCCATTCTTCAAGCATTAGCTGGAATATCATGGTAAGATATGTATCGGCAGTGTCCGAGACTGAGAGGACCTGTCAGACTGTCTGGGTTCAGCAGGGTTCTCCTCCTACCGCCCTAGAGAGTCCTGAAAAACAGGGATCCAGCCATCCGCAGCTCTTGGGCCACATCCGACTTCTGCCGCAGTCGGGAACCCAACGCTTAGCGGCAGGGATGGGAGAACGCTGCCGACAGGTCCGCTCAGCACTATCCAGGACCATCACAGTCCCTACAGCTAATGCCAGGATAACACATACAGTCCCCAGCAGAAATCAGAGGGGTCCCGGTGGTGGTCAGCGGTCAGTATACACCACAGCCGCCTCTAATGGCCTCCCCAGGATCAGCAGTGTCTGTGACAGCAGTGATAGCAGAGAGCCGCTTTGGGCTCATGATGCTGGTGTGAACAGAGGCTTAGCCACCCAGGGGCCTCCCCTAGGGGCTGGGGAGACTGCTGACCACGTCACAGCCGCAGACACCCGGCTGGGTATAGTCCAGGCCATGGAGGGCCCGCCGGTAACCAAGGGGTTAATGATGCGAGATGTAAATAACCCCCTCCCCCAGCCGGCACCTCCTCGCCCACGCTGTAGGCTCCCCGGCCCCCGATATACACGCACCGGCTGCCCTTACCGATCACGGGTACAAGTCCGGGGCCTGGATCATCACTCCGCCTGCCGTAACCGGGGACAATCCGACCCCCGTAGCTTCCTTCCCCACCCAAAGGGGCCGATCGCTTGGCTCTACCCCCGGTGGGGGATGGGGAGGCTCCCTTGGCTTCTATGTCTCTATAATTCTTTGCCGTTCTCTCCCCGAAACAGGAGAGAGAAGCCGGAGGGGTGGGGGGCACTTGTCGTGGAGCTGCCCCCTCCGTCCACCACGGCCCGGATCAGCCGACCTGAGACTCGTCCTCGGCCCGAGCAACTGAGGCTCTCCCTTCCTCTCGCGACACTATTATGACACAACAGGGAAGCGGAAAAGCGAGAGCCGAATTACGACAGCTGCTAGTCCAAGTCACGTGATGCGCTGTAGAACGCCTCGGCGTCCATGTTGCATTCGGGCACCTATTTTGTATACGTTATATATCTTAGGAGGGTGTAATCGCCCACCAATAACGCCCTTATTATATAAAGGATTGTAAACATTGAGGGCAGAGGACAGTAAGGAGGGGCACTACTGCTTTGGTCCTCTTAGCTCTAAGCATGCATTGCACTTGCATCAGGAGTCATGTGTTGTGTCATTTTAGTTTATTTTTTTACCTTTTCTGCTAGAAGCGTCACAGAGTTGGGTAGGAAAGCATTGCAGGACACTGTTTCCTGTTCCTCTCCCAGACCTTTCAGCAGCCAGGCCAGATGTCAAGGACCATACCAGGACAACAACTGGATTGGTTCTCAGGGCCGTATTTACCACTACATACCCATGGTCAGGCGCCTAGGGCGGCAACTTGCAGGGGAAGGAAACAACATTTTTTTTAGTCTCCTCCTCCTATTCAGACTTGCCAGTAAATCTGGTGTCTTTTGGATTGGGGATATGGTGGTATTAGTCAGGGCTGGTATACGGTGTTATCTAGTCACAGTAAGGCGGTATTGGTCAGGTGTGGTATGGCGGTGTTATCTAGTCACAGTATGGTGGTATTGGCCAGGTCTGGTATGGCAGTGTTATCCAGTCATAGTATGGTAGTATTGGTCAGGTGTGGTATGGCGGTGTTATCTAGTCACAGTAAGGCGGTATTGGTCAGGTCTGGTATGGCAGTGTTATCCAGTCACAGTATGGTGGTATTGGTCAGGTCTGGTATGGCAGTGTTATCAAGTCAGTGTGGCAGTATTGGTCAGGTCTGGTATGGCGGTGTTATCCAGTCACGGTATGGTGGTATTGGTCAGGTTTGGTATGGCAGTGTTATCCAGTCACAGTATGGTGGTATTGGTCAGGTCTGGTATGCGGTGTTATCCAGTCACAGTATGGTGGTATTGGTCAGGTCTGGTATGCGGTGTTATCCAGTCACAGTATGGTGGTATTGGTCAGGTCTGGTATGGCAGTGTTATTCAGTCACAGTGTGGCGGTATTGGTCAGGTCTGGTATGGCAGTGTTATCCAGTCACAGTATGGTGGTATTGGTCAGGTCTGGTATGGCAGTGTTATCCAGTCACAGTATGGTGGTATTGGTCAGGTTTGGTATAACGATGTTATCCAGTCACAGTATGGTGGTATTGGTCAGGTCTGGTATGGCAGAGTTATCTAGTCACAGTGTGGCAGTATTGGTCAGGTCTGGTATGGCAGTGTTATCCAGTCACAGTATGGTGGTATTGGTCACGTCTGGTATGGCGGTGTTATCCAGTCACAGTATGGTGGTATTGGCCAGGTCTGGTATGCGGTGTTATTCAGTCACAGTATAATGGTATTGGTCAGGTCTGGTATGGCGGTGTTATCCAGTCACAGTATGTTGGTATTGGTCAGGTCTATTGTGGCAGTGTTATCCAGTCACAGTATGGTGGTATTGGTCAGGTCTGGTATGGCGGTGTTATCTAGTCAGTGTGGTGGTATTGGTCAGGTCTGGTATGCTGTGTTATCCAGTCATAGTATGGTGGTATTGGTCAGGTCTGGTGTGGTAGTGTTATCTAGTCACAGTATGGTGGTATTGGTCAGGTCTGGTATGTGGTCTAGTCACAGTATGGTGGTATTGGTCAGGTCTCGTATGATCGTATTGGTCAGGTCTCATATGCGGTGTTATCTAGTCACAGTATGGTGATATTGGTCAGGCCTGGTATGGCGGTGTTATCTAGTCACAGTATGGTGGTATTGGTCAGATCTCGTATGGCGGTATTGGTCAGGTCTGGTATGCAGTGTTATCTAGTCACAGTATGGTGATATTGGTCAGGCCTGGTATGGCGGTGTTATCCAATCACCAGGGGCTGACTGGCAGATTTTAGCCTGGGGGGCAAGCACACGGCACTGGCCCTTGACTGGCAGGCTAGCGGCCCATCCACCACCCTGGCCCTTACCTGGTATTACCCTCCCCAAATAAGTGCGGGAAAGGAAGATTACACATGCGCCAGAGAATTATAGTATTGTGGCCAGTGTTCCCAGCCACGAAAAGCCCTTGTGATATACATCTATTGGATTAAAGGGAACCTAGCTCAGGTGCACAGCATAGTACCTTAGGATGCCTTTAAACAGAGAGATTTATCTGACCGATGTTTGAAGCCAAAGCCAGGAACAGACTATAAGCAGAGAACAGGTAATAAAGGAAAAACTGAGATTTCTCCTCTTTTCAACTCCATTCCTGGCTTTGGCTTCAAAAATCTGTCAGCTAAATCTGTCTGTGTGAATGCACCCTTAAGGTACCATGCTGTGTACCCGGTGATCCTGTTATCAGTGCTGTAATGCCCTTTTGGTTCTCTTATCATGTTCAAACCATCAGCCCTGAATCTCTGCAGCACCAGCTGTTATCAGAGGATGTACTACAACTCCCAGCATATCCTGAGGGCTGCAGACTGTAAGTAAATGCTGGGAGTTGTAGTGTTTGCAGCTGTTGTACTTGGAGGATTCCTGGTGTATTGTATACTGGAGGCTTTGTGAGAGATCAGTATACAGAGTTCTGTGGGGGATCAGTGTGTGGATGTGACCCCAGAACAGAACTGATAGGGGATAGAAGAAATATACCGTTACTGACCAAATCCAATACACCAGTATATAAGAAACATATATTGTCACTGTGACCACAACCATTACCACCCCATACTAACTAATACCACCACACCGTAACTGAGATCCAGTATAACAAGACCAATAATACCAGTATAAAAGAAACAAATATCACAACCCCTTCACCACCACCGCCATTACTAACTAACATCCACTGTACAAATACCAGGATCATCCCCATAGAAGGTTCTCATTATTAAAATGTGTCTGCTGGTTGTGATCTCATGTGTAATCAAAGATACATAATGAACTGCTAGATAGCTATTTCCTACTGGATATCTATCTATCTATCTATCTATCTATCTATCTATCTATCTATCTATCTATCTATCTATCTATCTCCTATCTATCTCCTATCTATCTATCTATCTATCTATCCATTATCTATCTATCTATCTATCTATCTATCTATCCATTATCTATCTATCTCCTATCTATCTCCTATCTATCTCCTATCTATCTCCTATCTATCTCCTATCTATCTCCGGTATAAGAACACTGACAATAGAACACAGTTGTCAAACTCCGTCCCTCCAGTTGTTACAACACTACAAATTCCATCATGACTGGACAGATAAACCATGACGGGAATTGTAGTTTTGCAACATCTGGAGGGACATAGTTTGACACCCCTGATAAGTTATAAGACCTTATAAGTTATTATAGTGCAGTTACATTCAGTGACTCACAGTAGGCGTCTTCTCTGCATGAAGAGACGTCCACTTTTCCTTTTCTTCTCCATCCGGCTCCGGCCATCATGAAGGCTTCTCTGGCCATGACTCCTCCTCTCCACGGGATCTGTCAGACAGACATTTTAGGCTTCTTGCTCCAGCAACATCCTCATCAATACATCCCTCCATATAGAATAGCCCCCCGCAGCACATCTCTCCATATAGGATAGCCCCCCCCTGTGCATCTCCCCATATAGAATAGCCCCCCCTGTGCATCCCCCCATATAGAATAGCCCCCTTGTGCAACCCCCCTCGTAGAATAGCCCCCTGTGCATCCCCCCTCATAGAATAGCCCCCTGTGCATCCCCCTTCATAGAATAGCCCCCCTGTGCGTTCTCCTTTATAGAATAGCTCCCCCTGTGCATCCCCCTCATAGAATAGCTCCCCCTGTGCATCCCCCCCTCATAGAATAGCTCCCCCTGTGCATCCCCCCCTCATAGAATAGCCCCCCTGTGCATCCCCCCATATAGAATAGCTCCCCCTGTGCATCCCCCCTCATAGAATAGCCCCCTGTGCATTCCCCTTCATAGAATAGCCCCCCTGTGCATCCCCCCAATATAGAATAGCCCCCCTGTGCATCCCCCCAATATAGAATAGCCCCCCTGTGCATCCCCCTTCATAGAATAGCTCCCCCTGTGCATCCCTCCATATAGAATAGCCCCCCTGTGCATTCTCCCTTATAGAATAGCCCCCCTGTGCATCCACCCTTATAGAAGAGCCCCCCCCGTGCATCCCCCCAATATAGAATAGCTCCCCCTGTGCATCCCCCCATATAGAATAGCCCCCTGTGCATTCCCCCAATATAGAATAACCCCCCCTGTGCATCCTCCCATATAGAATAGCCCCCATGCACCCCCCCATATAGAATAGCCCCCTGTGCATCCCCCTTCATAGAATAGCCCCCCTGTGCATTCTCCTTTATAGAATAGCCCCCCCTGTGCATCCCCCCTTATAGAATAGCCCCCCTGTGCGTTCTCCTTTATAGAATAGCTCCCCCTGTGCATCCCCCCCTCATAGAATAGCCCCCTGTGCATCCCCCCCTCATAGAATAGCCCCCTGTGCTTCCCCTTCATAGAATAGCTCCCCCTGTGCATCCCCCCTCATAGAATAGCCCCCTGTGCATCCCCCCCTCATAGAATAGCCCCCTGTGCATCCCCCTTCATAGGATAGCCCCCCTGTGCATCCCCCCCTCATAGAATAGCCCCCCTGTGCACCCCCCCCCTTATAGAATAGCTCCCCCTGTGCATCCCCCCCTCATAGAATAGCCCCCTGTGCACCCCCCCCTAATAGAATACCCCCCCTGTGCATTCTCCTTTATAGCCCCCCTGTGCATCCCCCTAATAGAATATCCCCCTGTGCACCCCCCCATATAGAATAGCCTCCTTGTCCATCCCCCTCATAGAATAGCCTCCTGAGCATCCCCCCTCATAGAATAGCCCCCTGTGCATCCCCCTTCATAGACTAGCCCCCCTGTGCATCCCCCCAATATAGAATAGCCCTCCTGTGCGTCCCCCTTCATAGAATAGCCCCCCTGTGCATCCCCCCAATATAGAATAGCCCCCCTGTGCATCCCCCTTCATAGAATAGCCCCCCTGTGCATCCCCCTTCATAGAATAGCCCCCCTGCGTATCCCCCTTCATAGAATAGCCCCCCTGTGCATCCCCCCAATATAGAATAGCCCCCCTGCGCATCCTCCCATATAGAATAGCCCCCCTGTGCATCCCCCCTCATAGAATAGCCCCCCTGTGCATCCCCCTTCATAGAATAGCGCCCCTGTGCATCCCCCCAACATAGAATAGCCCCCCTGTGCATCCCCCTTCATAGAATAGCCCCCCTGCGTATCCCCCTTCATAGAATAGCCCCCCTGTGCATCCCCCCAATATAGAATAGCCCCCCTGCGCATCCTCCCATATAGAATAGCCCCCCTGTGCATCCCCCTTCATAGAATAGCCCCCCTGCGTATCCCCCTTCATAGAATAGCCCCCCTGTGCATCCCCCCAATATAGAATAGCCCCCCTGTGCATCCCCCCTCATAGAATAGCCCCCCTGCGCATCCCCCTTCATAGAATAGCCCCCCTGCGCATCCCCCTTCATAGAATAGCCCCCCTGCGCATCCCCCTTCATAGAATAGCCCCCCTGTGCATCCCCCCAATATAGAATAGCCCCCCTGCGCATCCTCCCATATAGAATAGCCCCCCTGCGCATCCTCCCATATAGAATAGCCCCCCTGCGCATCCTCCCATATAGAATAGCCCCCTTGTGCATCCCCCCTGATAGAATAGCCCCCCTGCGCATCCCCCTTCATAGAATAGCCCCCCCCCCCCCCCCCCCCCCCGTTGTGGCCACATGTTAATGGGTTTAAAAAAAAAAGAAAAACAACTCACCTCTCCTCGGGCCGGATCTTCAGTGTGCAGCAGCTTCTCCCTGCTGCTGCAGCGCGGCGGCTCCTCTCCTCTCCCTTTCCTATCAGGTCCTCAGCGGCGCGTCAGGGAAGTGACGTCACCGCTAGGGACCTGATGTAGGTGCCTGCAGACGTGCCTGCGTACAGCACGTCTGCGGCTCCTGGGGGGATCAAGCGGCCCGGAAGAGACTGAGGGAATAGCGCGGCGGCCGGCCGCGCTATTCTTTCAGTCTCAACTACTGCAGAGAGTCGGCCGCGGGTCGCGGCCCACTCATTGGTGGGGAAGACCGGCCCGGGGGGCACATGCCCTCCTGCCCCCCGGCCCAGCCCGCCCCTGCCAATCACAGTATGGCGGTATTGGTCAGGCCTGGTGTGGCAGTGATAAATGTGACGCCTGGAGCTATTACCTACCAATCTTCTGATCCTATGGTGAGAATTCCTTTCGACAATATACAGACTGCTCTAATCATTGATTTAATGTGAAAATTGTTTTATGGTGCGTTCACACCTACAGGATCTGCAGCTGATTTTCTGCAGCAGATTTCATTTAAATAACTGAACACAGCATCAAATCTGCTGCAGATCTGCTGCAGATCCTGTAGGTGTGAACGCACCCTAAAGCCGTAAAAAAACTATGAAAAACGCGATTCAGAAAATGTTTCTCCATGTAGAGAAATGCATGTGGCCGAAACCAGGCTCCCATTTCTTCCTCAGTAGTCATGTGCTGTTACCAGGATTATTGGCATCTCCTGCATGTGGTGATATACAGTAATAGTGGGAACGCGGCCTAAGACTGATCAGATATCAATATGATGTTCAGAAACTAGAAAATCCTGATGCTAATTGGTGAGTGAAGATGGGGGTCTGCAGGTGTAGTGCCTAGGGAAGCAGCAGCTGGTAATATGGCCCTGTTGGTTCTGGCATCAGTTTCCCTACCACATTTTACTAGTGAACCAGAGGGAAACTGAGCCAGATCACAGGGTATAATAGATTGACCTATGCCCGTTACACGATATTAGATAAATTAGTTAATAGATGTTAAAGGGGTAGTCCGGCAAAAAAAAAAAACTATCAAATCAACTAGTGGCAGAAAGGTATACATGTTTTACATCTAATTACAAATCTTTGGTCTTCCAGTACTTAGCTGCAATAATCCTGTCCTGCAATAATCGAGCTGTGTAATAGGCCTAGTAAATAAGCGGCGATCTAGCAGATGTGAGGTATCGGCACCATGCTGGTCAACTATTGATTAGTCTATGAATTATGGTACTTTTACACGGAGCAATAATTCGCCCGATCGCACGATTAACGATTTTGAATAAACAATGTTTTTTTTAATAACGATCAGCGTTTAGACAGAACGATACATCGTACGGAAAATTCGCTATGCGATCGTTTTGCGATCGTTTAAGCCTATCTCACACATAGGTGAAATCATTGAAAGACTGTTTACACTGAACGATCTGCGAATTTTTTGCGAACGATCAATGATGATTTGAGAACATGTTGAAAGATCAAAATGAACGATTTATCGCTCGCCGTTTGATCGTTCGATGCGTTTACACGTACGATTATCGTTCGAATTCGATTGTTATCGTGCAAATTCGAACGATAAATCGTTCCGTGTAAAAGGACCATCAGTTTATCCAGTGGATAGGCTTTCAATAGTGTTTCTGGAAAACCTCTTTTTTTGTTTTGGCTTTTTAAATTTTTCTTCCTCGCCTGCTTAAAGCTATAACTATTTTATTTTTCCATCTACAAATACATAATATATTTATTTTTTGTGGGAATAGTTGTTCTTTGTAACGGCACTCTTAATTTTACCATAAACTAATGTGAACAAATGCAATTCACCATATTGACATGTTCTCTTTATTCCACAGGTCAATATGATTACGTTTAAAATATTTTAGTCCTTTTTTGTATCCTTGCTCATACATGGAAGGTTGTAACAGTACATCTGTCATGGCAGCCACAGAGTTCTATTAACCCCTTCACGACCAAGGACGTAACTGTACTTCCTCGGTTGGGTAGGGGAGTGCAGAGGGGGGCCGCGCGGCGACCCTGCTCTGACCCGCTGCGATCCCGGGTGTTATTAATAGCCCAGGACCGCGGCCTGCTAATGAGTTTAGATGCAGCTGTCAGATGCAGCTGACAGCTGCATCTAAACTGGTGTCTAGTGGGCAGATCACCCCCCCGCGCAATGTGATCGCGGAGGGGCGATCCGTTTAACTTAACCGGCCGGGCCTCAGCGTCAGAATGGCACTGATCCCGGCTCGGTATTTTGCTGATCTGGTCTGCAGCAGACCAGACCAACAGAGCACCAATCTAATGGATCAATGCTCTGTAATATACTCAGCATTGATCTCAATGTGGGATCAATGCTGTGTATATAGAAGTCCCCCAGGGGACTTCTAATTAATAAAAAAAAAAAAAAAAACCTACCCATATAAAGAAATTTTTCTTACCTGTAATTTTGCTTTCCTTGAGTCTGAAAGCAGCACAAATGGGATAGTCTGTCCCCCAGACTCCACCCTAGGACCGTCCACCTAGCATAGCAATCAAGAAATTAGCATGCCTAATTGATGGCCTATAAGAACCCTCTCCCACAGCTCTCACATGTGTTTTAAATATAGACTAATCACCAAAAATAGATCATTGGGTGGGTTTATGTGTGCTACCTTTGGACTCGAGGAAAGCAAAATTGCAGGTAAGAAAATTTTATCTTTTCTCTTCGTCCTCAGGCAGCACAGATGGGATTTTTATAGCTAAAACCCAGGGGAGGGTAAATATTGAAGGATATTAGCAAATAAACCAAATTACTAAAAACTACAATTTTGAGCAAAAAGCCCTTTACAGCCTGGAGCAGAATGCTATGGTACAGGCATCTTGTAAGAATTACACCCTCTCTGCCAGGTGGAATAGAGGTTCTGCTGTATTAGTTCAGGAGATGGTAGAATCATCCTACAGTATTCACTGAAAAGTTGATGCATCCTCTGGGCAAGAGAAGGAGCCTGTCTAGTAGTAACATTAGTTCTGGACACAATTAGAGCATCCTTTTGACTTCATTGGATTGAAGTTCATACTGATATAATCTGCCAGAAATAGGAGAAAATAATATTCTTCTGTTCTGCACTGAATACAATGAAGTACAGTATTAGCTCATCCCAATCTGGCAACTGGTGTCCAATGTTTGAAGGAAGTCTACACCTTTTTCCAGCCTTCTGAGAGATCAAAAATAAACTTCAGAGAATCCTCAGTGAACCTTCTTACAAGAGGAAGATGCCAGGAGAATGTCTTGTTTCATATTTCTGATCACTATAATGGATCTGGTAGTCATTGGCAGAATAGTGAACGTCATCCATCGTACAATGGAGGAGACTTGTACTTGAGATGTACTGTAATCCTAATGGAAACCTTTGTGCAGAAATGAAGAGTGACTAGGAATGAGGACAGAAAAAAACACATGTGAGAGCTGTGGGAGAGGGTTCTTATAGGCCATCAATTAAACATGCTAAATTCTTGACGGTCCTAGAGTGGAGTCTGGGGGACAGACTATCCCATCTGTGCTGCCTGAGGACAAGGAGGAAAAAAATGTAAATCACCCCCCTTTTCCCATTGTATTTGGTATCGCCGCGTACGTAATCGCCCAAACTATTAAATTATTACATTCCTGATCTTGCACGGTAAATGGCGTGAGTGCAAAAATCCACCAAAGTGCATAATTGTGCATTTTTGGGTGCATCAAATCCAGAAAAATTGTAATAAAATGCGATCAAAAAGTTGCATATGCGCAATCAAGGTACCAATAGAAAGTACAGATCATGGCGCAAAAAAATGACACCTCAACCAGCCCCATAGACCAAAGGATAAAAGCGCTATAAGCCTGGGAATGGAGCGATTTTAAGGAGCATTTAAGATTTTAAAAAAGGTGTTAATTTTTAAAAAGCCATGAAATATATCGTGTTATCGTACTGACTTGAGGAACATAGATAACATGTCAGTTTAACCATAGGACAAACGGTGTAAACACAAAAACTCCCTAAATAAAAAAAAATGTGTTTTATTTTCAATTTCACTGCTCAAATAGTTTTTTTTTCTGGTTTTGCAGTATATTTTAAGGAAAATTAAGTCTGTGATTGCAAAGTACAATTAGTAGCGCAAAAATAAGGGTTCGTGTTGGCCTGTAGGTGAAAAAAAGGAAGTTCTACAGCCTTTTAAACGCGAGGAGGAAAAAACTAAAATTCACACGGTCCTGAAGGGGTTAAATGCCTTGGGCTCATCACTCTGTGATGCTATGACAACTTAAAGCAGGGGATGGCTGCTGCCAAGATGTACAGGTTTGTTTCCGGTGTGTAAGGGGATAAAAGGGTTCCCAGGGACATAAAATGTTGTCTCTACAAGGGGTGATCTCATGTAATAATATTAGCCAGACATACAGTACCCTTTAAGCAGGAGAGAATGTCACTGTCACAGCAAGGAGGACGGAAGTGAAGCTTGGACAGCGGTACCAAAGTATAAAATTCTGACATACGCTATATAACTCAGATAGTTCTATCTATTAGTAATTTCTATCAGTTTCCAACATTTTACCACTTTTGAAGTGTTTCTATCAATATACTTTATACTGTTAGAAGGGAAAAGAAAAAACATGGTTTTGTGAGGGCCATAGTGGTGGGGCTATTCACCTAGCTCCTGACCCCTAGCCATGGTGGCAAGAGAAATGGCGTACTCTTCCCTTTCAAGTGTGATGTAACCCACTCCCCTCTGTGACACAGCGGGCCCGTCCCCAGTGCTTCATGCTTGACTGGTGCTTGGCAATAGACCGACACCGTGTGGGAACTGGGTGGTGAATCAAAAGACCGTGCCACCAGCATCCTCGCACCGGTCTTTTCATGTAAAAAGCCCATAGCAATGTACCTGGTGGTATATTTAACATTGATATGTTCTGTAAATGCTTCTATGTGGCTACTCCTCAGCAACAGGGACTTCACTTTCCTCCACAGATGTCCAGCAGGCACTGTCCATTACAATCAGGGGCGGTCTTGGCATTTCTGGGGCCCTAAGCGAAGTTATGTCTGGGGCCCCCCGCCTCGACACGCACTCCACAACAATAGACCGCTGTGTGCTGCCCCCAGTAGTATATACCCCTTGTGCGCAGCCGCCAGTAGCATATACCCCTTGTGTGCTGCCCCTCAGTAGTATATACCCCTTGTGTGCTTCCCCCAGTAGTGTATAGACGCCTGTGTGTTCCCCTAGTTATATATAGCCCCCTGTGTGCTCCCCCAAAAGTATATAGACCCCCTGTGTGCTGTCCCAGTTGTTTATAAACCCTGTGTGCTGCCCCAGTTGCATATACCCCCTGTGTGCTCCCCGACTAGTATATAGACCCCCTGTGTGCCCCCCCCCCACTTGCATATAGCTCCCCTTGTGTGCTCCCTAAGTGGTATATAGACCCCTGTGTGCTCCTCCAGTAGTATATAAACCCCCTGTGTGGTTCCCCCAGTAGTATATAGACCCCCTGTGTGCTCCACCAGTATTATATAGATCCCTGTGTGCTTCCCAAGTAGTATATAGACCACTGTGTGCTCCTCCAGCAGTATATAGACCCCTTGTGTGCTGCCCCCAGTTATATATAAACCCCCTGTGTTCTCCCTGTTATATATAGACCCCGTGTGCTGCCCCCAGTAGTATATAGACCCCCTGTGTGCCCCACCAGTAGTATATAGACCCTCTGTGTGTTCCCCCAGTAGTATATAGACCCTCTGTATGTTCCCCAGTAGTATATAGACCCCCTGTGTGCCCCGCCAGTAGTATATAGACCTCTGTGTGCTCCTCCAGTAGTATATAGACCCCCTGTGTGCTGCCCCAGTAGTATATAGACCCCTGTGTGCCCCCCCAGTTATATATAGACCCCCTGTGTGCTGCCTCAGCAGTATATAGACCCCCTGTGTGCCCCACCAGTAGTATTTAGACTCCTGTGTGTCCTTCCAGTAGTATATAGACCCCCTGTGTGCCCCACCAGTAGTATATAGACCCCTTTGTGTCCCCCCAGTAGTATATAGACCCCCTGTGTGCCCCACCAGTAGTATATAGACCCGTGTGCTACCCCAGTAGTATATAGACCCCCTGTGTGCTACCCCAGTAGTAAATAGACCCCCTGTGTGCTCCCCCAGTAGTATATAGCCCCCCTGTGTGCTCCCCACTTGGATATAGACCTCCTGTGTGCTCCCCCAGTTGTATATAGACCCCATTCTGCTTCCCCCAAGTAGTATATAGACCCCCTGTGTGCTGACCCAAGTAGTATATAGACCCCTCTGTGAAGCCCCAGTATTCTATAGCCCCCGTGTGCTGCCCCAGTTATATAAAGCCCCCTGTGTCTTCCCCGTTATATAGCCCCACTGTGTGCTCCCCCCATTTATATAGACCCCCGCTGTGCGCTCCCCCAGTTACACAGGCCCCTGTGTGCTCCCCCTCCCATATAGTATATAACACTATAAAACAAACACTTATACTCACCTGGGTCCGGGCGTCTCCTCTTCTTTTTACTCTTGTGGCCGCGCTCCCCTTGTCCTGGCGCCGATGCTCCAGTGATGTCACTGGAGCACCGACACCACAAGGACAGAGCGGCCACTTGTGACCGCAGGGAAAACACTTCCTGTGGCCACAAGAGTGACTGACAGGAAGGGAGCCAATGGCTTCCGCCCTGTCAGTGCTGCTGCTGCTGCATGTAACTGTGAGCGCTCATTATGAGTGCTCATAGTTACAGTTCAGATCACAGCAGCGAGCGGGCAGCGGCCCTGTCTAGCGGTCTTGAGCACAATAGAAGAGCAGGGCGTGGTGGCCCCCCTGGATGTTGGGGGCCCCAAGCGATTGCTTGGGGTGCTTGGTGCCGAAGACCGCTACTGATTACAATCATTAGGTCAAATGGCTCTAGGGCAGAGCTGAACCAAATAATTGAAAGTTCACTGTTTATAACATTTATTTCAGGAGAAAAAAAAACTACCTTTGGTGTCCGTCTGTCTGGTCTTTGGGAATAAGACATCCAACAGGGATCTGACAGTAGACTATCCAGCTTTAGAACACCAACTGGTTCTTACACATTGGTTGAGGTGGCACAGATGCAGCATCTCAGAGCGCTGGTATGCATCTGAACCTAGCATGGTACCTGTACACTGATTACATTTAAGGTGTTGTATGCAGAAAAATGAATTTGTGAATGTTATTTAATGTATTTTTCTGTTACCAGTGTACCTGTTGGGCCAAGAATTTGTTACAGCGTATTACTAGTCAATACCAAACTGCCCAACACTTCCTAGTTTAATCCTAATAGACAACAATGCTCCAGCTCCTCAAGGTCACAGCATCATTATGGCTTGGCTGCTGGAGACTTGGGGACCTCAAATGAAGTGGCCTGCACTTTCTCCAGACATGAGTCCCATAGAAAACCTATAGGATCAGCTGAGTCACTGTGGAGAGGCTCATAACTCATAACTCTGTACCCCAGAACCTCAATGACCTGAGGTCCACCCTTCAAGAAGAACGGGATGCCACGCCTCAGTAGACAAAAAGTCAACTTGCGCACAGCATGAGATGTCATTGTCAAGATTTATTTGCTCTTGAAGGGCACTTGATAAATTATTATAACATTGACTTTTTTGTTAGGGTATACCACTATTGTGAGATGAGAAAATCACCACTGCATGCTTTTACTCAAATTCCCTACTTTCATGATCACTGTAGCGTGACCTTTTTACATTTTCCATAAATTCCACCTACAAGCCAAAGATCCCTAACTTTTTGTGAGTCATATATATACAGTGGTACCTTGGTTTAAGAGCGTTTTGGTTTAAGAGCTCACATTTTTTCAAAATTGTGACTTGGTTCAAGAGCATTGCTTTGGTTTAAGAGCCCCCTGTACTGGGTGGGAGCGCGAGTGGGGGAGGGGCATGGTCTACATAGTGTGGTCTACAGCACTGTACTCTGACCTAGGAAGTCTCCCTCCCTGGATAGCAGATCCACTTCAGGCTGGGGCTTACATCAGGGGACAGGACTGTGGAGGTAATCTCACCATAGCTGTAACCCCTCTCTCACTGGACAGAGAGTGCTGCTATACTGTGCCCACATCTGCCCTGCTCATTCCTTCCTGCTCCCTGCAGTCTCTGTCAGCCCTTGTGTTTCCATTACTGTACAGTAACTTATAATATCTCATATTCTGCTGTTTCTGAATGTTTGTTTCATTTGTTTTACATGTTATTTAGAATAATAAATCATTATTTTTGGGGTGTGGAACCAATTGTCTGCATTTCTATGACTTCTTATGGGAAAATTTGCTTTGGTTTAAGAGTGGATTTGGATTACAAGCACGGTCCTGGAACGAATTATGCTTGTAATCCAAGGCACCACTGTATATCTTTTGTTGTTCCTGTGCTGACATTTCTGTGGTCCTCCTTTATTGGTCCGCACTCCTAATTCCAGCAATTACAGGACAACTCGCCATTAACCAGAGATTATCAGGGAAGCAGGGAGGTGCCAGCACAGGAGCAGCAGGGGATTGGTAAGGTGAATACTACTCCTTTTGTTATAATATAAAATTATCAGCTGTATGTAAAAAAAAAGTTTGTTGGGTTGACTAGCCCTTTAACTTATTTACTCCTATGTTACAACACTGCAAGTGTTAGGCTGCATTCAAACGTTCCGTGTTCCACACGGACGTGGAAGCCTGTAACGGACTTCTCCCCCCGCTCGAGCAGCATCTGTGATAAGATGCTGGGAGCGGGGGAATTGTACAGATATGTGCCGCACTGTAATGAATCAGCTGCACAGCTCTGTCATTACAGAACGTGTGAATGCAGCCTTAGAATCATACTTAAAGGAATAGTGTGGCTTTTAAAAATGATTCACTAAATAACACACATTACAAAGTTATTAAACTTTGTAATGTGTGTTACGTGAGTGAATGGCCCCCTTCCCCGTGTCCCCCCACCCCCGGAAGTGTGGTGCAGTATACTCACCAGATTCCGCGAACTGGAGAGAATGGAACGGCTGCACATCCCATCTATGGCTGATACTAATGCCGCTAGGCCTATATTAAAAATCAACACCAGAGTGTCTGTATATGAATTGATCAAGCCATATTGCCCCGTGTACCACCGCGCAGGTCCTCTGGTCCACACGGGTCCCTACGCTAACTCCACACCATGTCGGTCAGCGACCGCCAACCCCGCAAAGCGTGCACGTGCAGGGAAGGGAGGCCATGGAACGGCCCTGCAACCCCAATGTCACAGGACCAGACCCAAAAAGCCCCACCAAAACCCAGCCAGCACCACCGGCGGGGAAGGCTGCCCCCAAACGACACAAGTATGGATATGGTATTACACTTACCATTGCTGCTCTCACAGAATGGGAAAAACATAGGGTCCAGACATGTGAGCACAGGCATCTCCTGCTAATTTTGGTCATGTGGGTCTTATAAAGGAGTGCTAGCTGTTCAGAGAGGGAGAATTGCAAAACACGAACTGGAGAGAATGGAACCCACATGACCAAAATTAGCAGGATATGCCTGTGCTCACATGTCTGGACCCTATGTTTTCCCCATTCTGTGAGAGCAGCAATGGTAAGTGTAATACCATATCCATACTTGTGTCGTTTGGGGGCAGCCTTCCCCGCCGGTGGTGCTGGCTGGGTTTTGGTGGGGCTTTTTGGGTCTGGTCCTGTGACATTGGGGTTGCAGGGCCGTTCCATGGCCTCCCTTCCCTGCACGTGCACGCTTTGCGGGGTTGGCGGTCGCTGACCGACACGGTGTGGAGTTAGCGTAGGGACCCGTGTGGACCAGAGGACCTGCACGGTGGTACACGGGGCAATATGGCTTGATCAATTCATATACAGACACTTTGGTGTTGATTTTTAATATATGCCTAGCGGCATTAGTATCAGCCATAGATGGGATGTGCAGCCGTTCCATTCTCTCCAGTTCGTGGTATACTCACCAGATTACTGTCCAGATTACCAGATTACCCTCATGCCGGCCCCCCTCTGCCACTTCATCAGCTTCTCAGCCGCAACTGTGCTCAGCCAATCGCAGGTGAGCAGCTGATGATGCTGCAGAGGAGGGCCAGCATAAGGGACGGCTGGAGCCGTCCAGCCGACCTCCCCAAGAGGACGTTGTTCGACCCAAGATAGTAATTTGGTGAGTATACTGCACCACACTTCTGGGGGTGGGGGGACATGGGGAAGTGGGCTATTCACTTACATAACACACATCACATTACAAAGTTGTATAACTTTGTAATGTGTGTTATTTAGTGAATAATTTTTAAACGCCGCGCTACTCCTTTAAAGAGTCTTTTCTTTAAACTTAAAAAAACCACATGAATGAGCAGACACCTGGAAGGCCAATTCATATATATGTACCAAAAGACCAATGAATGCTCCTATAATTGGCTTAAAATTATATATATATATATATATATATATATATATATATATATATATATATATGTATATATATATATAATTATAATTTTTTTTTTAAACTTGCACCCAAACAGATGCCATATTGTCAAATAATACTTTAATACGTTAAAAAACCTTTAATATGTTATTTTGCTTTACAAGTAATAGATAATCGAAAAGTAGTAAAAATATATACTATTATACTACTTATTCTAATAGTAAAGAACATTAATGAAATGAAGGCTGTTAAGCAAATATTGTATATTTGCTTTGTTGCAATGGACAGGTTCTTTGTTTAACTCCCTCGTACTTTGTAAGGATTTGCCTATTTGGCATAGCGCCACATGACACGTTGAAGATCACCTGAAACAGAAAACATACAAGATGCACGTAAATACAGAGGTAAGAACAAATATTGCTGTATATATATATATATATATATATATATATATATATATATTGTTCACATATTGTTACAATATCTTCAAATTATTTAGCAGTTGGACAAGATGTTCATAGTTTCATAGTTAGATAGTATGTGCTGTTCTCCCATTAAGCTGTAACAGATTCCAGATTGAGATCATTTGTACTGTATTTCAAAATACAAACTCTGGATGTAAATTTAAAGTTTTAATTTGTCCAGGAATAAGCATCTGGTGGTTCTAGTAAAGAAAATGTGAGGTCATTGTCGTGTATGTACAGTAATGAGTGTAAACAATAAGCTTCTTCAGATGTTTCTAAGCGTCTGTCATATATCAAAGTGGCGTATTCTTTTACTTCTATTTGGCATTCCGTTTAGCCATGGTTGTTAAGTAGCTGCTAATTGCAGGAGAAAAACATTGTTGCATACTCAATCAGATGGAATATTTTGCCCTCATGTTTTAATAAGTAAAAAGTGTGACAAAAATCGCCATTGTTTAAATACAGACTATATAACTGGTAGAGATTGCAATATGCTGGTTGGCATGGTTCAATAATCATGTGATTTTTTTGATCATTTTGACAATCAGAGGTTTTCAATATTGTAAAAGGCTTTCTTTGTACATTATATTGTTATTTTATTAGGATGGAAATTAATATTTGTTAACATTTTTAATGTCAATATCAATAAAACAAATTCCTTTAACCCCTTAACGACCGTGGGCGTAAGTGTACGCCCCCAAAACCCGTGCCTTAACGCAAACGGGTGTACATTTATGCCCGCGGTTTCCCCGATCGCTGCGTGAACACAAGCAGCAATCGGGGAAGATGGCCTTCTATAATGTATAGCAAGCCATCTTAGCTTGTCGGCACGGGGGGTGATTAACCCCCCCCCCCCCCGTGCTGACGATCGGCGCTGTTGACTGATCAATTCAGATCAGCCAATAGCGGCGATCTGCAGCTTTCCGGGTCATCGGTGACCCGATGGCCTGGAAAGCAATGGCGGTCGGTGCTGTCCGAGAACGGCACCGACCGCCATTACAGTTAAAAGTAACGGTGGCCACGGTGCCACGTCCCGATATAAGTACCCCAAGAAAGGGTTAAATACCTGCTGTGGACACCTCAGCTAGGTAGCTGAGGTGTCCACAGCAGGTATTGACCCATACTCACCTTATCCAGCGTCCCGATCGCGTCCTCGTCTTCCTCGGCGTCTTCGGCTTTTTCCGGCGGTCCCCTTCGGCAATCATCGGCTCCAGCGTCGTCAAACTTCGGCCTTTTCCGGAATTTGCGTTCTACTGCCCCCTAGCGGCTTATAAGTGTATATAATACACATATCAGTAGCTATAGGGTTGAAGAAAGTTTTTTTTTTTTTTCCACATCCTATCGCTGCTGAGTGCTGATCAGCATCGCACGTAAGTGCGCCGCTGATCAGCAACTCCTCCTTTTTGGCGCAGGGTGTTTTTTTTCTATATCCTACAGCCACGGTCTGCTGATAAGTGCCGCACATAAGTGCAGCATTTATCGGCAACTCCTTTCTTGGCGTAGGTTTTTTTTTTTTTTTTATACTTAATGTTAAAAAAACATGTAAAAAACACCATTACACTACATGGAATAAAGTTTTACACTACACGACTACACATTTACATACCCCATATACCAATCCCCATATAAAAATGGCCCCCAGGGTGTTTCCGGCATTGGACGCATACGTTATTATTGCCTCCGACACCAAAACAGCCAGTGAGGATGAATGGGGGGGATCCTTTTTTCCTCCATTCATCCTCATCATCCAGTGACGTGTCGGGGGGGGGGGGGGTAGCGTAGCGTATGCACGGGCGGATTCCATCGTCCATCCAAAGAATGAACACGTTCATTCTTTGGACGGAGGGCGGAATCCGACCGTGCATAGAATGGAGTCTATGACACGGATGGAGACGCTAGCCCGCATCAGTCCGCCGGCGGGTGCCAGCTGCGGAATGCACAAAGGGTTATCCTCCGTCATTCCACAGTGTGCACGTACCCTTAGAATGTATGAAGGAAGGGATACCCGAATCCAGGCCCCAGATGCCCCCCCCCCTACCATCCTCGGAGTTAGTGGGAAGTTCGTTTGGGACCTGATCTTCCCACTGCTGGATAAAGGTCACCACCTGTACGGGGATAACTTTTACACCAGCACCCCCTCTTTAGGTCCCTCCCTGCCCGAGCTACTATAGCTTGTGGCACGATCCGAAAATATCAGAAGCAGTAATAGAGCCCAAATATTTAGCAGCCATGGAGCGGACCCAGCGCTTCTGGATATGAAGGACCCCGGATCGCACCAGAACAACATTTTCCAGGTGACGTCCCGCACACAGGAGAACGGGAGACCCCAGAAGAAGTGCAGAGTGTAATCAGGAAGGACACCATTTACCAGTGTGACACCTGTCCTAATCACCCCGGGCTCTGCATACAGGATCGCTTCAAGGCGTACCACACGTCATTGGAGTTCTATATTTTCTAAATTCTTCCCCTTATTCCTATTTCAGGGGTCACGTTGGTCCAGGGATTATTCTGAATGCCATTATGGAGTCGGGAAGGAATTTTTCCCCTGTGATGTGGCTACTGTTATCTTCCTTACGAAGGTTTTTTGCCTTTCTCTGGATCAACACAGGTTGAATTTGATGGACACCTGTCATTTTCAACCTTATAAACTAATAATTGGCCTAATACCCCCAAATAAATTAGAATTGTGCCTTTTCCCCAGCTAAATAGGCATGGCCGCCATTCCCATTAGAGACTTGCCATAATGCAATTACAAAGCTCCTGTGCGACCAGGACAGTAGAAACCCCCCACAAGTGACCCCATTCTGGAAACTACACCCCGTAAGGAATCTAACAAGGGGGGCAACCGGGATATGGGCCTCTGGTGACGGACACATTTGTGCCGTGAAAATGAAAAAAATGGGATTTTTTTATTTTCCCACCATATGTTCTACATATGTGCCCATCACCAGTGGGGTCCATATGCTGACTGCACCCCTTGTTAGATTCCTTGTGGGGTGTAGTTTCCAGAATGGGGTCACATGTGGGGGGTTTCTACTGTCCTGGCAGCACAGAGGCTTTGTAATTGCGACATGGCCTCCATCCTCCATTCCAGCCTCTAAACGGCGCTCTGTCCCTTTGGTGGCTTGCCCTGTGCCCATATGGCATATTATGTCCACATGTAGGGTATTTTCATACTCAGGGGAAATTACCCTACACGTTTTGTGTTCATTTCCTTTTTTAACCCCTCATGGAAATGGGAAAAAATCAAGGCTAGACCAACAGTTAGAGTAAAACAAAATTAATTTTTATACTAAATCATTGATCTTGTCTTGATTCTTTCATTTTAACAAGGGGTTAAAAGATTTAAAAAAAACACAATGTGTAGAGCAATTTCCCCTGAGTACGGAAATACCCCACATGTGGACTTAAGGCGACATGCGGGTGAAGGGTAAGCCTCCAAAGGAATGAGCTCCATTTGGATTTTGGAAGCTGGATTTGGCCAGAATGGATGATGAACGCCATGTCGCATTTACAGAGCCCTCGTGCTGCCAAAACACTGGAAACCCCCCACAAGGACCCCATTCTGGAAACTACACCCCTCAAGGAATCTAACAAGGGATGCAATGAGGATATGGACCCCTTGATAACGGGCACATTTGTGCCGTGAAAGTGAAAAAATTAAAATTTTCCCTTTCACGTCACATTGTTCTACATTTGTGCCCGTCACCAGTGGGGTCCATTTGCTCACTGCGCCCCTTGTTAGATTCCTTGAGGGGTGTAGTTTCCAGAATGGGGTAACTTGGGGGTTTCCAGTGTTTTGGCAGCACGAGGGCTCTGTAAATGTGACATGACCCGACAAATCCATTCCAGTAAAATCCAGCTTGCAAAGGCCAATTGGCGCTCCTTCCCTTTGGAGGCTCGTCCTGCGCCCGCTTGGCACTTTATGTTCACATGTGGGGTATTTCCGTACTCAGGAGAAACTGCGCTACACGGTTTTTGGGTTTTTATTCCTTTTATCCCTTTGTGAAAATGAAAAATTGAAGGCTAGAACAACGTTTTAGTGTAAAAAATTACTTTTTCTTTTTTCACACCACATTGTTCGGAAAATCTGTGAAGCACCTGTGGGGTCCAGATCCTCACCGCACCCCTTGTTACATTCCTCAAAGGGTTTAGTTTTCTAAATGGTGTCCCTTTAGGGGTGTTTTTTAGGTTTTGGCACCCCAGAGCCTCTGCCAACCTGAAGTGGTACAGTCAGAAATGACCAAATATAACGGAGGCGTTGAAATTCACTAGGCGCTCCCTTATATCTGAGGCTTGTGGTTGCGTCAAATAGCGCAATAGGGCCACATATGGGGTATATCTATAAACTGCAGAAACAGGGTAATCAATATTGGGGTGCATTTCTCTGGTAATAGGTTTATCATTATGAAAGATATTGGATTACATTAAAATCTCTGCACAGAAAATTAAAATTTTCAAATTTCTTACACACTTAGCTTTTATTTCTGTGACTCTCCTAAAGGGTTAAAAAACTTTCTGGAGGCCTTGTTTCTATTGCGGTAATGTCTCTTCCTCTGTATTGAGTATTGTTGACTGTATATTTCAAACCTCAAATGCTCTGCTTTATAATTGTGAAAAATTCAATAAAAAAATGTACAATTTAAAAAAAAAAAACTTTCTGGATGTGCTTTTGCAGAGTTTGGGGGGGTGCAGTTTCTGAAATGGGGTGCTTTGTGGGGCTTTCTAACATACAGTTCCCTCAAATACACTTTGAGGCTGCATTCACACTACGTATATTTCAATCAGTATATGTATAATTCAGTCAGTATATTTCAGTCAGTATTGCAACCAAAACCAGGAGTGGATTAAAAACACAGAAAGGATCTGTTCACACAATGGTGAAATTGAGTGGATGGCCGCCATTTAATGGCAAATATTTGCTGTTATTTTAGAACAACGGCTGTTATATCGAAATAATGGCAGTTATTTACTGTTATATGGCGGCCATCCACTCAATTTCAACATTGTGTGAACAAATCCTTTCTGTGTTTTTAATCCACTCCTGGTTTTGGTTGCGATACTGACTGAAATATACTGACTGAAATATACGTAGTGTAAACGCAGCCTCTTTGTCCCTCCTCCCCGCCCTCTTCATGATTAGGAATGCTCCAGGGAGACTTTCTCTTATTCATCAGCTGTGTAAGCATGGCACATGGGCTGGATCGTTAAGGCACCTGTGCAGTGTTCACTGCAGAGGAATAGGAAAAATAGTGCCAGTGGCATTCCTAATGATGAAGAGGGTGGGGAGGAGGGACAGAGGGGTGGTGCAAAGTTAGGGGACAGATACTCTAGGCCACGGTCGTTTGGCACAGGGCTGCAAGTTGTTGTTTTTAGAACAAACACTGCATCACCTGCCGAACGGACCCCAGGATAGATCATGGATTAAGAGCAGCTATTCAAAGGTACAACTGGTTTGGGGGGGACAGATTGTGGGTACAGAGTCACTTTAAACAGAATTTAGTGACATGCTTTAGGCAAGCCTCCTGGACATAGACAAAATGAACATATCCAAACCCTATTCATGTTTTGTGGCCATTATGACCTGAGCAAAGATCATTCCACAGGGAGTGGGAGGCTGAGCTGTGAACATTATCTATTATCATTCTAATCTACTGGTTTCACCTATTGTTGTAATTTCCTATTGCACAGTTCAGTTTCCAGCAGCACCCTACACCATCATCACCCTACGCATCAATGTTTGTAATTTTACAGCTATACTTGTAATTTTTGCATGGATGTTTACCACAGATGTTGAGGCCAGGCATCACTTTGGTCTTTTGGGTGAGGCTCTGGTAGAAAATAGGCAGGACTACATGAAAGTTAACGGTTTATTTACATGTCAAGTAACATAATTATACTTGTAGGGCTCGTTAAGTTAAAGATTTTTACAAAAAAATTCAACCAGAAAACTTGTCTCCTCTTGTTCAAGTAAAAAGTGATATTTTATCAACTGCAGAATGTGTGAAGTGGGCGGGGCTTTACCACTTAGACCCGCCCACATAGGCACATAGGTCACGCCCCCCAACGTCCATTGGGATGGCCCAACCTAGAGGGGGTGGGGCCTAGACCTTTAGGCCAGCCTGTTTTAATGGTCGGCGAGGGGACGGGGCCTATGTACCTATAAAGTGATGGAGGGGTGGGACCAACGGTGGTGCTGTGGGCGGGGCTAAGTGGTGATGTTGTGATGAAGCCCCTCCCACTTAGCACAATCTGCAGTTGATAAAAGATCACTTTTTACTTGAACAAGAACCATGACGTATGATATAAAATAAGTTATAAAAACTGCTAAATTTACTCATTACACCTGTGTAGAGAAGTCAAAATGCAAAAAGGGGGTGACAGGGTCACCTTAATGTCACTTTTCCCATTTTATAAATAAAAAAAAATAAAAAAATAAACACATTTGGTATTACCACGTGTGTAATCGCCCAAACTATTAAATTATCGCATTCCTGATCTCACAAGTAAACGGTGTAGGCGCAAAAACTCGCCAAAGTGCAAAATTGCGCATTTTTGTTTATATTAAATCAAGGAAAAAAGTCGCATATACGCAATCAAGGTACCGTAGGAAAGAACAGATTGTGGTGCAAAAAAAGACACCTCACACAGCCCCATAGACCAAACAATAAAAGCGTTATATGGATGGGAATAGAGCAATTTTAAACACATTTAGTTTTTTTTTAAAAGGTTTTAAATTTTTTTAAATCCATCAAATAATATAAAAGTTATGTATGTTACATATTGTTGTAATCGTACTGACTTGAGGAACATAGATAACATGTCAGTTTTACCATAGGGCGAACAGCGCAAACAAGAAACCCCTCGAAGTAAAAGGAATTGCACCTTTTGCACCAATTTTTTTCTGATTTTGCAGCATATTTTATAGAAAAATTATGTCTGTATTTGTAAATTATAATTGGTGTCGCCAAAAATAAGGGCTCATGTGGGTCTGTAGGGGAAAATATGCAGACGCAGTGGCCTTTTCCACATGAGGAGAAAAAAACGAAAGCGCAAAAATGAAAACAGGCTCCGCCCTTAAAGGGTTAAACTGTAATATGAGCTACAGTATTTATATATCTCCCAAAGTTTTAGAAACAGTGTAGCTTGTGAAGATACGCTGTTTATGCAACTCCTATTAAAGTCAATGGGAGTTGCACAAATTGGTTGGCTTCCCAACCACCACCAGGCCAGAGGGGAGAACGAAAACAATACAATACATGTTAGGAGTGATTTAAAAGAAAACTTCAAGTATAAAAGATTAGTATTAGACGTGTCTACCATTTTAAATATTTATATTAAATGATTCATTGTAGATAGACAATTACTCTGACAATTACATGTAAACCAGTAGTTTTCTTATAGTTTAATAATAAATCTGTTGTTTTTTTTTTTAAACAATCCTTGTCACCTGTTTTATGCCGCCCAAACCAAGGACAGCATAAAACAGATGTCAACAACAGGGTGCAGAAATGCTATGATTAAGGGCCCTATTCCACAGTAACGATAATCAGCCGAACCGGCCCTATTCGGCCCTATTCGGCCGATTATCGCTCTGTGAAATAGAGAGAACGATCAGCCGATGATCATGTCACGTTTATTAAAGGCCAGACCTAAAATCATCGTTCACCCACCGCGCATTGCTACGGTTGAATAGCGGGGCACGGCGGGCGACCAACGATTTGAGAAGCAGCAGCATACATTACCTTTCAGGTCTTCTGCCCCGGGTCCTGCGCGCTCTGGCTTCAGAATGGCCTGTTAGCTGACGGAGCGCTCAGCCAATCACAGGCCGGGACCCCCCAGCCTGACAGGCCATTCTGAAGCTAGAGCGCGCCGGACCCGGTGAGGAGGACGGAGCGGAGCAGAAGACCTGACAGGTAATGTATGCTGCAAGGACATCGGTAATGATGTCTCTGCAGCCCTCGCTCAACGATCATCGGGCCGTGGAATAGGCCCAGTAAACGAGCGGCGATCTAGCAGATCGGCGCTCGTTTACATCATTGAAGCCAAAGTCAGGACTGGATTTGAAAAAAGGAGAAATCTCAGGCTTTCCTTTATGACCTGATCTCTGTTTATAGTCTGTTCCTGGTTTTGGCTTCAAATCTTTGGCAGATAATCTGTCAGATAATCTTTCTGTGTAAAAGGGCCCTAACTCTGCAGTGTTTAGAGAAATCTTAGTTCCAAAAAGGTGCTAGAACTGAGTGACATGTCTCTCCTTAGAAGTGTTTAGGGGTAAATGCCAGCAGTTAGGGAAGCCATCTCTGGTGGGAAGTAACTGATTACACCTTATTAAAAAAAATAAAAAAATATTCCTGTATTTTTTGTTTTTTAAATATACGTCATTCATTAAATGTTAAAAGTAGCATAGTTCTATTCTATGGGTCACTACAATTAAAGTAATACCATATTTAAATATGTTTTGTGTATATATTTTTTAAAGGATACCTATCATTTAACCCCTTCACGTCAGTAACATGTATACGTTCCTACTGCACACACCCCGTGGAGTATATATACCTTCCTGACTGACAGGGTTCTTGATGTAAGGGGGAGCGCTGCAGAGATCCAGGGCCGGAGGTAATGAGAGTCAGCTGCGATCCCGCAGCCGACTCTTATTAACCCCTTAATCGCCACGATCTACACCGATAGCGGCGTTTAAGGTGCTCAGTGACAGATCAAGCATCTGTCACTGAGTGATCGGGACCCCCGCAGCCGTGCTGAGGGGGCCCCGATCGCATGTACCGACAGGCGGGGGTAAGCTCCTTACCTCCGTCCTGTCGGTTCGGCGATCCATGTATAGAGTCTGCTCTCAGGCAGGCTCTATACATAGATCGCCGATAACACTGATCTATGGTATGCTATGGCATAGCATAGACCAGTATATGCAATCTAATGATTGCATTTTTTACAGTAAATAAAAATGTTTAAAAAAAAAAAGTGTAATAAAAGTGTTATAAATGTATTAAAAAAAACCCTTATAACAGCACCCCCCCCCACACACACACACACACATAAAAAGTTTAAAAGACCCCCTAGCCCATTATAAAAATATAAAGGCTAATGAAGCCTCTGGGCTAATGAAGACTCCTTTATAATTCCATTGACTACTACTTTAGTAGTGAGATGGAGATGAAGAGGCAGAGCAGGTGCTACTGCTTGTCTGCCCCTTCATTCTGACAATCGGCGGTAGTCTAACCACCTAGGCTCCAACCGATACAAATCTCTGACATATTGCTATGACATGTTAGACGTTTATCTAAATGATAGCTTCCCTTTGAAGGCCCTATTCCACCAACAGATCTGATGACAGATTATCTGCCAAAGATTTGAAGCCAAACCCAGGAATAGACTATAAACAAAGAACAGGTCATAAAGGAAAGACTGGAATTCTCCTCTTTTCAAATCCATTCCTGGGTTTGGCTTCAAATCTTTGGCAGATAATCTGTCGTCAGATCTGTTGGTGGAATAGGGCCTTAAATGTTACTAGTATGGCACAAAAGAAACACTTTAAGGGTGCGTTCACACGTACAGGATCCGCAGCAGATTTGATGCGGTGTTCAGTTCTTTAGTTACATTGATATCAAATCTACTGCGGATCCTGTACATGCGAGCGCACCATTAAATAAAAAAAAAAATGACAGGGCAATGTGCAGCTAATAACAATGATTTTATTGGCTACACAAAAGATGTGATCAGCCTGTACATCCAAAAAAACCCATTCACCAGCACTACTCCTATAGTAGGCTTGTTAGATATATTAAGGCTCTGTTCACATTCATTTAAAACATAATCATGATGGTCAGCTTAAAGGGGTAGTGCGGCGTTTAACAATTATTCACTAAATAACACACTACAAAGTTATACAACTTTGTAATGTGTGTTATGTAAGTGAATGGCCCCCTTCCCCGTGCCGTGTCCCTCCACCCCCGGAAGTGTGGTGCAGTATACTCACCAGCATAACTGTGCTCAGCCAATCGCGGCTGAGCAGCTGATGACGCGGGAGAAGGAGGCCGGTATGAGGGACGGCTGGAGCAGTCCGGCCAGCCTCCCAAAGATGACGTTGTTTGATCCAAGATGGCGGCCGGGGTCGACAGTAACCTGGTGAGTATACTGCACCACACTTCCGGGGACACGGGGACAACTTTGTAATGTGTGTTATTTAGTGAATAATTTTTAAACGCCACACTACCCCTTTAATCAACAGAGTAGATCTTGAGATCAGCAAGAAGACGTCTGACACCCCTTTGGCAATTCCTTAAAGGGATAGTGTGGCGGTAAAGAATTATTCACAGACTAACACACATTACAAAGTTATACAACTTTGTAATGTATATTATGTCTATGAATGGCCCCCTTCCCTGTGTCCCACCACCCCCACCCGTGTACCCAGAAGTGTGGTGCGCTATACTCACCTGTCACGTGCCGACACCCGTCTCCGATCTTCAGCGAGTGACGTCTTCTTCGGGCGGCCAGCGAACAGCTCCGACTGTCCCGAATGCCGGCCGCCCTCTGCAGTGTCATCTGATGCTCAGCAGCGATTGGCTGAGCATAACTGTGCTCAGCCAATCGCGGCTGAGCACAGTTGTGATGCGGCGGAGGGGGGACGGGCAGCAGCGACTCGGCCTTCCTTCCGAAGATGACGTTTGGCACAAGATGGCGGACGGCCCTCGACACGGATCAGGTAATGTATAATGCACCAACACTTCCAGGTACACGGGTGGGGGTGGTGGGACACGGGGAACGGGGCGATTCACAGACATAACATACATTACAAAGTTGTATAACTTTGTAATGTGTGTTATTCTGTGAATAATTTCTGAGCGCCGCACTACCCCTTTAAGGCAGCTTTGAAAAAGCAGCGAAAGTCACAAAATGATTGTGGGCAGGAGGTGGCATGTCTCTGCGAATCCTCTGGTGCTGTGTCACTTTGGGTACAATATTTTTTTTTTTTTTTGTGAGTGCCTCTGTACTTTTCTTACAACTTGAACTTTAAACATATATGCAATGTAAGAATTTAGAATTTTTAGAAGAAAGTCAGGACAGGCATAGTCAAGAAAAGCCAAGGTCATACACAAGAGATTGAGAATGATATAATGTAGCATACAAGCAGAAGGTCTGCAAGGAAAGCCAGAGTGATACACCATAATAAGCATACATGCAGAGGAACACCTTTACTGGAATGCTAAGCAACCTTATTGCTTCCTGGTTCAGCATCCTATCTGAAGGAGCTTTATTAACCTGTTCAAGACCACAGACGTAACTGTGCGCTGGGCCACTCTGCTAAGAGTAGTAGTAAGTGGTAGTACTAGGTAGGGACCCAGTTAGCCATTTGCCTGTTGGTATGTCACGGTATGGGCATGAGGGATAGCAGCTGTAGACCGGGAACCTGACCAAGCGGAGGCCGAGCAATTCTTCGTTGTCCTTAGTCAGGGCACCAATAATTACACCAATGCCAAGGTTCAGAAACAACGGTAGTTGTAGATTCATTATAACAGTGGTAACTCGTAGCAACAGTCTCTCCGGGTGCAACCAAGTATAAGGCAGACTTGGATAAGGCAGAGTAATTGGTGATGCTGCAATGGGCTGTGGGAGTAACGTGCTGGATGATGGGAGTAGTAGTGAGACTGAAGTTGAGGTGCTGGACGGAATGAAACTGAGATGAATACTTGCTGTTGATGACTAGAGAAGATGATGAGAGGAATGACTGAAGAACGGCACCCAGATCTTTAGTATAGATGAGGATCTTGAGACTTTAGAATAAAGACGCAGCCAGGAACACTTCTGGTAATGCTGCAGCAGAGCACACGTATCTCTCTCCTGGCAGTGGAGAGAGGTCACACACACCCTGTCCCCTAGAAGGTAGGAGACAGGAATTCAGGAACAACAGAGCAACACACCCTTCTCCCCTAAAGGTGGAGAGAAGACTGAGGTAGGACAGGAAGTCACATGGTATTCCCAACCAAAGCTCGATGGCCATGGTTACCATGGAAGCAGGGGACAGTCACGTGACACCAAGCCATTGCATCATCACACCATTAGGACATATTGGACTGAATATACATGAGAAGTACCATACTTGAACACTGGGGGGGGGGGGGGGACATAATACCATTAGGCACTGATAACTGAATATGCATGAGAAATAAATGAAATAACAGACCTGAATACTTAGAGGGGTGACACAATACACACAGTTTGCAGTGGACCATAGTTTTCCAGAACAGAACTGACTATAATAAAGGTGCAGACATAAAGCCACAGAAAAATAATCTGTTCTGGGACACTGCAACTGTAGGTCCATTTTTGCGGTGCATTCCCGCTCATGGGTGCACAGTTACATCCTCGGATGAACAGGCGCAGGAGCTGTGCCCGCTCCATCTGCAGCAGGTGTCAGTGATAGCTGGGCACTGCAAATGCAGCATCTGTAGGGCAGAACAGCGGGAGGAGAGAGAGACATAAAGGCCAAGAGGGTTGCACCTTGTGAAAATCTTGTTAGGTATAAGGTGTAGATGGACTCTCACCTTGTAACCTGTGCATATCGCCCAGGAAGTCCATCCAGGAATCCTTTTTCTTATTATACTGCAGATTAGCATTGCAAGGTAATGTGTCTGTCATCAGGCAATAACATAGCGAAGTCTCGGTGGTGGAACAGTAAAATAAAGTAAAAGTATAAAACACACAGATACAAATATAAATAAACAAAACACATATTAGCTTCATAGCCCCCAATGCATTAATAAATGTAGGGGTGGGGAAAGTACACATATTTAGCTGTAAAAAAAAATAATCACATGATTAAACCTGTTTGATGACTGCAGAAAATTCAAAAGGAGAAAAATGCTAATTTTGTAATTTTTTGGAAAGCAGCCACTTAATGGCAAATAATTACTGTTATTTTAAAACAACGGCTGATATTTGCCATTAAATGACGCAAATCCTCTCAATTTCAACAGTGTTTCTATAGCCTTTCTATGTTTTCAATCCATTACTGGTTTTGGTTTCATAATAGAGAGGATGGACGTCTTTTAATGGCAAATATCAGCCGTTGTTTTAAAATAATAGTAATTATTTGCCATTAATTCAACAGCATGTGAACATAGCCTCTCTGTGATTTCATTACACTAATTGTTATGGTTGCAAAATACTGAGCAAAAATACTGCACGTGAACATAGCCTTAACAATGATACAATAATGAGAAGAAAAAAGCTACCCCTAGACCACAGTCCCTACACAGTTTCTTTCAGGCATAACCTGCCTACAGAAGACTGATCTGCAATCAGAGACACTGACTGACAGCTGGGCCGGGCAGCATTGATTATTCATGAAGAAGAGGGAGGAGGAAGGAGTGGAGAGGTGTGACAGAGTGTGGCACAAACAAGTTCTTTTTGACTCTTCATTACAGTAGGAGATGTGAGATGGTGCATAATCCACTGCACGGAAAATTACCAAAAGGTAGCATGCTCACTAGGGGACAGACAGCTACAGTACACTGTCAGCACCTTCGGTAGGGCCCGGGAGCTGACAGATTCCCTTTAGGTTATACTCACATTAAGTTTGTAGACTTGAGTATATATGGTGAGAAAAAATCTCCCTACATATGCACTAAAAATGTATGCAATATTAGAGTCAATGGGCAACATATGGAAGTGTAATTTTATATGTTGGGAGGTTTTTCCGAAACATAGGTAGTACATACAGAATAAATAAGGCCTCAACAGTGTCTTTAAAACAATATGCAGGAAAAAGAATTCTGCTTAGAATCTGCATGGAAATTGACCTTTGGTGTGGATTTAAAATCTGCAGCATGACAATTTACATTCTAAATTTTCTATGCATTTTTTGTTTCTATTTATATATTACAATTTACTGTGTATAAACACATTGTGAGATATACAGATTTGCTAGTGTGGGACTATTTTATCTAAATCCCCCCTATTTGTTTTTCTTTGAAATGAAATATTGCACTTCTATGAAAAACATATTAGAGATGATCTAACCTTGAGCCCGCTCGAGTTTGTCTGAACCCAAGCGTGTGGCATTTGATTACCAGTGTCTGAAGAAGTTGGGTGCAGTCCTAGCGAGTCCTAAAAACATGAATACAGCTATAGGTGGCCTTAAGCTGCATTCAAACGTCTCGTAAAATTGTACGTTGTTGGTTGTCATGGACAATTTTAGGTACCATTAAAGTGAATGTGGCTATTCACATGATCCGTATCCTGTGGAGTCGGTAAGCCGCAGCTCCGACTTCAACTTCGACTCCTGAATTTTATCAGGACCAACTCCGACTCCTTCATAAATGGCCAGTCATATACCAGGGGAGTTATTTATCACACTAGCTCAGGAGCTTTTCCCTAATGTCCTACATGATCCTGGGGCGACTTCAGAGGGAATAAGGAAAGATAAAGCAGCTTCTCCTCTGTGTGTGCAGTGATTGCAGCCAGTCTCCAACCTCCATGTCCTGAACTACTCACAACTAGACTAGATGAAGCAGGTGGTCTTTCCTGCTGACAATCTTCTATGTTTCTAACTAAATATTCACCATATACACAGAAACACTGCTAACAATGCCAGATACCTGTAATATAGAGGTCATCCATAGTGATATAGAGGGGGTCACACATAGTGATATAGAGGGGTCAGCCATAGTCATATAGAGGGGTCACTGTGGGTGTGGGGGCACCCCATAGCACGCACACACACACACACACACACACAGCCTGCTGCAGTCATAGCACACACACATACACATAGCCTACTGCCATAGAACACTGAAGAAAAACACCACATTGAGGACAGAGGTTACTGCTGCACTACTTATGTCTTCTCCTCCTCCTCCTCCTCCTCTATATTACACAGGATATCTTCATATTACACTGCTGCTCATATACAGTCATCCAGCATCCAGGAAGAGAACAGCACAGATTTCCCCCCACACAATGGACTCTTCCAGCTAAGAAACAAGCAGCCAAATAGTGACTGACAACTTTTCCTCGACCACCCTTATCTAATAGGGACAGTGTCCTATTAGAATGTTGTTCATAATATATATTGATGAGCAAAACTTATAAAATTAATATCAAAACTCAATTTTAAATTGTTATAAGATTTTTTTTTAAAGCTGGAGTCGCAGTCGGTACATTTGTTCCGACTCCAACACTGACTCCAGCCAAAACAAGTTCCGACTCTCCGTCTCTGGCTCCACAGCCCTGTCCCTGCAGCAACCCACACCGCAAAAAAAAGGACATGTCCTTGTGCGGATCACAGCACGGATCCCCCCCCTGCCGCCCATCAACAGATATGACCGGAGAGCATGCGCTCCTGCCATTGCATCTACTACTCACCTATTCCCCCATGCTGACTGCCTACATGTTTACCAGAAGTGGCCTGGACTATGCTGCCGTCTTCTCCCAGCAGCGTAGTCCAGGCCACTTCCGGTGAGTGTGTGTGGCTGCTCTGCACGGGGGAATAGGTGAGTAGTAGATGCGATGAAAGGAGAGCACATCATGTGCTCCTGTCATCACTGGTGCGGGGTGATATGTGCCGGGCGGCAGGGGGGCTCCGGCTGCGATCCTCCTCCAGTTTGCAGCACGAATCGTGTGAATAAACCCTTAGGGCTGCATTCAACTTCTTCAGCCGCCCATTACTAAATGCTGCACGCTCAGGTTTGGACAACCTGAGAATATTTAGTTAGAAGTGCACATGGCTTTTATGGTAAAGCAAGTTGTACTCCAAAATAATGGAGGGGATTGTTACAAAAGCAGTGTGATATCCACATCTGTCATGTAGAAAGATGTGTTCTTTTGGGATCCCAACTTAGGGAACCAGATAGGTCTTATTTTATTCTCCTCTGTACAGGCTGTGTCATTGCTGGGTTGTCACCAAAGACAAACTAGTGTATATAAACAGATGAAAGAAATTTATAGCAACAGACAGCACAAGTATCAGGTTGTCATAGAGATCAACCTTTGATTCCAAGTTTACAGTCATACAGTCAGGTACTCCACCCTACAGTGCTGAATGTATAGTGGTGCTGCACCTATAAGCTGCTTTTGTACAGAGAGGTAAGTCAATGGTATTTGGGTAGATATATATCAGCCATAACATTACCTTCACCTGCCTAAAATTGTGTAGCTTTCCCCTGTACCTTTAAAACAGCTTTGACTATAAAGGCTGGTATCTGGCACTAATACTTTAGCAGCGGACCTGTATTTCTAGCACATCCCACGTGTGGATTGAGTTCTGGGGAATTTGGTGATTTTCCTCAAATCATTCCTGAACAATATTTAAAGTGCATTATTCTGGTGAAAGATGTCTCTGCCATTAGGCAATACCGTGAAAGGATGTACTTGTTGTGCTACAATGTTTCACACAAGCGTCAATACCAGCCCAACATTGGCTAGAGCTTTGGTTGTCCAGACATGATGGGAAATGTAGTTGTGCAACAGCTGGAGGGCCAAAGGTTTGACACCCCTGGCTTAGAGTATTATACTGCCTCCGCTGGCTTCCTTTCTTTCCATTATGCCTCCTGGTGCCATTTTTCTTTTTTTTTGGTAAGTGATACACACAGGTGGTTATCCAAATAATGTAAGAGAATATATTATTCATCAGCTGCAAGTCTAATTTGTATGAACCCATTATAGGTGGTTATAGCTGCAAAGGGTCATTGTTGGAACTGTGAAAGCAAAAATATAGGTTAAAGGGGTAGTGCGGCGCTAAACAATTATTCACTAAATTACACACATTACAAAGTTATACAACTTTGTAATGTATGTTATGTTAGTGAATGGCCCCCTTCCCCGTGTTCCCCCACCCCCCCTAGACCCGGAAGTGTAGTGCTCTATACTCACCTGATTTGTGTTGACCCCCGTCCTCCATCTTGTGACAATGATGTCATCTTCGGGAGGCCGGCTGAACCACTCCGACCGTCCCTCGTGCTGTCTCCCCTCTCCCGCGTCATCAGCTGCTCAGCCGTGCTCAGCCAATCGCGGCTGAGCAGCTGATGACGCCGTAGAGGGGGAGCCGGCATGAAGGTGGGCTGGTGCGGTCCGGCCTCCCGAAGAAGACGTCATTGTCCCCAAGATGGCGGCCAGGGTCGACACGAATCAGGTATGTATAGTGCACTACACTTCCGGGGTGGGGGGGACACGGGGAAGGGGGCCATTCACTAACATAACATACATTACAAAGTTGTGTAACTTTGTAATGTGTGTTATTTAGTGAATAATTTTCTAATGCCGCATGAACCCTTTAAGGCAGCACTATAGCGATTTTACGCAGGTGCGCATCACCCAAGGGGGTGTAGTCCAATTTACCCCCACACACACAGTAGTTTCCGGAACATGACTATTTGGTGACAGCACATAGACTTCAATAGATGTCAGTAAGGCAGGTAGTTTATTTTAGCAAGTACAGTTTGCTTCATGCATCCTTTATTAAGCATAAACAATTGTAGGCATAGTCATGACTGCGCAAAGAAATGACAATCTTCAGTGGAGGAAAAAAAGGTCAGTTGACACCATCTGCCATCAAAAGAAGTAGCAAATCCAATATAAAGCTTCTCCCTGCATTCAGGTTGTCAATCAAGCCTGATGTACATAATGTGCAAGTATGTATGTGATAATGCAGGAAGTGGCCAGGGACACAGCTATTTAGGGTTAAAGGGGTTGTCCAGCGGAAATCTTTTTCTTTCAAATCATCTGATATCAGAACGTTATATAGATTTGTAATTTACTCCTATTAAAAAATCTCAAGTCTTCCCATACTTAATGGCTACTATATGTCCTGCAGGAAATGTTTTATTTTCATTCTGACACAGTGCACTCTGCTGCCACCTCTGGCCGAGACAGGAACTCTGTCTCGGTTTTCTATGAATCTCCATAGAAAACCTCTGCTGCTCATGACAGTTCCTGTCTCACCCAGAGATGTCAGCAGAGAGCAGTGTCAGACTGAAAATAAATATAGTTTATGGACCTGTTGTAAATAGCAGACCCTGTGTATATATTACATTTTGTTAATTCCAAAGTTTCCTAAAATCCTTTGATGAGTTCTGTTTAGTGTGTATATAAGTCTGTGATTTTTTTCAGTTCTGTATAACATCTTGTCTGACGAAGGGAGCTAGACTCTCGAAAGCTTACACTCAAATATACTCAGTTAGCCTCCAAAAGGTATCGCCTGATTTCTTCTCTATTAGACTGAAAATAAAACATTTTCTGCATTACATTCAGCAGCTAATAAGTATAGGAAGACTTGAGATTTTTTAATAGAAGTAAATTACAGATCTATATAACTTTCTGACACCAGTTGATCTGAAAGAAAAAGATTTTTGCTGGACAACCCCTTCAAGTGTTAAAGGGATTTTTTTAATAGAAGTAAATTAAAAATCTATACAACTTTCTGGTGCCAGTTTATTTGAAAGAAAAAGTTTTTCGCTCAGCCCTGTCCCTGCGTCCATCTGTCAATCAATCACGAATAGAAACAGAAGCTTTTGAGAGCCATATCTTTATTTTTCCACCATTTTAAGCTCCAGTTATTTTTTAACTTCTGCAAACCAGGTGTATTAGTTTAGCGACTCTGATGCCTTCCATGTTCTATAGTTTCTATACATTTATGTAAAATGTATGTGATGTGATTGTTTTTTTCCCCACCTTTCTTCGCAAGATTTCAACCCTGAATCAATCACTGGGAGCAGCATGTCATAGCAGAGGGACAGCTAGCCAGAAAAGGCTACAGAAGAGAGGAGCACGGCAGCGAAGACCACAGTACAGAGTGAGAGATAACTCAAGAGTAAGTATGGTTGGCTGTAGTGCTGTGAACCCATGTGTCTCTTATACAGCCTCCACACCTTATTAGAGAAGAGAAAGAGGTAGGAAACCTTCTGTGGCTATAGCGCTGGATCCCATGTTGGACAGCAAATGACTGTGATGAAGGTGGATGTTGGAGGAGTCTGGCAGCACCAAGCAGGCTTGGGCAACTCTATTTTAAATTTCTGGATGTCCTCACTGCAAAAAAATATTAAAGGAGAAGTCAGTTGAAAATTCTTATTAAAGTATTGTATTGCCCTTTCAAAAGTTATACAGGAAATGCGCATAAAGAGCTTATTTTCCCAGCACTTACTACTGCATCAAGGCTTCACTCCCTGGATAAAACGGTGATGTCACGACCCGACTCCCAGAGCTGTGCGGGTTGTGGCTGCTGGAGAGGATGATGGCAGGGGGATGCTCAGTGTCCCTCCAGTGCCCTGTGTCCCTCAGCCATCATCCTCTCCAGCAGCCACAACCCGCACAGCTCTGGGAGTCGGGTCGTGACATCACCGTTTTATCCAGGAAGTGAAGCCTTGATGCAGTAGTAAGTGCAGGGGGGGGGGGGGAGCACTTTGTAAGCATTTTCCATAATAAGTGTAAATTGGGGATTCGTCTAACTTTTGGGGGGCAATACAATACTTTAATAAAAACGTCTGACTATACTTAGTTGTGCCCTTTTATATAAAACACACCTTTTAAAATACGATTATACAGTCTTATTCCCTTGAAGCCAGGGTTCCAAAGTGCCTACACTCCAGCCATTGCTTCAATAGTTGGTTAGACTTGACACCTGCTTCAGGAGCTCTTGTGGCCTTCAAGGTAGTTACACTCCTCTCTTTCACCCTCCCCTCTGACCTGGTCCTCTCTCAGTAAGAATCAGAGGATGTCTATGGAATCCTCCGACCACACATCAATCCTCTTGGGTTCAGGGCCAGTTGTCTTGCTCAGTCTCTGGCAGCCCAGCACCACCTATTGTTGCACCACCTACTGTTGCCAGTGCTGTTCCAGCAGCCAGTACACTCAGGCTCTCTTTCTTAGCCCCTAATACCTTCCTAACATCAGCGCTGTACTCGAGAATCCCCGCGCTCCCGCTTCCCTCTCCGCCAGCTCCATTATATGCTCCGACACACGCCAATTCTTTGGGCGAAAAGCAGACAGCACATAATGGAGCACATAATCCCGTATGGAGTTTTCCGACAGAATTACTCAGTGTGCATATCCTCTATCACAGGAACCAGAAGCAGTGCACAGAATGTAAGTACATTACAGTTTGGCCATAAGAAAATGACATTACAAACCAAGTCCACAATATAAGCTCTGGAAACAATAGCATGGACAGGACCAACATACTTAGGTCCACCTGCATCCTCCCAGGTGAAAAAATGGGAACATGGCACAATGAGCGCATGCGCATGGGGAGCCGCCCCGCCCACATATACGTGTAGGGCGGGGCTTTTCCCTGCGGCCGTCTGACCTCACCGGAAATACGTTCGGTCCCTTTGTGGTTCCTGTTATATCCGTTGTGTGAGGCGGGGCCTGGGCCTAGTTACCGAGGCTGTCGTGGGCTGTGAGGTTGTGGAGGCGCCGCCCGGCATGGCTTCATCCAGCAGCACGTCCGAGTTGCGGAGAGTGTCCGACCTGCGCGTTATTGACCTGAAATCCGAGCTGAAGCGAAGGAACTTGGATGTGAATGGGGTGAAGAATGTGCTGGTGGCCCGGCTGAAGCAGGTAGGCGGCGGCCGCTGTGGTGGGAGCCGGCACTGGTAGTAGTGGTGTCTGTGCTGTGTGCTGAGCCACATGGGGCCTCATACATGTTACATTGCTCACAAGTGACTGAGTGTTGCTGTGCCACCCAGATAACAGCTGATGCGGCACGTGCACTAGTATAGCAAAGCTGTTCTGGTGGCCTGAGCCCAGTCTTATAGGTTAGTCTTGGGTTTAACTTCTTTTTTGAGAGAGTGTGATGGAGGAACGATGATTGGAACCGGCGCCTTGTCCCGTCCCCCACATGCTGATGGACTATAACTATAATGCCTGACGGCCATGTCCCATACACTGCGTATCCTGCTCATGGAGAGTGGGGAGAGGAGCCTGCTGCAGCCAATGTTTCTCCCCGCTAGTAACGGAACGATTATCGATCGGATTTGAACGATAAACGTACGTGTGAACGCTGCGAACGATCAAGCGACGAGCGAGAAATCATTCATTTTAAACTTTAAACATGTTCTTAAATTGTCGTTCACAAAAAATTCGCAGATCGTTCCGTGTAAACAGTCGTTGACCGATTTCACCTATGTGTGAGATAGGCTTAAGCGATCGCAAAACGATTTTTCCGTACGATGTATCGTTGCGTCTAAACGCTGATCGTTATAAAAAACACATTGTTCATTCAAAATCGTTAATCGTGCGATCGGGCGAATTATCGCTCTGTCTAAAAGCACCATTATGCTGGGTTTACACGGAGCGATAATTCGCCCAATCGTACGATTAACGAATTCTAAGTAACGATTTTTCTTTTATAACGATCAGTGTTTAGATGGAACGATATATCGTACAGAAAATTCATTTTGCGATCGCTTAAGCCTATCTCGCACATAGGAAAAATCAGTGAACGACTGTTTACACGGAACGATCAGCGAATTTTTTGCGGACATCGAACAATGATTTAAGAACCAGTTAAAAGATCAAAATGAATGATTTCTCGCTCGTTCGATCGTTCGCTGCGTTTACACGTACGATTATCCTTCAAATTCAATCGTTATCGTGCAAAGTTGGCACGATAATCGTTCCGTGTAAACCCAGCATAAGGGCCCTATTCCACCGGACGATTATCGTTCAGATTATCATTAAATCGTTTGAATCTAAACGATAATCGTTCGGTTGAAATGCAGTTAACGATTAACGACCGAACGAGAAATCGTTGATCGCTTTATAAGACCTGGACCTATTTTTATTGTTGCTCGTTTGCAAAACATTCGCAAATCGTTCGCATTGAATAAGACATCGTTCGGTTGTTCGCAGTACATACGAATGCAATAGCGAAGAAATAGCAAAGAAAAAACAATCGCAAATACGATCATAAGTAACGATTATCGCTCCATGGAAATGAGTGAACGTTTTCAGGTCTTTCGCAATAGCGGTCGTTTGAGATGATTTATTGTTAACGATTAGGCTAGGTTCACACTGCGTTTTCAGCATCCGATTAACGGATCAGTTTTTTTTAACGTCCAGAAAAATAGGGTCAGCAACGTTTTTTGGTCCGCCAAAAAAAACGGATCCGTTTTTTTTTTATAATGGAAGTCAATGGAAAAACGGATGCACACAAATGAATCCGTTTTTTGCAATCCGTTTTTCATGCGTTTTTTGCAAAAAACGGATGCGTTAAACGGATGCTGAAAACGCAGTGTGAACCTAGCCTTATCATCCGGTGGAAAAGGGCTCTTACTGATTGGTTGGTGGGCGATTGAAATGTTTGACTTGACCAGTTTTCTCTGCTTGTACACTGTACAGGGGTTTACAGAATGTAGTGTTGGTCAACCCATACCAAGTGTAAAGACAGTTTCACATAAACTTATAGAGCAGGAAGAATCCACTGTACAACCCCTTCTCTTTTTAGGTGCTGAAAGAGTTTATTACATGTAGTAGGTATATAGATTCACAAACATGCAGTATATACATTATGTACAATCCTGTTATGCCCTGCCTTATCATCACTAAGTAGTAGTAGTACCCCCGGTATTGGTGTCCCTACAATGCTGGGGGCTGTCCCTGTTCTATCCTGCAGAAAGAAGTACTGAAATTAGTGATTAAGAAACAGGCTATGTACATCGGAGCAATGTCCATCAAAATGGTTCTCACGGCAGCTACTTTTTAGGAAGGCAAATAATACTTATTATTGATAATTTTACATGCTGTGGCAGCATTTAAAATTATGAGTAATAACTGAAGAACTCCTTTATTGTTACTTAGGCTAGGTTCACACTGCGTTTTCAGCATCCGTTTAACAAATCCGTTTTTTTGCAAAAAAACTGATGCATTTGTGTGCAAAACGGATGTTTTTTTTTGTTTTTTTTTACGCACAATAAAGTACTGTTGACACTACTCTTTTGACCGTTAAAAAAAAACAAAAACAAAAAAACGGATCCGTTAAACAGATGCTGAAAACGCAGTGTGAACCTAGCGTTACCATGGTCAATGTCAGATTGGACAAGAGCATGTGCATGGAAATCCCTTTAATACTACAGCATGGGGATTTATTAGGGAATTCATGGTTGTCTGCAGCCACATAATGGTTTATGGTGGTCTCTGGGTGAGCTATATGAAAACTGTTGCCATTAGCAGACTGTCACACTGCTGCTTGCTTTTCCCAGTGTCGGGCAGGCCTGAACGTAGTCAGCTAGTAACTATGTTCCGATCATTTCCCACATTTGAGTCTTCATTCTGACTCACAAGCATGGTTTGCTGCATTTCTGAGTCTGAGGAAAGGAAATGATGGTAAGTCATAGCTTATTATGTTCGGGCCACTGGAGAAATGGGGGTCCATGCACAGACGAAATGGCAGCGGATTCTGAAAGAGTGTTGATGTATCCATGCATTGGAGAGGAAAATCATGGTGTGAGTACACCATTAGATAAATGAACTGTGGCTGCTATGGGCAGCTCCCCAGCCTAAGGCAGAATAACAGTGCTCCATCAGGCCCACAAGCTGCTTATCACATTACTCCAGCTGTGACATCTGAATAATATGAGGCTGTTTATGTTCAGTGTTATGTGAAAATTTGCTATACAGACAGCATTAATCTAAAGTAAGAGACTTTGATAAACTGTTGCTTAGTGTAGGATACCTGTCTGTAGGAACTGATATATCTATCATCATGTAACATTACTGAGCTGTCTCCTGTTATAGAGCACTATAACTGCTTTGGCACCACTTAGATATTTTACAACATTCTTACTAAACTTTCATTAATGAGAACTAGAAAAAAAAGCTACTGCCAGAGTATAAGGGGTTTGTCTCTAGTGTTAAAGGGGGTCTCCAGCTAAAATCTTTTTCTTTCAAATCAACTGATATCAGAAAGTTATATAGATTTGTATTTTACTTCTATTTAAAAATCTTAAGTCTTCCCATACTTATTAGCTGCTGTATGTCCTGAAGGAAATGTTTTATTTTCAGTCTGACACAGTGCTCTCTGCTGCCATCTCTGATTTGTATGAATCCCCATAGAAAACCTCTCCAGCTCTGGACAGTTCCTGTCTCGGCCAGAGATGTTCAACGGGAAATAAAACATTTCCTGCAAGACATACAGCAGCTTATAAGTATGGGAAGACTTTAGATTTTTTTTATAGGAGTGAATTACAAATCTATATAACTTTCTGACACCAGTTAATTTGAAAGAAAAAGATTTTCGCTGGACAACCCCTTTAATCCATGCTCTTCCCTTTATTGGCACGTCCATGGTTCTGTCCGCTCTTGTAGACCTGCAATTGGGAACAGAACATAGTCCCAATAGATTTAAGTAAACCAATTTACACCTCCATAACTCTGTACTGGGGCTGTGATCCGTGCCGCAAAAAAAAAAGCACAGGTCCTAGTGTGGACCCAAGTTTGCAGCACGGATTGCTATCTTCTATGTAGTCGTCTGTGAAGCACGGAGCACTACTGATACACATTTGTTGTGCAGTCCGCAGCTGTTGACGTGTGAATGAGGTCAAACACTCCATTTAATTTTTACCTTCATAAATACCTAACTGCCAAACTGGTAGGAGATAGCCATAGGACGCTACAGCAGAGCCTGTTAGCAAACATTGACAGTATTGCTGCTGGGTACAGATTAGGGATGGTCCGAACCTGCCGAGGTTCGGGTTCGTACGAACCTGAACTCTCTGCAATGATTCCCGCTGTCTTCCACCTCCGTGGAGAGGGTGGATACAGACGGAGGACTGCCTGGAAAACTGGGATACAGCCTATGTTTTTATTAGGGTCTGTTCACACATACAGACTCGCTGTGTATTTATCGCTGTGAGTTTCTCGCACATAAATTCACAGCGAAACTAATTGCTATCAAGTCAATGTATGTGTATTCTCGCTGCGTGTTTGGTGCGATTTTTACATGCGAGTTTTGATTTTCACATGATTTTCACAGGTGAGTTCAACATCACAAAAACGCAGCTACTTTCATGCGAGTTTGATGCGAGTTCTGTGCAAGTTTTACGCAACGAGTCTGTACGTGTGAACAGACCCTAAATGTCCCTTGCGAATATATTTTATGTTCTATCAATCTGAGGAGCTTATTTATTATAACCAGTAAGGCCTCATTCACACAGAGCAAGAACGGCAGAATTTTGTGGTTGAATTGTCCACGGCGGAATGCAGCCAGCCTCCGTGACATAATGACAGTCTATGGGAGGCGCGCGTGCTAGATCTCTCGGCGCGGAAGAATAAACATGTTCATTATTCAGCGTGGGGAGAGGAGCTGCGCACTTGCTCTGTGTGAATGGGACCTAAAACTGTTTCTTACATTTAGTTACACAGGGTGAAGCATTTCCTCCATATATCCGTAATAAAGCACTGGCCCTATTAGATATGGGTGGTCAGGGGATAGTTGTCCGTCACTATTTGTCGGTTTGTTTCTGAGTTGGAAGAGTCCACTGTGTGTGTGTGTGTGGGGGGGGGGGGGATGATTATATCAGCAGCAGTGTAATATGAAGATATCTTGTGTAATATAGAGGAGGGGATGCAGCCATAAGTAGTGTAACAGTAACCTCTGTCCTCAATTTGGTATTTCAAAGGGTGTACCAAAATATCGAGATACTATCAGTCAGTACTTTGTTAATATAGGCTATAGTGTAGAGAACACGTGAGGCAGCTACCCGAGCACCTTCTCTGTTTTCCCTTTCCCCCACTTTTTCTCTAATACATAACCCCAGTAAATCAGGTTCCTGTCTATACAGCATAGTACACTATCACTACCAGTGCGTTGCCCTGCAGGGAGTCTGCGAACATCAGGTCACCCAGGATGCAGCCTGCAGCCGCAATGCCGACAGTACTGGTGGTGTCCTATGGGCAGAGGAGAGGAGCGGTGAGCATCAGGCACAAGCTTCCCCTTCCACAGGCACTGGGAATGAGGACACTGGACACCTGTGCATCACTGCCGAGCTAGGCAGCTGCGGTACTGGTGGCGTCCTCTTGGCAGAGGAGAGGAGTGGTGAGCACTGGGCACAGGCACCAGGAATGATGGCAAGCTGGGTCCGGGTGGGTGGGTGAGTGCCAAGGGCCGGGGGAGTGTGCGGGGTCCCAGGTTTGTGTTCATGTCCTGCCCAGGTCCTCACTAAAAGGGAGGCTGCTGTACTATATGGGGTGCAGCAGCCTCCACCCCTTATAGTACAGCCTTTTAGTGAGGACCCGGGCAGCACACCACACATTAGAGATGATGCAGGCAGACAGGCTTAGGGCCCTATTCCACCGGACGATTATCGTTCGCATAATCGTTAACGATCTCAAACGACCGCTATTGCGAAAGACCTGAAATCGTTCACTCATTTCCATGGAACGATAATCGTTACTTATGATCGTATTTGCGATCGTTTTTTTCTTCGCTATTGCGTTCGTATCTACTGTGAACGACCGAACGACGATAAAAATAGGTCCAGGTCTTATAAAACGATCAACGATTTCTCGTTCCGTCGTTAATCGTTAACTGCATTTCAACCGAACGATTATCGTTTAGATTCGAACGATTTAACGATAATCGTCCGGTGGAATAGGGCCCTTAGATACAATAGAGATGACACATATGGTATGATTAAACAGAGAATCTTAGCAGACTGGGTTAGGCCAGACAGATTTAGATATGGCAGCTAAGCAGTCCAAAACATTCCACATTTCATGGTCCAAATTTTCTAATTTTTGGTCACATTACATAAAAAAAAATGATCAAAACTTCACATATATTCAAACATTGTACCAACCAAAGCTACAGATCATGGGGCAAAAAATAGCCCTAAAATAAGCCCTACAGGCCGAAAGATAAAATAAAAAAGTTCAGCGAGTCACATCAGAGCAATTTTAAAGTGACTGTACCACCAGGCCCATGCTGAAGCACTGGAGGTGGGCTGACACTGTCATTCTTAATATGTTTACATACTCGCAGCAGAATGAAGATTCCGCTGTGAGTATGTAAACCGACAGTATGTAAACACCGTCCCCCTTAACCCACAGCAGCCCAGTGCATACTTTACTGGTCCGTGCCTTCTGGCCTGTTTGCAATAAAGTCCTGCTGAGATATATGGCACATAATTTCACATAGAAGTTTCTGTCTGCTATCTACAGAATGTTGATTCGGGGAGACATACAGCTGGTAAGATTGGGGGAGAAGTAGGAAGTATGAGTGGGACCTATATATGAGGATGCCTGGCATTTCATTGTGAGTAATATTAAACACTCTTCGGTCAACCCTACACATAAGATTCTGTACAGATTGTAGCACTCTCCTCAGAAGCTAGCCATTAGAGGGTGCAGGATAAATTTAGAGGGTCTGAAATGTGGAAGGGAAGAGGCTGACCACCTTCTTTTACTTTGGGAGTGTCTCAAAGTTCAAGACAGGTGTAGAAATCGAGGAAATGTTATTGGTAGAGTTCCCTAGCAAGGGTGGGAAAGGCACTTTGCTTATAACACTTCTCAGTGATTTAGGAGCGCGAACGCTGACAGAGTTGATAGATCTGGGCCTATGACCGACTCCTATATCACGGGTATCTGGCATTGCTAGCAGTTTCCCTTTGTGTATGCTAAATATTTAGTTAGTAGTGAGTTCTTCAGGACATGGTGCATCCATTGTACACACACAGGAAAATCTGCTTTATATCTTTGCCTTACTCACTCAGAAGTTGCCCCAGGACCAGTTTTTAGTGTTAATGGCTGCTACAGTGCTAGTTATGCCCCTGACTAGTTTGATAAATAACTCCCATGGTGTCTGGCCATTTATGAAGTCGCCTTAGGGTCCTATAAGGCCCCGTTCCCACTGAGCAAAACTAGCGGAATTGGAACATGTTCATTCTTCAGCGCGGACAGAGCAGAAGCGCACCTCCCATAGACTCCCATTATGAACGGGAGGCTAACTGCATTCCGCGGCGGAATTCCGCTAGTTTTGCTCAGTGGGAATGGGGCCTTACACAGCGATTTTTAACGACTAACAATAAACTCGCAAACGAGATTTATTGTTACCCTAAAATCATTCACCATATTACACAGAGCGATAATCTTTAATTATGATCGTTATTTTGATCGTTATTGCGAGAGAATGAATGTGGAATTACATCGAACCATTAACGATAATTTTAGGTTCAGATCTAAATCAACGATCAACGACATACAAACGATTTTTCGATCTTTGCCTGCAATTACACAGAATGATTATTGTTTAAATTTGTACGGTTTAAAGCTATTTCGCACAATAATCGTCCCGTGTAATAGGGCCCTTAGTCGGTGCCTGCTGAGCTGCTGCTTACCGACTCCACAGCCCTACGTCAAACACCAGTCTTTGTTAAATTTCCCTGATTGACTTCAATGTAAACACAGCCTAATGGTCCTTTTACACAGAGCGATAATTTGGCCAATCGACCATTTAATGATTTTGAGGCAACGATTTTATTTTTATAACAATCAGTGTTTAGATGAAAAGATAAATCATTTGAAAAATTACTTATTGCCATCGTTTTAAGATTGCTTAAGGGCCCTTTTACACAGAAAGATTATCTGACAGATTATCTGCCAAAGATTTGAAGCCAAAGCCAGGAATGGACTATAAACAGAGATCAGGTAATAAAGGAAAGCCTGAGATTTATCCTCTTTTCAAATCCATTCCTGGTTTTGGCTTCAAATCTCTGGCAGATAATCTTTCCGTGTAAAAGGGCCCTAAGCCCATCTCACACATAGGGTGAATCAGTGAAAGACTGTTTAGACAAAGCGATCTGCGAATTTTCAGTGAACGACCAACGATGATTTGAGAACATGTTGAAAGATCAAGATGAACGATTTCTCGCTCATCGCTTGATTGTTTGCTGTGTTTACACGGAACGATTATCGCTCAAATGCCATCAATTCCATTTGTGTTGTCAAACTGGTGGTGGTGTAAGCACATGGTGGGGATTTATCATTGTACAACACAGAAAAGGGGCATATTTTCCCCTATATACGCACTTACACCTGCTGTATTCCCTGCTTATTTGATGGGTGTGTAGGGGGGAGTGTGACAAGGCGGCGAGGAGGCTTGGCCTCCCCCCTGCACCTGATCACTATTACACGACGGCAACAGATCACTGCTATCCAATGCGTTTGCCTTTGTTCATGGTGGCTGATTGTTGCCTTTTATTACACAAAGTGATTATTGGCCGTAATGGCTGATGATCGCGTCGTTTAACAGCGCCATACTGACTTACAACATTTCTGTTAGGACACGTTAAACAGCAGAACATTGGAAATCCATTAGAGGAAACAATACCAGCACAATAATGCTTGATACACCATTAATGGAAATAAACAATAGAGCTGAGAGCGCTCGTTTGCTCCTCTAGACGGCCGTGGAATAGGGCCATAAGGTGCACTCTGATGGAGCTCACATCTGGCCCTAAAATCCGCAGCTGACTAGGTACCTGTGCACATGCTCTTACACCCTTGGCCGTATTATTGGCCTCTGCGGCCCAGACTGGGAGAGCTGCCCGCAGCAGCCAATCACAGCTCGGCTTTCGATTCTCAACTTGCTGAGGAAAACAAACGCTGAGCTCTGATTGGTTGGTTGTTCGGGCCGGGTCAGATAGGACAAAAGCTATCTTCGAATGTCAGCATTCATCTGTGTGGTAGAGTTGGCGTTCCCGCAGTTATATCCGGACACCAGGGGGAGCGCCGTTATATGCGGTGTGCTGTGCTTTCTAGCGCTCCACACCACGTGACTCGCACATCCGGGGCCCGTAGCGTCAGAGCTTCTTGTCACGTGACGCGGCGACATCTCAGTGCCCGGATCAGAGCCCGAGTAAAATGGCTTCATCGGGAGGAATCTCCGAGAAGAAGAAGGTATCCGAGCTGCGCGTCATCGACCTCAAGTCAGAGCTCAAGCGGAGAAACCTAGACGTGAGCGGCGTGAAAACCGTGCTGGTATCTCGGCTCATGCAGGTAGAGCAGGCGGAGAAGGCGCTGCCGAGGAGGGGGCGGGGAGAGCTGTAGGCCGCGGTCCTCGTCGGATGTTGTGCGGGTACATGTGCCGGGCCCAGGGTCTCCTCTGGGGTTACTACTGTGTGATTTCCATCCTCCATGGCTCCCACCTTACCTGCAGCCATTATGGCGTCCGTGATAGTGTGTGACCAGGGGTGCGGGGACAGCAGAGCAGCCATGATTGGGCCTCGGTCTATACTACTAGTGGCTGCCTGCAGAGTCCTCTCTGTACATCTATGGCAACTACAGTACAGCAGATACTAGTGTAGTGCTGTGTCTTCATGGTGAGGAGGAGGAGGAGGGCATAGACATAGGATGCCACAAGTCTTCTGCCCTGGCACAACCACAAACATTTCATATAAATCCACCTGCTCTTAGTCATCCTCTCTCTATCACTCACATTCTGTAAAATAATGGGGACTTGTTTTTACTCCGTTCGCCCTGGGGTAAAACTGACTCGTTATATATGTTTAAGTTGTTATGATTACAACGATATGTAACATGTATAACTTTTATTTGATTTGATTTAAAACCTTTTAAAGAAAATATATGTTCCTTAAAATCGCTCCATTCCCAGGCTTATAGCGCTTTTATCCTTTGGTCTATGGGGCTGTGTGAGGTGTCATTTTTTGCGCCATGATGTGATCTTTCTATCGGTACCTTGATTGTGCATATACGACTTTTTGATCGCTTTTTATTACAATTATTCTGGATTTAATGCAACCAAAAATGCGCAATTTTGCACTTTGGGATTTTTTTGCGCTTACGCCGTTTACCGTGTGAGATCAGGAATGCGATAAATTAATAGTTCGGGCGATTACGCTCGCGGCGATAGCAAACATGTTTATTTTTATTTATGAAATGGGGAAAGGGGGGTGATTTTGTGCTATTAAAAATACATTTTTCTTTTACTTTACACATATACTAGAAGCCCCCCTGATCTCTCATAGAGATCCATGCAGTATAGTTATACTGCATGAATCCATGAGATCAGTGTTCTATTGCTTTTGGCTGCTGTAGCCAAAAGCAATAGAATGCCGAGCCGGGATCAGCGCCATTACGGCGCAGACCCTGCCCCCCCCCCCCACTAGACCACCAGGTATGGAGAGGAGCAAGTATTTAGAAGCAGCTGTCAACTTTGACAGCTGCTTCTAAGTACTTAATTAGCGGGCACGGCAATCGGACAGTGCCCGCTAATAGTCGCGATCCCGGGCTACATGCGGCACCCGGGATCGCGGCAGCGACCCCCCCTGAACTCCCATAGCGGCATCAGGGCGTTCAGTAACGTCCTGGTGCAGCTATGGGTTAAAAATGTCCGCCTTTTTGTTAATGATAGACGTTAGTAATGATCATGATCCCTAATAATGTTCATTGTCAAAACTCAGGCATTTTTCATGTAAAAAAAGACATTTGGGAACATAGCCCTATACTTGCAAAGAACCTAAGCTCCATGTGATGTCATAGAGAAAACTGAAAGGGGATCGGTGCACAGACTCCTGCAGGCTCTCTGGTACAATCCTAATGAGGACACAGATACAAATTACATATTCCAAATCAGCATTTTTACTTTATAGCCACAGTAACTTCCCAGGGAAAACCAGAGACCATGCTTTGTGGCCTATAGTTGGATAGGATTGCATTTGAAAAAGCAGACATGAGTGTGGGCTCACAATTATTCTGGCCACTTGCTGCACATCCCACCATATAAAAGGACAGTGGAAAAAGTAAGCTGTATTTGGTGCAAGGTCTTGCAGAGGGTTTATGAATTTTGTTTGATGCAGTTAACACTAAGAGTTAACAATACAAAGATGGCTGTATCCACAGGTGCCTGTTCACAAGACAGTGCCCTTTAAGCCTCATTAACCTCTTAAGGACATAGGACGTACCGGTACGTCCTATGTCCTCATTAGCACTTCAAAGCGGGGCCGCGCGGCGGCCCCGCTTTGAAGTGCCGCGAGTAGCCCGGGACCGCTGCTATTAGCGGGCACGGTCCGATCGCCGTGCCCGCTAATTAGCTAATCGGAGGCAGCTGTCAAAGTTGACAGCTGCCTCCGATTACCGGAGGCAACGTTTCCCTGGTGTCTAGTGGGGGAGATCGCTCCTCCGGGACCTTGTCCCGGAGGAGCGATCTCCGTTACTGATGCCGGCCGGGGACGCGTCCAAGATGGCGCCGTCCTCGGCTCGGCACTCGTTTGTTTCCGGCTGCAGCAGCCGAAAGCAACGAGTGCCGATCTCATGGATCTCTGCAGCATATCTATGCTGCAGAGATCTCAATGAGAGATCCAAGTGTATATACTAGAAGTCCCCCAGGGGGGCTTCTAGTATATGTGTAAAAAAAAAAAAAAAACGTGTTGTTAATAGTAAAAATTCCCCTCCCCTAATAAAAGTCTGAATCACCCCCCTTTTCCCAGGTTTTAAATAAAAGTAAACAAATAAATAAATAAATAAACATGTTTGGTATCGCCGCGTGCGTAATCGCCCGAACTATTAATTAATCACATTCCTGATCTCGTACGGTAAACGGCGTCAGCGCAAAAAAATCCCAAAGTGCAAAATTGCGCATTTTTGGTCGCATCAAATCCAGAAAAAATGTAATATAAAGCGATCAAAAAGTCGTATATGCGCAATCAAGGTACCGATAGAAAGATCACATCATGGCGCAAAAAATGACACCTCGCACAGCCCCATAGACCAAAGGATAAAAGCGCTATAAGCCTGGGAATGGAGCGATTTTAAGGAATGTATATTGGTTAACAACGGTTTGAATTTTTTACAGGCCATCAGATACAATATAAGTTATACATGTTATATATCGTTTTAATCGTAACGACTTGAGGAACATGCATAACAAGTCAGTTTTACCCCAGGGCGAATGGCGTAAAAACACATTTCCCCCAAATAAAAGAAATGCGTTTTTTTTTTTTCAATTTCACCACACTTTGAATTTTTTTCTGGTTTCGCAGTGTACTTTATGCAAAAATTCAGCCTGTAATTGCAAAGTACAATTAGTGACGCAAGAAATAAGGGGTCATGTGGGTTTCTAGGTGGAAAAATGCAAGTGCTATGACCTTTTAAACACAAGGAGGAAAAAACGAAAACGTAAAAACGAAAATGGGCCATGTCCTTAAAGGGTTAAAGAGTCACTGTCGTATTTTTTTTTTTTTTTTGCAGAAATCAATAGTCCAGGCGATTTTAAGAAACTTTGTAATTGGGTTTATTAGCCAAATCTGCCATTATCTGCATGTAAAAAGCCTTTTCCCAGGTCCCCCCCTCCTTCCTCTTTTTCATCCACTCTGAAAAATCTGAAAATTGTGACTTGTTGCAGGAGACGTCCCCTGTCTGTTCTAGGGAGAGGGGAGGGGGAGGAGGAAGGAGGGAGTTAGCCGGCAGCAGAAAGCAGATAACAGAGGATTACAGGCACGGAGCTGGGTGACAGCTGTAATCTGAGCTCAGACAGGTCACTGGTGACTGTCACAGCAGATATCCCGTGAGGGATTTGTAGATTAACTCTTTGTTGTCCTGTTTTGGTCTTTTCTTTAGCTCTCTCCATAGGAGAACAATGAAGACAGGGGGGAGAGCTTCAAACTGATTTTTCATGATAAAAATGCATTTTTCGGATCATAAACCCAATTACAAAGTTTCTTAAAATCGCCTGGACTATTGATTTCTGCAAAAAAAAATTTCACGACAGTGACACTTTAAGGCTGGTATGCATTATTGTAATTTTTGAGCAGTCTTAAATAGTGCAGTCAAAGTGGCATCCTGAAAAAGTACTGTATTTTTCATTTTATAACGCACACTTTTTAGCAAGAAAATATCTTGCTAAAAAGTGCCTGCGTCTTATATTGAGGAGACGGTGGCCCGACACTGTCAGACAGCATACTTCCCACATGGTCGGGCACACTGCTGGTTCAGTGCAGTGCCCAATTGCTGGATGAACGGTGCAGCTACTGATAGCTGCACAGTCTTCTCTCTCCTCCTGCCAGACACCGATTGGTGAGATCAGTGCTGGGCAGGAGGGGAATGTAATAGCCCTGCGGAACTTACCCAGGAGCTAAAGGACCTTTGGTGATGTCAGTCATGTGACTAATCTAGGGACTAACATCCCTAAAGGTCCTGCATTTAAAGCGAATGTACCACCTGGTACATTGATTTAGGTATTATAACTTAATGTTTCGGCACGGGAATGCCGGTGGCGCAATCCGTTTTTTTAAAGATTGCCCGGTTTCTGCGCACGACGCCAGTCTATTCCTGGGCACTGGCATGCCCTGAAGCACTGTATACTTAAGTATACTTACAATATTACTGTAATGCTGTAAATACAATCTGTATTTAAATTTGTCTTTGTGCATGTAGCAGAACTGTTTTTGTATGGTGTAGCAGAGGTGTGCGTGTGTCTGTATATTAATACAGAACTGTGTGTGCCTGTATGTTTGTGTAGCAGAGCTGAGTGTGTATGTTTTAGCACAGTGTGTATAATGTAGCAATGCTGGGTCTGTGTTGTGCATGCAGCAGAGCTGTGTATGTATGTGGATTTCATGTAGCGTGTTAAAGGGAACCAATCATGTTGAAAATGGCTATTAAGCCTAGGAAGTGTGCTGATAAATCATTCAGTGTCCATTACATGTCCTTATATCCCCCGTCGCTGCAAATGAAAACTTATAATTTTACTTTTATAGATTGCCGCGCTGTATGGTAATCACCCCCAAGTAGTCATCTAGGCGGTGGGCCGTTGGCAGGTAGTCACGGTCCCCTGGGCGGTTCGGCAATGTAATCACTCCCCTCTGGGCGTGATTCAAACTCCACTAAAGCTGTGATGTCCTCCGCAGTTGTGCAGTAGTGTCTGGCGGTGCGCCGTCAGCACAGAATGGGTCTTGCTGTACTGTGCATGTGCGGCGTGATGAGAGCGTTAGCACGCCTCTGGAGGACGTCACAGCTTCACTGGAGTTTGAATCACACCCCTCACGTGATTATGTAGCCGAACCGCCCAGGGGACCGTGACTACCTTCCCACAGCCACCCGCCCAGATGACTACTTGGGGGTGATTACCATACAGCGCGCCAATCTAATAAAGTAAGATTATAAGTTTTCATTTGCAAGGATGGGGGATATAAGGACATGTATTGGAAGTGTGCTGAGTGATTTATCAGTACTCTTCCCGAGCTTAAAGGGGTTAGACTGCATTCACACGTTCCGTGTTCCGCCTGTAACAGGCTTCTCCCCCCCCACCTGGGCAGCATCTGTGATAAGATGCTGGAGGCGGGGGAACTGTACAGATGTACTGATTCATTACAGCGCGGCGCATATTTGTACAGTTCCCCCGCTCCCAACATCTTATAACAGATGTTGCCCGCACGGGGGAGATGTCCGTTATAGGCATTCCTTAATAGCCTTATCCAATAAAATAGCCTTATCCAGCGCTACGAAAACATGGCCTCTTTGCCCCACTCTCGTCTCCAGTTTGGGTGGCGTTTAAAACTCAGTTCCATTGAAGTAAATGGAGCTTAATTGCAAACCACACCTGAACTACAGACAAGATTGAGGCAAAAGTGGCCATGTTTTTATAACACTGGATAACTCTTTTCAGGGTAGCTTCACACGTACCGACTCGCAGCGGTAATAACGCTGCTAGTCGGCTAGGTCCTGGCAGATCACTGTCATTACATACACGCAGCTGTCTGAACGACCGCTGCGTGTATGTAATTCTGCTGGCCGCTTAACCCCTTCTGATGCCGCCCGCCTCCCGCTCCGCTCTGTATACATACCTCCTCGCTCCACTGGGTCCCGGCGTCCTGCTCTCCCGCCCGGCCAATCAGTGGCTGCGGCAGGGCGACACACTGATTGGCCGGGCGCGAAAGAAGGACGCCGGGACCCTGTGGAGCGAGGAGTTATGTATAAAGAGCGGAGCGGGAGGCTGGCGGCATCAGAAGGGGTTAAGCGGCCGGCAGAATTACATACACGCAGCGGTCTGAATGACCACTGCGTGTATGTAATGATAGTGATCTGCCAGGACCTAGCCGACTCGCAGCATTATTAACGCTGCGAGTCGGTACGTGTGAAGGCACCCTGATAACCATTTTTAATATGATTGGTTCCCTTTAAAGTGGACCTGTCATTTCAATAAACTTTGATACCCTTCACGACCTTAGACCACAAGGGAAATTTAATTAGCACAAAATGATTATTTTTTTGTTGTTTCTTGTTTTCAGTTGTCTAAATTCGTGGTGCATCTTCTAAAGTTAAAAGTACGGTATAGCAGAGGTATAGCTCTGTATGGCTAACACAGCATAGGCATCCACTTGATGCATTCCATTGCACTGCTACTGCTGATGTGGTGTGGATTGACCCTTACAGTGGTCTTGTAGTATGAGAGATCTTTGAGTATTGTTATATGTTGTGGCCTTATCATAACTGAGCATTTAGTAAAGTTCATTGTGTTAGTCTTCATTCACCTACATCTTTCTTTATTTACCTACATCTTTCTTTATTTACTTTTCTTTACAGGCAATTGAAGAAGAAGGGGGAGACCCTGACAATATTGAATTAAATTCTGGCAACGATACCCCTTCAAAGAAGCATATGAAGAGCAAAGGTGTGCATCATGGTTATATTTCGCTGCATATTACCTATACCCGATCTGCTGTATCCCGTAGGCTGAACATACTGGATAAGACTTAACAGGGCACATGCACTTTTAGACATGTCAGTGAAAGGCACTGTAAAGAAGTTTTTTTTTTTGTTTTTTTTTAGTTATTAGAGACTGTATCCCTTCGGAACTTTTTTTTAATAAGAGTTTTCTCAAAGATTTTTTTTTTTTTTTTTTTTCCCCCTGATAGAATCTGGTCCTCTTCTTAATGGATGACCATATTCTATCAGAAAACAACCACAAATAAATGATTTAATTATTGTAACCTCTGGTTTTGAGGTGAAATACCACATTTTCCTAAGCAAACACAGTTGGAACTTGTGAATATATTCTAAGCAGGTTATCAGTAATTGTACATCATGTAGAGATAAGACAACAAGTCCATACAAATCACTCATTAAATGTATGTTTTGTATCGAGGGCTTTTTGTGGGCGATAACAGGGTGTTGGCTACAGCTGCTTTTGCTCTCAGCCTAATGGTGCTTTTACACGGAACAATTATCGTTCGAATTTTCGCGATAACGATTGCATTTGAGCGATAATCGTACATGTAAACACAGCAAATGATCAAACGACGAGCGAGAAATCGTTCATTTTGATCTTTCAACAAGTTCTCAAATCGTCGTTGGTCGTTTGCAAAAATTTCGCAGATCGCTTTGTGTAAAGTCTTTCAACGATTTACCCTATGTGTGAGATGGGCTTAAAGGGGTTGGCCACTTTATAGTACAAAAGGTCAGTACAAAGTATTTGTAAGTGTACTCAATGCATATACTGACAGCAGCTCCCTCTGTACCTCATAGAGCTAAAATCAGACTCCCCTACACCAAGCTGGGCTGCTCTGTTTTGTTTCAGTACATAAAATGGCTGACATGGAGGAGTATGTGACCATGCCCTGTCCATTGTGTTCTCCATAGTCCTATACAGGCTCAGTGGTGGACACAGGGGGGCGGGGCTTGGTCACATGCTTCTCCATGTCAGCAATCTTATGGACCAAACACCACAGAGCATTGCAGCCCAGCCTGGAGGAGGGGAGTCTGATATTAGCTCTATGAGGTACACAGGGAGCTGCTGTCAGGAAGTGCAGTTAGTACACCTACTAATACTGTACACTGAGCAATTTTACTTTAAAGTGGCCAACCCCTTTAAGCGATTATAAAACTATCGCTTAAACATTTTTTTTAAACGGTCTATCGTTCTGTCTAAATCGTTATAAAAAACAGTTACTTCAAAATCGTTAAACGATTGATCTGGCGAATTATCGCTTCGTGTTAAAGGACCATTAGGCGTGTTCTTAGAGTACCTGTCCTCAAAAAACACTTGAGACGTCAGCCACATCAAAAGTTCTTACTGGTCAGGGTTTAAGTGTTGTGGCCCTGATCAGTAGAATAAGCAGGGAGACAGCCGCACTGCAGCATGCTCCCCTCGCTGCTCTGTTTGCGAGCTAGACCGTCCCACTGACTTCTCCAGGCTTGTTCTGCTGATCGTACGTGGTCTGAACACTTAGATCCAGGCAATCTCTCTGACTCATTAAAAGTTTTTATTAATGACAGTGCTCACTTAGGGTTCATAAGACCGCATATTTCTCAGTAGAGTAAGTGACCCACTTAGAAAAACTGTAAGATACCTCATTGAGTTTGTAATTCCAGGAACTTGGAATATACATTGCCTACTGGGGAAAAAAACATGGATTTGTTACCACTTTGTACAATTTGACACTGCAACTAGGGTCATCATATGCAAAGCAATGGAGGCTAAATTTTTATTAAACTGTGTACATCCCCCAAACCTATATCTACCAGTTACATTTTGTGCATTTACTTATTGATTTCAGGAAAGAAACTGGATGCTGATGAGTCTGGTTGTGAAGCATCAATGGAGGAAGATTCATTTAAGGTATAATTACTTTTTTTTCTTATGTAAGAGAAGGTATAGTAGGGGAGGAGGTTAGCAAAATTTATTAAAACATCAGTCCCTTAATGATTGTCTCCCCCTTTACTTGGGGTTCATTTACATGCACAGATAAATCAATTGTTAAACGAACGACAAGTGATGATTTATTTTCTTTTAAACAATAAGCATTTAGCCAAGAAGAATAAATCACTATGATGTTGTTAATGTGATCATAATTATGATTGTAATTGCTTTTGCAAATATTTGCATTTGCTTCCGTATCTATGTACTGGGAACGATGTTTAGATTGAAAGAATTCAGAACTGTTTACAATGATTTTGAGGTCGGCTTAAAAGATGCGATCAACAACATATTGTAGTTTGATCGTTGCTGCGTTTACACCACGATGTAACTATTATTATTATTTTTTTTTTTTACTTGATAATTGACCAGTGTAAAAGGCCCGTCTAAAGGGCAGCAATTGTATATTGGGTGGACAGGTTGGTATGTAGAGTAATAGGATTATCTGGGAATTTAAATGGGGGGGGGGGGGGGTGGCAATTGTGAATCTCAAGACATGGGAATAGCCAGTTATCCCTCCTGGAAATTCAAATGGGAACTGTAACTTCAAAACATGTCTTTGACATGGCAAAAGGTTTTTAATATATATTTTTTTAATCTTTCTCTAGAACAAGCTGGCAGAAGTGCGCCCATGTTTATGGGTCCTATTAGAGAAAGCAATTATTTTTTTAACAAATGAGAAACTATAGCAAATGAGAGCTAACTGAAATTGTTCACCATATTACACAGAACAATAGTTGTTAGTGACGATGTGGATGACACTGAATGATAAGCAAACAAATGTGGAATTACAGCGAACGATTAACAATTATTTTAGGTTCAGCTCAAAAGATGGGATTGACGACACTGAAATGATTTTTCAATCAGTTATCGACATAACTATTTTTTCCACTATAATTGTCCCCTGTAACATGGCCCTTAGTGTCATTGGACCAAGACTGTTACATTGTAAGTCTCTCAGTCGTAGGTGCAGAGAGAAAAGCACTCTGCCACACTTCTCTCCCCCTTGTTCTAGCGATTGGTTGGGGTCTGAAGACCCCAACTGCTGAAAACTTTGACATTTCAAAGTCTTTTAAATTTTTTCTTAAGTGACAGGTACACTTTGAACTATTTCAGTCACATGTAGGGGCCACAGCTTACTAGTTTTGTATATCCTTTCCTGGTATACTGTGGTCTTTTTATTTGGTAACCCCCCTGTCTGATCATCCATAGCTTTCCTTCTGACCAAGCAAATTGTAACCATTTCTGCTCCCCTTTAAATTCCCCACATAGACTTTTTTTAAGTGTTTACTTAAAAGGACGTAAAGGAATTTATTATACAATGTTAAAGCGAATCTATCACGACCCATGGACCTATGTAGTTTTTGGTGCTGGTTGTGTGCTTTTTAAAAATCTGCAGCACTGTTTTAAGATATGCCCGCTTTTCTGCACATAAAAATTAGCAAGTTTAGCGCACTGAAACAGATACATCGATTTCCCTTCCCACACGGCTTTACAAACGTTTATCTAGCTAAAGAGCAGAGCTCCATGTCAGCCGCTAGATTCTATGCTGACACTGCACCTACTGTGGCTGTGGGGGATCTAGCGGCTGACATGGAGCTCTGTTCTTCAGCTGGATGAACGATCATTAGGATGCGTCATTGGTAGTTAGGAAAGCAGTGTGCTGGGCCCATCTCCAGTGCACTAGACTTGCTAATTTGCATTTTTAGAACAGGAGGCATATCTCTTGAACAGTGCAGCAGATTTGTTTTAAAGGGGTATTCCAGGGATATAAAATTTTTAATAATCACTTAGGAAAAATTATGTAAGACTGTATTATACTTTTGATTTAAAAAAATAATCAACTCATTTCCCAATCAACCTGTTGACTTATTTTTTTTTTTTTCCCCCTTGTATGTTTCTGCTTTATTCATTATGTGCAATATGACTTCTATGGTTTGTTATTGTAACTAAGTTACAGCCAGACTCTTGTATCCTACATGTGGGAAAATGCTTTGTAACGCAAGTTCAAGTTTTCATGATTAAAGAGGGCCTGTCACCCCTGGTGCCGCGGTGACAGGCTCCCTGCCCCCCGCTGGAGCACCCTATACTCAACTGATCCCACCGGGTCCCGCTTCTTGAGCCGGTCGGGTGACTGAGATATCAGCGCCCGAAGCCCGGCGCGCGCGCGCGCTCCTCAGATGAGTCCAACTCTCATAGAGAATGACAGGTGGGTCCGACGCTCCGTCATTCTCTGAGCGTTGGACACACCTGAGGAGCGCGCGCGCCGGGCTTCGGGCCCTGATATCTAAGTCTCCCGACCGGCTCAAGAAGTGGGACCCGGTGGAATCAGGTGAGTATAGGGTGCTCCAGCGGGGGGCTGGGAGCCTGTCACCCCGGCACGGGGGGGGGGGGGTGTGACAGGTTCCCTTTTACATTAATTTTCTCTGGTTTACTGATTCAATAAAATTCATAAACTGCAAAAATTAAACCCTCTCCCAGTAACTGTGTGTCTTGACCTGACCCGCCTCTTCGATCTCTACCACTCTTTCTTCCTCCTCCGTGTTATACATTTTTTTAAATCAGTGGGCTTTGATTTGCCAGGCTGAGCTGAAGGAACATAGAAACTCATGGGAGGAGAGCGCAAGCATGGCAGAGACAGCAGAGCTGGGTTGGTACAAGACACCGTGACTATAAGAGCACATAGTGGTAGTGCAGTAAAAATCTGACACGGAGTTTATCCTTTTTTAATTTAAGTATATTCCAGTCTTAAATAAATAATTTTTTTTTTTTTTTTTAAGGGGACTCATTACAAATGTTTTATCCCTGGAATATCCATTTAAGTAGCTGACCCCCGTGTCTAATAAAAAGCGCTGACTAAATGTGCAGATAGGAGCATTGTGTGCCAAACATTTGTTTTATTGGTGAACTTGCATGGATTGGTAGGAGAGGTCACGATAGAACAAGGTGCTTAATTCTGTTTTATTGGCAGTTAATAGTTGTGTGGAACTAGGTACTTACTGGGAAATGGATGTTTCATTTTCTTTGTGTAAGGCCTTATGCACACGTTCCGTAATTTTTTCGGGTCCGGAAACCACCCGCTAAAAATTACGGGTTGGACATCCGTATTGCTTCCGTATTGCATCCGGAAGCACGGAAGTCTGATGATGCCTGCAATCACCACCGAGCACGGAAGCGTCCCCAGTTGCCATGGTGATCGCAGGAGGACACTTCTGTGCTCGGTCTTTACAGGCATCATCAGACCCCTCCTGCGATCACCATGGCAACCGGGGACGCTTCCGTGCTCGGCCGGGATTGGCATCATCAGACCCCCCCCCCTGCTGCGGCATCAGACCCCCCCCCCCCCCCCCCCCCCCTGCTGCGGCATCAGACCCCCCCCCCCCCCCCCGCTGCCGCATCAGACCCCCCCCACCCCCCCCCCGGCGGCGGCATCAGACCCCCTCCTGCGGCGGCATCAGACCCCCTCCTGCGGCGGCATCAGACCCCCTCCTGCGGCGGCATCAGACCCCCTCCTGCGGCGGCATCAGACCCCCTCCTGCGGCGGCATCAGACCCCCTCCTGCGGCGGCATCAGACCCCCTCCTGCGGCGGCATCAGACCCCCTCCTGCGGCGGCATCAGACCCCCTCCTGCGGCAATGATGCGATCTCCTATGCGATCCTCCTGTGCCGTTCTGCCTTCAGTGCTCTTAATTGATTCATTGATACTTTCCTAACTACATTGTAAACACCCCAATTTATTGAGGTAATTGGTACTTGTACCTTTGTAGCCCAGCTGCCAATCATCATTACCAATTAGCACAATAAATTGGTGTTTACTATGTGGTTAGGAAAGTATCAATGAATCAATTAAGAGTCTGTGAGCAGTGAACGAATGGCCTGTCAGCTAAATTCGGCACAATATAGATCCCAGCACTTCTATATACTGCTGTGCAAATAGGAGCATGAGTTATCCATATTTTTCTACGGAAGTACGGATGCCAAACATGTTGCAATCTGCAAACAATCCGTAGACAATTGATGTCAATAAGAGCATCCGTGAAAAAAATCTGGGTCCGCACAAGGACATGTCCTTTTTTTTTTACGGATTGATTTTTATCCATTTCTGCTACTGATCGTGTGAATAGCCCAATAGACTTCAATGTGCACTAACTCGGATACAGAAATACGGATCCGTAAATTACGGAATGTGTGAATAAGGCCTAATTGATGGGTCATTGTGACTGTAAGTCATTGTTATCACTTACTGGACGAGTTTACTTCATTTATGTTTACTGTAAAGCTGTATTTATGCCTTACACAGCTAATGGTAGTTTGTAAGCTGTAACATTAAAGTGAGCCTATAGCCCTGGCATGGGTTAAATTGTGGGAATAGGTTATATATGTGTCTGTAGAAGTAACTAGTGAATCTATGTACCTGGGATTTTGTATCACAACATATTGACAGCTTATTCTTGGTCTCATCTTGTAGTCATTGAAAGATGCAGACCATCAGCTTCCCTTTAACTGTACTTATTAGTAGTTTAGAACATTCTGTCTTATGGGCCACTAGGGCATGTTACACTGATAATTGTTACTTGTTATCTGTTAAAGATGTGCTGTTTTTCTGTAAAATTATTTTTTTCCCCATATGTGGGTTATTGTTGCACTATGGCGGTAATCTTTTGGTGCATTAATCGGTAACACTTTATCCTGAAGGATATGTTTTCACCCCTCTGCAGTGAGTTTAATTCACGAAGCGCTAAAATATCACGCCTGAGCACTAACACCATTGAGTCGTGCAAGTGCAAATTTATTACAGGCCTGACTAAAGTTCCCAACCTTTTCCACCTTGTGGCACAGCTTGGAAAATAAATTACCTCGGCGCACCCCTACTAAATAGTGTTCTACAAAATAAGAAAGCCATCATACAGTGACTCACAGGTGACGTCGTCTTTGATCTGAGGCGTCACTTTCCCTTTTCCTCTCCATCCGGACCAGACCACCATAAAGATTTCTTCCAGCTACGTTTAATCTCTTCAGAACCTGCGAGACAAACATCTTAAGCTCTGCACATTTTTAGCACCTTCCTTTCCTTTCTCCCTCCTGTAGGCTCCCATAGTAACTGCGCTGTTTGGTGTTATGTGCAGTAAAGCGAGTAGGAATGTTGGTTGCCCTCTGTATGTAGGATCCCCTGCTGTGCCCTCATATACTAATAATTCCCCCTGATGTGCCCCCTTATACTAATAATTCCCCCTGATGTGCCCCCTTATACTAATAATGCCCCCTGATGTGCCCTCATATACTAATAATGCCCTTAGCTGTGTACTCCCATACAATAATAATGCCCCCATGCAATAATAATGCCCCCAGATGTGCCCCTATTCAATTATAATGCCCCCTGCTCTGCTCACATAATCACACCTGCCGGAGAGGTCACGTCCCGGCGTCACATAGGCAGCAGGTGTGAAGTGTCGGCGGCCTATGAGATTGAATGTAGGAGCAGGACGCTGACAGGTCCTGCTCCTACATTCTGTTCACTCTAATGTCCTGCCAGCTCACAGTGCGGGCGGAACATCAAAGAGATCTGTGCTTAAAGTGACAGGGACAATTCCCACTGGGATCCCACGGCACCCCGGATGGGAAATGCTGGCCTAAGGTTAGGTTCACACTGCATTTGTGTGCATTCCACTGTTACTGTGTACTGTGCCCCTATGCATGTTAAATGGAAACAGTTGCATATTTAGAATTTTTTTAATGCTGTGTGTATATATATTATATATTATATTTTATAAAATTTGTGTATGCTGAGTCAACCCGTAGTAATGGTCTTGTACAAAGTGTTAATGATATGGAGTTGTATTGCTGTAGACATGGTATTATGAAGTGATCTATGGGGAATAAAGCTTGGCCAAAAGCTAAATTGACATAGGTTGTAGATGGCATTTCCTTGTAAAAGTCAAATTCTGCTGTTAATTCTGCATTGGCACACTGGGTGGGTTGAGCCGCGGTGAACTGTTTTCTACCCTAAGTGGTGTGTGTCATGTTTTCAATGAAATTTCACATAATTTTGACCATAGGAGAGCTTGCTGATGTAATGGCCATGGGTTACCGTTGCTCAGATCACTATAGAACTCTAGGTAATAAAGGGTCTAGTTGTGGTATCCATAAAAAATGCTAAAATGTGTCTCTATTATGTCATGTCAAACCGGCCAAAAAACATGATCCACTTGCAAAGTAGAGGTATATAGTTTCTGCCCCGTGTAACTAATAAATGGGTCATTCCATAGGCTACAGACTTCATAACAAACTTTAAAAATAACAAGCTGGCAAACAAATAGCTTACCCTTTTTCACTGAATGGGTAAGCCGTTCTTTGAACATTAAGATTCACATTGTTTGCCTTTTTTAAAAAAGGACATTGAGCTGGAGTCTCAAGATGTAAGTGATCAAGATGCTATTGATGAAGTAAAGGATTCTGAGGAAATTGATGACGAAAATTCTAAGTCTGTCACAGTGCAATCTACAGAAGATGAGAAGAACACTGTATCGAAGCTTACACATCCAGATGAGGACACTGAGCAAGAACCTCAAAACCAAGTATGACAAGTGGTTCCCTTCCACTCTCACAATGTAGACTTCTGTATTTGTTAGCTGCAAATTGAGGAATAACTATGCTGTTGGACACTGTTAGGTCTGATTTATACTCCCTTTGGAGTGCCAACATCAGGAGAGGGTAGGAGTACAGTTTCCTATTTCTTCCTGCTTGGGGACACTTCACATTTGTGGCCCTGCTTTTACATTCCTTGTTGATCTTTAAATCAGTATTTTATGCTTTAAATTTGTATTCTAACATTTTCTGGTCCATTATTACTTTGATGCTTTTTAATGTATAGGATACTATATTAAAGGGATAGTCAAGCCACTTAAAGGAAACCAATAACATAAAGCCAGCTCAGTAAAATAAAAGTAGCATTCACTATTTGGTAGTTTTAGATCCTGGTTTATGATGGCTAAACAACAGTCATTATGGAAAATTGATAATGTAGGCTCTTGTGTATGTTATGATGCTGCTGGCTTTGCATTAACAGGGTAGGTGGAGTTATGTCATACTTTGCAAGCTTTGCCCTGAGTCCTACCTAATAAAGGCCCTATTCCACCAACAGATCTGACGACAGATTGTCTGCCAAAGATTTGAAGCCAAACCCAGGATTGGATTTGAAAAGAGGAGAGATTTCAGTCTTTCCTTTATGACCTGTTCTCTGTTTATAGTCTGTTTCTGGGTTTGGCTTCAAATCTTTGGCAGATAATCTGTCGTCAGATCTGTTGGTGGAATAGGTAAGGGCCACCAGTAATAGGTCTGTGACTTATTAGAATTACCATCCCCTATCTGGCTTTGGGATCTTCACATTGCAGTTTCCTACTTTCTCTGTTGGTTTTGTTTTGCCTCCTTCTTGAAAAAATAGTGACACTGCATCTCATTGGAAGGATAAAGCAGAGAGGCATTTATTTGAATTCTTTAAATGTGCATCTAAAGGCCCTATTCCACGGGTCGTTTAGAGGAGCAATATCGTTCGTATTCGGCCGATATCGGCCGCTACGAACGATATTCGTCCCGTGGAATAGAGTGCAACGAACGATGTCGGCTGATCGTTGCAGTCGCTTCTTTTTCAACATGTTGAAAAACAAGCGACTGATATAGCAGCGATCTGCTGCCGTCGCTCCGTTGAATAGGAGCATCGGCAGCAGATGCTGCTATATCCTATGGGCTGCCCAGACGATCAGCGATCCCCCGGGCAGCCCCCCCCGCAGCTCCCCGTTGCCCCCTCCCGCACTCGCTCGCTGCAGCCGCGTTGAATAGCGGCGGCAGCGAGCGGGGAACGAGGAGCAAACAAGCGCTAATAGCGCTCGTTTGCTCCTCCAAACGATTCGTGGAATAGGGGCATAAGTGTTTTGCCTACTATAAAAGTGCACACCAGGAATGATCTCTTCAGCGGCACTTTTTACATCAGGAGGACATACAGAGAAAGTAGGGCAGAGCTTGGAAAGGATGTAGAGAGCCGCGAGGGTCCAGAATTATGCATCTGAGCTGGGATAAAGCAAATTACACTGCTAGGATATTGCTGCTGAGCAAGCATTACATGTGTTAAAAAAAAAACTTACTAGAGAGTCTCCAATAAAAAATGTACGGTAATATACTACAGCTTTGCGTAGAGTCATAACCATGTTATGCTTAAAGGGAACCAATCACGCCGAAAATGGCCCTAATGATAAGGAAACGTGCTGGCACATAACCCAGCACGCCTCCCAAACATCCCCCTGTACCCTCCGTGCCCCCCTCTATTAGACTGTATTCTTACTTTTATGAAGTCCGCGCTGTATGTAAATTGTGGGCAAGTAGTCACGGTCCTGGGCGGTTGGAATCGCTGTAATCACGCCCAGAGGGGCGTGATTGAAAGACCTGTGTTCCGCTGACATCACCCGGGGCCTGCGTCCAACGTCATCGTTGGTGTGCTGACTCTTTCAGGACGCTGCGCATGCGCAGTATGTCAGCGGCTTCTCACGCCGTACAGCACATGCGTGGCATGCTAAAGACGTTGCCGCGCCGCCAACGTGGAAAGCAGGCTCCGGGTGACGTCACACACAGGCCCCTCTGGGCGTGATTACAGCGATTCCAACCACCCAGGACTGTGACTAGATACGCCCACCGTGACTACTTGCCCGCAATTTACATACAGCGCGGGACTTCATAAAAGTAAGAATACAGTCTAATAGAGGGGGGCACGGAGGGCACAGGGGAATGTTTGGGAAGCGTGCTGGGTGATATGCCAGCACGATTCCTTATCATTAGGGCGATTTTCGGTATGATTGGTTCCCTTTCAGTACATAGAGGTTACTTTTAAACGTGCATTGTAATGTTGTTAAGAACTTTATAGAACATAGCTCAAATAACTGGGGTCTTATGCTTTCCAACTTCCAACCGAAAAACCATCTCTAAAGACTTGGCCACGAAGTGTCTCCCTTTCCTGCAATCTGCATCTATTAGTGATGTTTTTTTTCTCTATAGCAATAGCTAGATCAGTACAGAAAGAACACAGGATGTACAGGATAGGTGGAAGAGCTAGATAGAGCCTGACTGTGTGCTTGTATGCTCAGACAGTCTGCTTGCTCAAGTCCATCCACACTAAGCCTGAAAGGTAAATCAAGGCTTTCTGCTCATCTCTCACTACCATAAAGCTCAGGGATGCTGTTCCTTGTGTAAATATCACTGTATCTACTGCAGTATGCCTAAAATGCTGCAGTGAAATCCCACTTCCCATCAGCTTCTTAGCAGCAGGAATATTTTATTGCTCAGTGTAACTATTCATTTCTGCTCACATTGCCCCTTCGCCCCCAACAGCCGATCTTTACTAGTTTTTTATGCAATTATCCCCGAGCACAATGCCACCCCCTTCAGTGCTTTTTTTAGCAGCACTATAATGTGGCATAGAATAGAGGAGTATGTGTTGTGATTGGCCAGATAAGTAAGGCATGGGAAACCCTCTGTGTATGCTACTGGCAATAGCCTAGCCCTAGTTATGCACCATGTAATGGACGGTGAGAAATTGCTGTGTTCTATGGAGGGATCTCTTGGGGGCTCAGTAATGGCTACAAGAGCACAACAATCACATTGCCACCACTCTAAAGGGTTAATATTAATCATACAGGTTTTTTTAAGTGAATGTTTTGCCGTAAACACTGTATGGTATTAATGCATGTATGATCCGCTTTCCTATACAGCCTTCTTGGGTCTTGTCTGGCGCAGGGAAGGCAGATGTTTCTATTTAATGCAATGCTGAAATTCTTGCACTGTCACTTATACCATATCCCCCTTGTCTTTACTGTAAAATGGAGTTTCTAAAACTGGTAAATTGATGATGATTTCCTGCTTGTATGGTATTTCTTCTGTCTGATACTATCATTTCATTTCAGCTGTACTTTACGATGTGTGGTTGTGTGTAATCGGTTACCAAATATATTTAGAATTGCATGCCTTTGAGTACCATACATGTTATCTTTAAAGGGGTTGGCCACTTTATGGTAAGATTGTTGAGTGTACAGTATTAGTGTACTCACAGCACTTACTAACAGCAGATCCCTATGTACCACATAGAGCTAAAATCAGGCTCCCCTCCTCCGGGCTGTACTGCCCTGCTCTGTGGTGTTCCTCTCCATAAGGTAGCTGAGTAGGGAGGAGAATTTTAACAATGCCCCCCCAATGTCCACTATAGGCATACACAAGCTCAGTGGTGGACACTGGTGGTGGTGGGGTGATATGGTCACATGCTCCTCCATGTCAGCAATCTTATGGACAGACTCGCCACCGAGCAGAGCAACTCAGCCTGGAGGAGGGGTGTCTCATTTTAGCTCTATGGGGCACATAGGGAGCTGCTTTCAGTTAGTGCTATGAGTTGTTGCTAATAATTGTATGCTGAAAGGTTTTGCTATAAAGTGGCCAACCCCTTTAACTTTTTTTGCTTCCACTTATACATAACCAACTGAAATTAATTAGTTTCCTTTGTTTTGTTTAAAGGATAATGAAAATCAAGACACACAGGCTTTCTCCGACCAGGATGTTGTTCCTGATGTAAGTTTCATTTTTGTGTAAATATGTACACTTTTTATTGGTTCTTTTTTAAATAGCTTAGGCTCTGTTCACACTCCAGTCCTGCACCCGTGTCTTAGGTTCTGTCACTTTGCATAGTGCAGCAAGTATCCTTAGTCAAAAATACATGACTGATCTGTGAATGAAAGCAGTGGTTCCAATGTAAACACAGCCCAAAATTTGCTGAAAATATGCAATTTCTTCCTTTAAATGCTGCATTAAAAGGATCATCCAGGGTTGAAAAAAATTGCTGCTTTCTTCCAAAAACAGTGCAACACATGGAACTGAACTGCAATACCTCACACAGACAGCAGGGAAAAAGCAAATTACACTGATAGGATATTGCTGGTTGTATAGATTTTTTTAAAATATAGCTTACTGGAGAGCTTCCAATAAAAATGTATACAGTACATATACAATACAGTATATACTAGAGCTTTATACATGACAGAGGATGAAAGCTGAGATGTTTTTGTACCCTGAATAACCCATTATATATTTTGCATAACACCCTCTAAAAGCAAATTTACCATTAGGTACATTGCTTTTTTGTTTTTACAGTAGCCGGCCAGCATGGGGATCTCGGTGGCATGGTCTTTTTTTTTTTTATACCACTCAGTTCCCACACTTGCCGCCATTCTTTGTACATTGGTCCGGCTCTATGCACTGTTGGGACCACATCTATTGATTCTACCGCCGAGGGGAGGGGATAACAGCGCTGGTGGATGGCCAAAGAACGTGGCAAAGCGTGGGAACTGGGTGGCATTTAAAAAGATGAGACCTGCCACCAAGATCCAAGTTACCATTTGCTACTGTAAAAAAATAGCTTTAAAGGGGAACTATGAGCAATAGACGTTGGGGACGAAGGTATGTATCTTACCTTCATCCTCGGCGCTGTTCTGGTGCAGTTATTTTTTTGCTTCACGGTCCGGTAAGACTTTTAGGAGCATTGCCCTGCCCCCATAGCGCCAATCCGGCTGGCCGGCTCCTTTCTAATGATAATCAATGGAGGGGGCTGGGCAGTGCTTCTAACAGTCTTACCGGATTGTGGAGCACAGAGGATGAAGGTAAAAGACCTTAATCCTTGACGTCTTCTGCTCAATAGGGACATATCAACATATCTTCTCCTGGGGCAGCAATGCTAAAAGTGCTTACAGCTGAATTCAACTGTTAACAAAATATAATATAGTTCTTTACAAGTGTGCAGTAAAATCTTCCTTAAAGGGGTCCAGGGAAAATCTTTTCCTTTCAAATGAACTTTTCTCAAAGTTATGTAGATTTGTAATTTACTTCTATAAAAAAAAAAAAAACTCAATTCTTCCCATACTTATCAGCTGCTGTATGTCCTACAGGAAATATTGTTTTCTTTTCAGTCTAAAACGGTGCTCTCTGCTGACATCTCTGGCCGAGACAGGAACTGTCCAGAGCAGGAGAGGGTTTCTATGGGAATTTGCTACTACTGCCCTGGACAGTTTCTGTCTCGGCCAGAGATGTCAGCAGAGAGCACTGTTTAGACTGAAAAGAAAACCCTTCCTGTAGGACATATAGCAGCTGATAAGTATGGGAAGACTTGAGATTTTTTTTAATAAAAGTTAATTACAAATCTATATAACTTTCTGACACCAGTTGATTTTAAAAGAAGAAATTTTCGCTGGACAACCCCTTTAATATGGGACCACAATGGCTGTGTGTCTTTCCATTGTAGCTGGGCTTCTAGTGAAACACTGTATGATACCTGAGGTGCAGTAATGCAGTGGAGGCCCTGCATATATCTATGGAAGTCCTGTTACATCTCAGTACAAAACAGATGTCTAGGGAATATAACCACACTGCATCAATGTCAGCAGCCTGTCTGCTTAAAGTTGGTTGACCAGAACGTGACTTATAGTTTTCCATGCTTACCTGTTGGTATAACTATTTTTGTTTTACAGGCTGTCACTAATCATTAAATTTCTTTCTTTTTTTTTTTTTATTTCTAAAAAACAGATGTAGACTTCCACCACAAATTACAAGTATTGATGGAATGTCCTCACTAAGTGTGACTGTTATATCAATGTCTGTAGAAATAATCTTGTCTTGAAATTCTTCAACAATGCTGAATATTCTCATAATGCATTGTTGAATAATTTTATTGTATCTGTCAAGCTGGTATCTATTGTGGTTACAGTATCATTTTTACCTAGTTTTAGACTCCCATTGATTTAATGGGATTTCCGCATTCTATGTTCACACATGGTAATTTCAGTATGTGAATTTCTAATTCTGGTTTAACATTTTTGGGGGTAGAATTCACATGCCAATTCTTGAGGTACACTGTGCAAGGAAACAACCCTCAGAGGTCAATGAATCTTTGGATTTCTACTCCAAATGTGCCACATTTCACACCTGTTAAAGGGAAACTATCAGCCGGTTAAAAGCCCTAAGGCTGCATTCCCACGTTCCGTGTTCCTCACAGAAGAACCCCTTAGTGGGAGGAAACATGAGCCCCTCTATGATTGGGTTCCATTTATTGTAATGGAGTCACGTCATGAATGGGCTGGGTTTTTTTCCCCACTGGGGGTGGGTCGGCCCACCTCCAGTGCTTCAGCCTGGGCCTGGTGGTACAATCACTTTAACTCTACCCTCCCCCTGCAGTGGTAGTCTTCCTTTAGGGTTAAACACTGTTCACAAATGAAAATCAGCTGATTTTTTGGACTACACGCTTTAAGCTCTTATTACACGGGTCAATTCAGAGGAGCAAACGAGAGCCGACCTGTCATAGCTTGCTTGCTTCTTGTTCCCATTCTGCTGCCATCGCTATTACACGTGTCTGCAGCAAGCTGGTAAGAGCTAGGGGGGGCTACCCGGATGATCGCTAGATTTTCCGAGAAGCCCATAGATGATTGCCGTGGTCTGCTGCAACCGCTCCTGCTGCACAGAGCGATGGCAGCATATTGCTGCTATCGTGATCGTTCAGCTTTCAACATGTTGAAAGACAACGACCAGCTGACATTGTGCATGTTGGCTGATCATTGTCTTCTATTGCACAAGACGATTATCGTCTGTAACAGACGATAATGGCTTTGTGTAATAGGGCCTTTAGCTCACACATGATGATTTTGCAGCGATTTTAATAAAAATTTGGGCAAAAAGATGTCTTTTGCCACAGTTTGCTATGAGAGCACCATTTTCACAGCAATTTTGCCAAAAATGCTTTAAAACCACCATGTGTTAACAAGGCCTTTAAAAAGAAGCCTTGGATTATTACGAGTAAGTTTAATGACAAAGTCAAAGCTTAAATTTCATTTTCTTCTGAATTGTTTTTTTTCCAGGAAGGAGACGAGGATGACGGTGAAAATAAAGGTTAGTTGGCATAATAAAACTTTTTGGTTTTTAGTATAAAATTTAGCATAGGTTTTTCACACTCTGGGACAAATACATTTAAATATTTTTTAAGAAATTTCAACATCAAATACCTGTATATGTTCTGGACTCTGAAGCACATGTTGCACATGTTTCTTGGATTTCCTGAAAGGTAAGTGTGGACATCTGTTTCCGACTGCACCTTGATACAGGGAACCATTGAGCTTAATGTTTTTCATTCGGATCACTACCTTTGGAGGACTACTTGTACTTGACTACTAATACTTAGTGGATTGTATAAATGGTTGGATTTATGGGATTTTATAGAAGAACTGGAACATGCATACAAGCAAATAGGAATATACAGTCATCTATGTTGTCCTCAAGTTGTGGAAAGAAGTTCTCTTGAAGTGTCATACTTGCCTTGTGGAAAATTGGCTCACGAAGTACTTCTGTCTGGAAGACTGAGAATGGTGTGTCCAGCAGTCGGCATGTAGCCTTGGACACTCGATACATTAACTGCATGAAATGATTGGACTGCAGTTGGCTTAGACATCAAAATCTGCATTAAGGCAGGTGTGACTGGTGAAGAACTGCCTGTCATTGACTTAAGCCATTGGAAGACTTCATATTACTGATCTACTAATGGATGAAGAGACTGACCTGTTTTGAGAGGCATGATATTTCAAGTTCATGTGTTGGGGAACGCATCTGACTTTTATGAAGATTTCCTGTGGATTTGGATCCTCATCTTAATTATGCACAGCCACAAGCCAGAAGCTATGGAGACCTGTCCTATCCATTGTGCTGTCTTGCCATGAAGAATGTCATCTTGTTTGTCTAAAGTTTTTAAGCAATGTTTACTGTTAACCAGATTTGTTTTCTCTAGGTCCTGCGCTACCGTTTGAATTTGTTTAAACTTCTTATCTTGCCATGTTTATTCCTGTTAAATCCTCTTAGATATAACAGGTTCTGGTGATGGTACACAAGAAGTATCTAAACCTGTTCACTCAGAAGAGAACGGATCAGAGCTGGCTGTCAAAGAAGATATGGAAACTAGCACCTCTCTGAAAGAAGCAGAGGACGATAATGTTTCTGTCACACTCCAGGCTGAAGATGCCATCACTATCGATTGTGATGGAGACGACCTCCTAGAAACAGGTAAAAATATGAAACTTGCAGATTCGGAGGCATGCAAGCCAAAGGATGAGGAGGAGGCGAGTGACCCCAAGAATGGCCTGGAGGCTCAAAAAGATCATATGTCGGAGAACCAAAAAGATGACAAAGAGGAGAGTGCTAAAGGAGACGGTGTTAAGAAGGAATCCAGAGAAGGTTCTAAGAAAGCTGAATCTGGAGATAGAGAGAAGGATTCTCAGAAGAAAGGTTCATCTACAGGGGCCTCTGGTCAAGCAAAGAGGTTTGTTTTTCTATGTCAGTTCATTAAGATACTGATTTCCAGCGTTCACTAAGAGCACTCTACATTAAGGGGTAGCAGCAAGAATATATTTAGCACCTTGCCTTGTGTGTGTAATGCTTTTTGAGCCATAAGTTCCTTTTTATTTTTCTTTATTTTTTTTTTTTTTTTTTTTAAATCCAAGATCTTCCCAGTATGTTCTACTGCCAGCAGTTTTATTTTTATTTTTCCAAATTGAAAAGTTTCTAAAAACTCCTTGTGGTGATGGTAAGGAACAGCTGCCCGTTTGAACACAAAATGAAGTCAAGTCCCATTCTTGAATTCGGGAGAAGATTTGACATATTTCCTCACTGAATATATTTGTCAGAAAATCTAGATCTTCAGGCTTCCTGGGGAGAATGAGATCAAGAAGCCTTGAGGGAAACCTTTTGATCCTCTAAGACTCAATTGAACCATTGCAAGGTGTTTTTATTTGTGTTTTTATTGTTTTTGCATAGGATATATTGATCTCCTTTTCATTTTATTTTCTTAATCATTTCCCTCTTGCAGCTCTTCCAAGGATACAAAAGATAACAAACCTACATCTAAAGATGATAAAGGTATGTAGGTTTTTTTTTTAAATAAAAATATGTATCTATATTTCCTCATCATTTTATCTTGCTTCGAGGACACAGTTCAGGGAGTAAAACAGCATAGCTACTTTACTCAATATGGCACATTGGTACTTCTCTACATAGATGTATGTGCCACATGATAAAGCCTACATGATAGGCTTATTGTACCTAGCTGAAATTCAGTAGCCACATAGTGAAAAATTCCCAATGTCCCTTGGGTGTGTTCACCCAGCAATGATGAAAATAAATGACACCGCACTACATAAAGGTTATTACTATATAGGCATTGTACAGGTTATTATAGTAGATGACTTAAGCAAATTATATATAACGAAATGTGTGAACATCAGATCACTATAAGGCTATGTTCACACAACATATATATATATATATATATATATATATATATATATATATATATATATATATATATATATATATATATATAAAAGAATATCCGCTTTACACTGCAATATCCAATTTACACTGCAAGCGTTCTTTTTATTAATGCAATGATTTGCATTGAAGTCAATGCAAACAATGCCCATCATTTCACACAATGTATTGAACAACGGCCATTGTTTGCTACAACAGTCAACATAATCAGATATATATCAAAATACCTGGCGCAGAAACACACTTAAGTAGGTAAAGGGAAATAATGAACAATTGTTAAGAACAAACTATCCAGTGAACTCCTGCTTATACCAACTGAAATTCACTGCGGATGATAATATATAGTACACATCACTGCTCAGTAGTTCACAGGAGGTTACCTAAAAGGAGTCTGTAAAGGATGATCATCTGACATCCCGCTGTGTATGGTCCGGTGACAACGCTCTTCAAATGGCTCCCGACTGTGTTCACGTGTGGGGAGCCTCATAGGCTTTGGCTTAGACCGTAGGTACTGCAGTCTCCTTATGTGTAGTTAATTGTCTCCGATCTGCAGTTCTAAGGAAGCCCTGACTGGTGGCTATCCCAAAAAAGCGCTAACAAGTTTGGATCCACTTGCGTTAAGCTCATGGAACAGAGTGATGTCACTATCTCTTACTATGGATCCCTGTAGAAGCCCCCCAAAAAACCAACTCGTTTCAGCAACTTTTTTTTTTTTGCCTTGGGCTCCGTGCACATGGAGCCAAAGTGGCGGAATTCCAAGTTCATTCTTCAGCGCGGGGAGAGGAGGCGCGCAAGCCTCCCATAGTCATTATGACAGGGAGGCTGGCGGCATTCCACAGCAGAGAATTCTGCCTCTTGCTCTGTTTACGGAGCCTTAGTCACGGTCAATAATGTCAAATATTTCTGCCCGTTGTAAGTAGACTTCAATGCAATTTTCATTTAAAACAACAGGAGTTGTTTTGAGTACCAAATAACGGCAGCTGTTTATACATTGTGTGAACATAGCCTAAGACTGTGAGTCCTCATGTAAATAGTCGTGTACAGGGACACCAGGGAGGTCCCTTTCCTATATCATGTATAGAGTGGGTATGGAGATTATTGATAGTACAAGAAACTGTAAGGACATCTTGTTTAAAAATCAAAATAAATTGAGTGTTACTAATAAGTATAAGCTATTGGAGAAGATGTTAGACGTTATAGTGGGACTATGTATGTACCATCAGTGGTAAGTAATATGTGTCATTTATAAGCTGGCTGTAATTGTAATACAATGTCACATTGCATATCTCTTTAAACATAGTGGTTATCTCTATAGGAATATAGCTATTGTACCTGTGACAGTGCTAGTAAAATATACCAAAGCAAAATGAACTTGTATATATCACTCTATCAAGTAACATAGCTGGCTGATACTGCGTGATGCGATAATGTGTAGTAGTATGCCCTGGGTAATATAAGGGCCCTATTCCACCGGACGATTATCGTTCAGATTATCGTTAAATCATTCGAATCTAAACGATAATTGTTCGGTTGAAATGCAGTTAGCGATTAACGACCAAACAAGAAATCGTTGATCGCTTTATAAGACCTAGACCTATTTTTATCGTTGCTCGTTCGCAAAACGTTCGCAAATCATTCGCATTGAATAAGACATCGTTTGGTCATTCGCAGTAGATACGAACGCAATAGCGAAGAAAAAACGATCGCAAATACAATCATATGTAACAATTATCGTTCCATTGAAATGAGTGAACGTTTTCAGGTCTTTCAAAATACCGGTCGTTTGAGATCGTTAACAATTATGCGAACGATAATTGTCCGGTGGAATAGGGCCCTAAGGATGCTTTGTCATAGTGTACGCTACACCAAACATGCATAGATCACTATTAGGGATGCACGATGCACCGAAATATCGATAATACTATCGATATTTCGGGCAAAAAAACGGTTTACCAGGATTTCCTGGTATCGAAACTTTAAGTGAAGCTGAGAACACGGTGGGTGGCTAGCTTAGCGCCGACCGTGTTCTCTATGTGCCTCTCACTGCCCCCTGCAGTCTCCTCCTCTGCTCTCCCTCCCTCCGCTCCCCTCGGCACCAATTTCAAAAAGCCGGCACTTAGCTATTGCTAGTGTCGGCTATTTAAGTGTATAGATGCCACTGTCACACTGACAGCGGCATCTGACCCCGCTCCATATACAGCGGGGGTCGGCTACTATGTGTAACAGACCCCCGCTGCTGGTGTCTCTCTAATAACAAGAGTCCGACTCCGCCAGACTCTGTTATCAGAGACATGATTTATGCAGAGGAGCCGGAGCTGCACGGAGGAGAGCGGCTGGAGAGGGAGAGCGGGAGGTCCGGGAGAGAGGACGGAGGAGATGGCTGGAGAGGGAGAGCGGGAGTCTGTGAGATCCGGGAGAGGAGGCCGGGAATGTGCAGCACATGTCAGGATCCAGCCGGCTGGCAGGTGGGGGAGGTGGCCGGGGCTGAGAGGAGCAGATAAGATCGGCTGTAGTGTGTGGGATCCTGTGTAACCTCTTCTCTTCCTCGCAATCTCGGTAACTGGTGCAGCAGAGCTGTCTTAGTGGTGGGTGGTGCAGCAGAGCTGTCTTAGTGGTGGGTGGTGCAGCAGAGCTGTCTTAGTGGTGGGTGGTGCAGCAGAGCTGTCTTAGTGGTGGGTGGTGCAGCAGAGCTGTCTTAGTGGTGGGTGGTGCAGCAGAGCTGTCTTAGTGGTGGGTGGTGCAGCAGAGCTGTCTTAGTGGTGGGTGGTGCAGCAGAGCTGTCTTAGTGGTGGGTGGTGCAGCAGAGCTGTCTTAGTGGTGGGTGGTGCAGCAGAGCTGTCTTAGTGGTGGGTGGTGCAGCAGAGCTGTCTTAGTGGTGGGTGGTGCAGCAGAGCTGTCTTAGTGGTGGGTGGTGCAGCAGAGCTGTCTTAGTGGTGGGTGGTGCAGCAGAGCTGTCTTAGTGGTGGGTGGTGCAGCAGAGCTGTCTTAGTGGTGGGTGGTGCAGCAGAGCTGTCTTAGTGGTGGGTGGTGCAGCAGAGCTGTCTGATCGTTCAGTATAGCAGAGCTGTGCTAGTGATCATGGCACCTGGTTTAGCAGAGCTGTGCTAGTGATCATGGCACCTGGTTTAGCAGAGCTGTGCTAGTGATCATGGCACCTGGTTTAGCAGAGCTGTGCTAGTGCATACAATAGAATCTGGGCACAGTCCCTGGTGTTGGTGACGGCTGCAGCTATTGTATCAGACTCTGGATAGTGGTGATAATCACAAGTACAGACTGTTAGATTCTATTGCCTCTCATAGTATTCCCAGCCTGTGGCTGTCGGTGAGCTACAACCCCCAGCATACCGGTAGCTAAACTATTACAAGACTTCAACCCCCAGCATAGCCTGATAGCTGAAATATTACAAAACTACAACCCCCAGCATAGCCTGATAGCTGAATTAGAATAGGACAGTTTTAACCACAATTATTTAGAAAATGTAAATTTTATTTTTAACGCCATAAAATAAAAAAAGTACATAAGTTATCACTGTAACAGTGCGGACCTGAAGAATATAGATAACCTTTCCGATTTATTATATTTGCTGTATAGGGGTATTATATTTCTACCACTGTGTTTTTTTTATATACTTTACTAAGTATCGAACCGGTATTGAGTATCGAAATTAAAAATTTAGTATCGGTATCTAACTCAAAATTTTGGTATCGTGACATCACTAATCATTATACAAATGTCACCTTAGTTAAAAAATCACCTGGTGCTAGAAGTCAGTGTGACAGTGGTTATAAATGTAGCGAATCACTGCAACCTATAGATATAACGGTTTCTTATAAACAGCAAAATTAGAAAAAACGTTTAAAAAGTACAATATGTATTTCTATGCATCAAAATAATGTCTAAACCAAACCATCAGATTGTTCAACAAATGTGAATGAGCAGGTAGAGTATTTTGTCGGGTTCCATTCAGAGATACATTGGATTACTCGCCACTTGTAGTACTGTCCTGTATTCTGATGCTTAGGAGTAATCCATTATATATTCAATGTAAAGGCATACAATACTTAGGGTCATAATAGATCATTTTACTTACTACATTCTACTTGCCAAATAACTCGCCCTATTGCCCCCTATTCTCTCCCTTCCAAATTTTGTTCTTAACACTGAAGGCACAGAAAACTAGCATACTACAGATAGATTTACGGATTTATATAGCTGTGTTCTGGTTATAGGGAATGTTAGAAAAGGGTTCTCCAGGATGAGAAAAACATGCATGTATGGCATCACATTGTGCCTTCACCTACTTTTAAGGGCTACTCTAGAGGAATAAAAATTGGTTCCTGAAAGTTATAAATGTTTGCAAGTTTCTTTGATTTAAAAAAACAAACAACAAAACATTAAGTTTTCAAGTACACAAGCTAATGTATGCCCTGCAGGAAGTGGTGTATTCTTTCCATTTCTATGTCAGCAACTGTCCAAAGCAAATCCCCATGCAAAACAAGTTTGTCACAGACAGGTGGCAGCAGAGAGCACCGTATCAGACTAGAAAGAATACACCACTTCCTGCAAGACATACGGCAGCTGATAAGTACTGGAATGCTTACGTTTGTTTTTAAAAAGAAGTAATTTCAAAATCTGTATAACTTTCTGACATTAGATAGCTGCTACACCAGGCACATACAGTACTGAGAGCAAAAGTGAAGCTACCCTCGGAAGAAAGTAGCTACACCCCTTTAACCCAAGATGAAATTACAATGCGGCAGAATAACTTTTTTACAGATCTGGCATTGTTTGGCGTGTCACATTTTTTTGTGCTCTGTTGGCAAAATTTTGCTAAACTAGCCTTTTTTCCACAATGGAGAATCTTGTGTAGCCAGCTTATAGCATACTTGCCACAGCATGGCCTTTGAAACTTCCACATGCAGATGGAACTGGTGGAAAAAGTGGAAACATCACAGGCAATGGCAAATTCCGTACAGAAGCCCTATTCTAAATTCTTAGGGCTCGTGCAAGAACCCGCCAGCTTGCTCTGCACGCAGACATTTCGTAGGCTGCACTGTGCCTTGCATGCTTTAATGGGTTTGTGGGCGTTCAAATGCTGGGATCCTATAAATCATGACAGTGGGAAAAAATTGTACATGTGAGTAAATAGCAATGTTAAGAAATCCAGCAAGAAATATGTGGTGCTTCTCAACTGTACTTTGGATGGGGGGTGGTCTTTTGAGATTGAAATACCCCTTTACGTTCTATGGGCAGCTCTGAATTCTTAGTTTTGAAAGTTATAACGACATTGACACTTTAAGTGTATAGCTATGTCATATAGAGTAAGCACATAGCTTTGCTCAGGAAGTCTTCATGCCAGTGTGAAGTGTGTAACCATAGATGAATACCAGCAACAATGGGTGGTAAATATCCCACTTTGTTATAAATCTTTAATCTGAACTATAGAATGATGGCTTATTTCTAAAGGAAAACTATCAGCAGTTTAGAGGCATTTTCTTACCTTGCTCCTCAACACAGATTTTGGAACTTTCTTTGTTCCTTGTGCAAATGAGGTGGTTTGATGCACTGGGGTGGAATTACCACCCTCAGTGCACTGATCTTCCCATGCCGGTCCACCCTACTAATGAACATTTATCTGGTGGTTTGCAGTAATGAGCATCAGTGTGATGTCACTGCAGAGCGCCACCCAATATTCATTAGAAGTGGTAGATCGGTGTGGTAGTTTTTCCCCCTGTGCGTCAAATGCCTAATTTACATGTCTAATTAACTACAAAGTTCTTAAACGGTCAATGGGATTAAAGACTCACTGTCGTATTTTTTTTTTTGCAGAAATCAATAGTCCAGGCGATTTTAAGAAACTTTGTAATTGGGTTTATTAGCCAAATCTGCCATTATCTGCATGTAAAAAGCCTTTTCCCAGGTCCCCCCCTCCTTCCTCTTTTTCATCCACTCTGAAAAATCTGAAAATTGTGACTTGTTGCAGGAGACGTCCCCTGTCTGCTCTAGGGAGAGGGGAGGAGGAAGGAGGGAGTTAGCCCGCAGCAGAAAGCAGATAACAGGATTACAGGCACGGAGCTGGGTGACAGCTGTAATCTGAGCTCAGACAGGTCACTGGTGACTGTCACAGGAGATATCCCGTGAGGGGATTTGTAGATTAACTTTGTTGTCCTGTTTTGGTCTTTTCTTTAGCTCTCTCCATAGGAGAACAATGAAGACAGGGGGGAGAGCTTCAAACTGCTTTTTCATGATAAAAATGCATTTTTCGGATAATAAACCCAATTACAAAGTTTCTTAAAATCGCCTGGACTATTGATTTCTGCAAAAAAAAAATTCACGACAGTGACACTTTAAATTAAGAAAACCTGACTTCATCCTTAGCACCCAGTGCCCTATAATGCTTCTGACCAGCTGATAGTTTTCCTGAAAATGCTTACTCTTTGTAATGTTGTGCTAAAATGTTATTTTGTTAAAGGAAGTATTAGTGGCACAAGTGGAAGCTCATTGAGAAATCTCTGGGTCAGTGGACTTTCATCCAATACAAAGGCTGCAGATTTGAAGAATCTTTTCGGGAAATATGGAAAGGTATGTTAAAATTATGTTAATAGGATTTTTTCTAAATTTATTTTACTTTTTTGAAATTTCCTTTCACAAGCTAACAGGAAAAGGTTCTCCTATAATCTAAAAGGTTTACGTAAGTTTCCCTCTTACGTAGTACACTGCAGCATTGGCACCACCATAAGCTTCTCCACTATTAAAATATTTTTAGGCTTGGAATAATCCTTTAGTGTCCATTTACAGATTTGGAGCTGCAGAGATAAAAAAAAAAAAAAACATCAAATCTGCAGTAGTACAGGATGTACCACAGGACTGTACATGTAAATAGATCCTTTAAAGGGGAAAGGTTAGTGCATAACTAAATAAATTTATTTAGTACATAACATATCTTTTTAAAGTTAAAAAAAATATATATACATTTCTAATAAACCACAGGTTTGTGGCATGATTGGGCTTATGCTGGAAACGTTTATTAAGGATCTGCTCATTCCCCACTTCTCCAGTTCAATCTTCTTTTCTCTATGCACAATATTTTAACTCTGAATTGGAAATTACACTTGAGTAGCTAGGCATGTGTAACTACAACTTTCTGTGACCATCTGTCATTGTTTCTAGCTGTCACTAAATACTGTGCAGTACTTTGGAATCATTGTCATCACAGTTACATAAATCATTATAATGTTTGTAATGTAACACACCCTCTTAAAATACAGACATGAGGTTGGCACCAGTTTTCTTCACTTTTATAAAGGTGTACTTAGCTGGCTGCCTCCTAATGAAAAATCAATTAATATATTTTTGGCATAATACGTTCATCCCAATGTTCATCATCTGTTAATGAATGTGTTCTGTACACCTTATTACCTTGGAAAGTGCCCCCTTTAATCGCTACAGTACAGAATAGTACATTTATAACAAGTAATGTTCAACAAAACCAGCAATTATAGTACAGTGGTCACTAACTTATCACTCATCCGTTACTGTATAGTGCAACCCCCGCTCTAGCACTGTAAAGGATGGGAGATGGTGGTGCACTGACTGTACTACTACTGTACTATATATGCACTCCAGCAATCTTATGCAGTATTGTACTGTATGTGAAGCTTCTTCAGTGCTAAGCTCACAAAATACAACCCCACGACCCACACTTGGAAAAAACTTTGCATACCGAGCAAAGTTAGAGTTCTGAGCGTTACTTCGAGGTAAATTTTCATTTTGAGTACCGAACAGTTCGCACTCTGAAGCGTTCGAACACCGAGGTAGCTCTATCTTTGTTTCTATCTATCTATTGTTTGTTTATTTAAATTTTTCATTTTTGTCCTTTTTTTAGGTTCTAAGTGCAAAGGTAGTTACCAATGCAAGGAGTCCAGGAGCCAAATGCTATGGTATTGTCACTATGTCATCTAGTGCTGATGTTTCCAGATGTATCTCTCACCTTCATCGTACAGAATTGCACGGCCAGCAAATATCTGTGGAAAAGGTAGTGTTTTTTTTTGTTTTTTTTTAAAGGGGGTTATCCAGTGCTACAAAAACATGGCCACTTTCTTTCAGAGACAACACGACTCTTGTCTCCAGTTCAGGTGCGGTTTGCAATTAAGCTCCATTCACTTCAATGGCATTGAGCAGCAAAACTCCGCCCAAGCTGGAGAAAAGAGTGAGGCTGTCTCTGGAAGAAAGTGGCCATGTTTTTGTAGTGCTGGATAACCCCTTTAAGATTCCTTCCCTTCTTTGTAAGGCTTGCATTAATCATATTTGTTGTTCTCCAGTGGAAGAGTGATCCTTCAAAAAGAGATCCAAAGAAAGAAAGTGATGAGAAAACAGGATCAGGCAGAACGTCTGGTGACAGAAAATCATCTGGAGGAGACAAAAGTAGCAAGTAAGAATCATGGTAGTGATTCTGGAATAAAATATTTATTTTTCTCTTATATATAATTTAACATGACTACTTTGTTGCTTTTAAGGCCCTCAAGTTCTGCTAAAAAAGATGACAAAAAATCTGACAAATCTGAAAAGAAAGATAGCAGAGATGCCAAGAAGGATGGTAAAGATACTGGTGATAATGGAGCAGGAAGTTCTACCCAGGATCATGGAGACAAGAATGAAGAAAGGAAAAGGCCAGGTAACAAGAGAGCCTAAAATATAATAATCTGTCATCAGACGGTTCACCAGTTAGGCCCCGTTCCGACTGAGGAAAGGTAGCGGAATTCCGTGACGGAATTGTCCGCTGAGGAATGCCGTTAGCCTCCTGCTCATAATGGGAGTCTATGGGAGGCGCGCGTACAGCGCAGGAGCGCGCGCCTCCCATAGACTCGCATTATGAGCGGGAGGCTAACGGCATTCCTCAGCGGACAATTCCGCTACCTTTCCTCAGTGGGAACGGGGCCTTAGTCTGTAATTTTCATATAAGTGTGTATGAACACACACATTCGCCCAGGAACCATAGACCCAGTTTTATATTGCACAGATGCAGTGTGGCCTGTAAGGCTTTAAATTCCTTAGGGCTCTTAAATGTGATAAGCTGTAACTTATTGTACATGATAACAAAAAAAGTGAATGGATTATACCCAGTGCTAATTAACCCTGCTCCCAGTGTTTTGGTAAGATAGATGGATACAGCTTGAAGATCAGTACATACAGTTGTAAGACAAAGTTACTATAGTAAGATTTAGTTGCGTATAATCTTCACTAGTGTTGAAGTACTTATAGTACTCCCATGAAAGGTTTAGTGCAGGTATTTTCACCTGGAATAATGCCTGTATCATATTTTGCTGTATTCCAAGATGCCTACTATCCTAACATTCAACAGCTACAATTGCTGTGTATGCAAACTTTAGAAAAATTGTGTTCTATATACTATCTTTAGCTACAAGCAATGCACATTGTACACCTCAATATTACTCATTGGGTAGCAATTTGCTATGTCATCCACTTACTAAAACTAACATATCAGTAATCTTTAGGAAAAAGAGGTTTAGTTAAAGTCTTGTGGAATATATGGGGCATGTGAGAGGTACCAGAGGAAGGAACCGGGTATTCAGTAGTGTCTGGGATGTCACAACAAGTGAAGACGAACCGTAGAACCATGGTCAGGTCACTGCAAGTGTACACATATAATAGGCTACAAAACACACACGCTCACACGCACACGTATATATGCTCTTAGCCCAATATATTATGATTTATGACCATTCATGTTAAATAAATTAAAAAAAATATATATATACTTCTAGGTAAAAGCCCTGGACAGATGGTGGTAATAGACCAGACAAAAGGGGATCAGAGTTACATGCGACCACAAACAAGAAGAGGAAGATTTGAAAAGGTAAGAGTCTGCTTTCCTAATTATTTTATTTTCTCTGTGAGTTTAATCCAGGATCGTTTCAACAAGCTCTATTGTTTCAACATAGAAAAATGTATAGCATTGTCAGCTGAGAGTGTGCTGTTACTGTATGTCTTTGGCCTCCGTTTATACCACTCTTCTTCATGTATGTATGTATTGAGTGTAGTAGGTGGTAGGTACTTCAGCACAGCACACAAGCACTGTTTGTTTATAGGAAATTACTTTCCCTACAAGCTTTTAGTCTCCTTCAGGCTTGCTCAGTATGCCATTCTGTACATGCCTGCCCAGTGGAGCAGGTGTGGTGAAACTGTGCATGCTAGAGATGACATGGGGGTCTACACTCCACATACATGTTCTGATAGCTCTACTGCAGGATGATATTTTGGCGGTGGGTAGCAGCGCAGCAGCAGGGTTTTTATGTCTGATACTTAAGAAGGTAGCAGAGCACTGTGGTTGGTAGTTAGAGTTTCAACTGCCCCAGTTTGAAGCAGCTATCTTGTGATTGGGGTGGTAACCCTGCCTATAAGACAGCACCTATCCTAAGAATATTAATTTCCATACAACATAAATCAGACATACCCATAGTCCCCTTATTTACCTGCCGGGGGTAGGTAAACATTGCTATAACTTTGTCTGCTAAATGTAATAATACAGCAGGCAGAGCTGTTACATGCAGAAACAACAGAAATAAAATGTACATGGAGTGACAGATGCCTTTTGTATTGCTATACAGTTAGCAGCAAACGTTGTGAAATCTTTCTGATGTATACCTCCTATGCCCGCTGCAAATACAGTGTGAAAAGTGTCTAATAGTTTTTAGTCTGCAAAATATTGTTCAACTAGTTGTGATGGAAATACCCCCCTATACGTCTTAAATAGAGATGAGCGAATCTACAGTAGGAACAAAGCAAATTGCTTTGTTCCTATCTGTATTCTGCCCGTCAGGCTGTGGGCTTTAAAGTCTGCTCCAACTCTCCCCAGGTGTTGGGAAAAGATGGATCAAGTCCTTTCCTGGGGAGGAGTGGCACCGTTCATCTCTAGTTTTAAAGAGCAAATTGTGTTCTTCTTGTAATACTTTGTGTAATTTTTATTTTAGATGAGACCAAGGGAAAGATTTGTCCCAAACAAAATGAAATTCCGAGATAAAAAGGAGATTATGACATTTCAAAAAATGAAAGCCCAAAGACTCAGAGAGAATGTTGAACGCTTGGAGCGGTTACAGCGATACCACAGAGCAATGGAACTGCGAAGGTAAAATAAGCATAAACATCCAGTGATTTCTTGCTTGTAACAATGTTAGCAATGTCAAATTTCTGTACAGACCACCTGCTCCGAATCCAAATATATTTTCCTCCCGTCTGTTATTTGATTGCGGTTTTGTCCACCTTGCTAGGCAGTAGTATGTTTTCCCTGTGAAAGTTGTTCAACATAACTCATCACTGATCCTCTTCATTTTTTACATATGCTTTAGGCGAAGAGAAATGGCTGAGAGGGAGCGCAGAGAGAGAGAGAGGGTCAGAATTATGAGAGAGCGGGAAGAACTTGACCGCTTACAGAGAGAACGAGAGAGATTAGAGATTGAAAGGCAAAAGTTGGAACGTGAAAGAATGGAGCGTGAACGCCTGGAGAGGGAGCGCATACGAATTGAACAGGTGAGAAAATAATCTGTACCACTTGTGTTACAACTATGTTTCTCTTAAACAATGTAATCATTTTACATGTAGCTGTTACAAAAGCTTTTATAACAGCATTTATATTTTATTTTTATAACTGTATGGCACTGACTTAATTTTTCCATTGGTTTCGGTAGATTATCTGTTATTTAAATGCATAAAAATGCTTAACATTTAGTGAACAGACAAAGAATAATGATCACATTGAAGGTATATTGAATCCTACAAGAGTAATCACATCATATTCTGTGCAATAACAGAACCAAGTAAGCACATCACTACATAATTCAAAGAAAAATGCAGCTTGTACCATTTTACTTGATATGGGTCTTTAGAATGTTGGAGGCTCCAGCAGTAGTATACAGTAATTCCCGCCTCTTCTGCCTTTTAAAGGGGTTATCTAGGCTTAGGAAAATGTCCACTTTCCTCTAGAAACAGCTTCTCCTCTTGTCCTCTGTGTGCTTCTGCAGCTCAGTTTCATTGAAGTGAATGGAGCTGAATTGTAATATCACACACGACCTGAGGGCAGGGGTTGTACTGGTTTTGCGTATCCTGGATAGCCCCTTTAAAGGGGTACTCCGGGCTAGCTGTACTTTTAGTCTGTGGTCGGGGAGGGGGTGGATATAGAAGGCACCGGTCACTTACCTCCCCCCCGCTCCATCGCTGGGTCTTGGATTGCACCACCCTGTTCTCCCGTCCCGCGGCTGCCTCCTGGTCTTAGCTGTGGCTTGAGACGTGACGTCTTAAGGCACCTCAGCCATTCAGCGGCCGAAGCGGGACCCCGCTAGGACCTCTGGATTGGCTGAGCCTTGAGACGCGACGTCTCCAGACACAGCTCAGACCAGGAAGCTGCTGTGGGATGGGAGTTCAGGTGGCGCGATCCAGGACCAGCCACAGAGTAAAAGTACTGCTAGCCCGGAGTACCCCTTTAATGCTTTTTTTCCATAGTTTTTACGTTCTGATGGAACCTCTTCCCTTCCGCATTAGTTCCCCTTTTTTGATAATTGGTGAGCATGCGTTCTACCAGTTCCTCTTAGTTGGCTACTTTGTAGTGACCCGAAAAGTTCTTGATATTCGAGATGTAACTGCACCAGACAGGAAGCTTCAATATCATTCAGAAATTAGTGATAAGTTTACATGTACATATTTGAGGACCAAAAATTTCATGACACATTTTATTAGCTCAGGGAATCCTTTTGCATATGGCAGAAGCCACATGCTGCTTTAGAATAACCGGCTTATTCGACTATATTATTCAACAATGTCGTTTTTGAATTTAGCATCACTAAAATATCCCAAACCTGTTCCAAAAAAAAAAAAAAAAAAAAAAAGTTGTGGTGTTGTGGCATTCCCCAATCCCCTGCTACTAGACTACCTCACAATTTATAATACAGGCACCAGATTACAATATACATCTGCTGCCTGATCCTGTAAAATTTTATAGTTGGTTTATATGCAAACTACCAGTGGTCAGAGTATATACAGGAAATATCAACTCACTGTAACAGGATTATTTCCTATCTTGGCATTAAAAACAAAAATCTGTCAAGTAGAGGACAGTCACAGATCCGATGTCCCCAAAGATCATGGCTACTGAAATAATGGCAGGACCTTCTATTATCACTAGATATTAGAAAAAACTGTTCTATATAATGAATGAGAAGGTTTTTTTTTCTTCCATTAGTATAGCACTAGCATTTTACAAAATTTCTTCATTTCATGCCCCAACAGAGGATCGGTGACTGTCCTCTACATGATTCTTAATGTTTTAATTGTTTTTAATGATGTACAGTGTAATAGGGTTTCAAATCGGGTCCTTTTTTTATGCCTTCAAGATTCACTATTCAGCTTTTATAACTCATTTCATTAGAGTGCAGTTTCCTGTTCTTCCATACAATTTTCTCTTGCATTGCGATTGTTAATATTATGCAACAATATAGTAGAAACTACTAACAGCAGTAGTGCCCACCCCTTTTCACTTTTTTATTTTTTGCAGTAAATTTACTTCCAACATAGTGAAGTCACTTCAGCGCTTCTATTCTTTGCCCTCAGCAGCAGCTATATTTTACTGCTTGCTTGTGCATACATCTGGATATCCCTTATAGCTTGCACTGAAAGGCTAGCCTTTATATTGATCAGAATGTTTGCTGGACGAAATTTATGCATATGCAAAGTTAGGTAACATATGATCTAATATATCCTGTTTAAACACTTTCTTGATATGAAATGTCAGCATTTACCACTTGTATTAAGAAAACAAAAAAACAGATGCATTATGCTGTGCCTAAATTACTCCCCAGGAACGGCGCAAAGAAGCCGAGCGCATTGCACGAGAAAGAGAAGAACTACGACGTCAGCAAGAACAGCTTCGTTTTGAGCAAGAGAAGAGAAACTCTTTGAAGCGTCCACGGGATGTTGACCACAGGTATTTAACATTTTACAGATTTTTAGGCTATACTATTTATCCCATTCATGTGTAGCACAGAAAAAAAAATATATATACACGGCTGTGGAGTTGGTGATCCGCTACTCCCAACTCTTGAATTTTATCAGTGACTGGGTCCGACTGTGGCTTCTTCATAAATGGCCAGTCAGACACCAGGGGAGTTATTTATCAAACTGGTGTAAAGTAGACCTGGCTCACTACATGATCCTGGAATGACTAAGTAAATAAACAAATAGATATAGAGCAAATTCTCCTGTGAGTTTTGTGTGTCTGTATGTGCAGTAAATGCAGCTAGTCTCCAGCCACCATGTCCTGAACAACTCAAAACTAGACAAAATGGACCATTTGGTCTTTTCCTGTTTACAATCTTCTCTGTTTCTAACTAAACCATAAAGAAAAAACTGCTATCAATGCCACATAACTGTCATATAGAGGTCACACACAGTCCCAGATTTATCAGTTCTCTGTTAGCGTCCACACTCCTGAATCATCGCAGTCCTACAGGAACTAGACGCTCACCCAGTCAATGACCACAGCTGTGTCCCGCTTCAATCGGTTAGTGACTGGATGGGCATTTTTGAGTGGGGCCGTGACGCTGTACTTCAGGGGTATGGAGGCAAGTCAATAGGACATCTTTATTATGATCCCACCACCCCGTCCCCTCTGGATTTCTGTTGTCCAGAATACCCCTTTAATTTCTACCTCTCTCTAACACACACGCACACAGTAAAACTGGCTTAGTTGTCCATAGCCACCATAACATGTAACACCTTATTCACACAGGCTGGGGACCCCAAACCTTGGCCTTCACCACAGATTTGCATCTGTAGTTGTCTGCAATGCACGGACTGCTACATAGATACGAATTGTAACAAAATATCTACTGTAAAACACTTTAAGAGTACATTGAACTTGTAAAGGTTTTTTTGTTTTTCCGGCGCGGCATAGAACAATGCATTGTACGCATTTATTGACTAACATCTATAGTGTATGCATTTGGATGCTAGTATGTATATCTGTCATCTACACTTAATTTTTTGCCTCCTTTCCGTAGAAGAGATAATAACTTCTGGGGTGATAATAAGAAAATGGCTATGGATACAGATTCCCGCTTCAGTCAAGGCTCTGATTACAATCGACAGCAGGGCAGATTCACTGACTTTGATCTTCGAGACCGTGGCCGATATTCAGAGGGTTCATCTGCATCTTTTGAAAGGTACATATATCTAAAGAGAGAGATTATAGATGGATATAATTTTTTTTTTTTTTTTAGAACTGTACAATATTTGGGTTTGTGTTTACTCTCTTTGCTGTTAAATTATTTTATAGACGTGACCGCTTTGTGAACCAGGGGGATGGCAAAAAAAACTTTAACAAGAATTTCAATGACTCAAGAAGAAATGAACCAGCACAACCACGCAATGAGCCACGTGACACAGATAGGAGAGATCGGGATGAACGAAGGCCTGTGGGAATTGACAGACCAGGAGCAAACAGATCTGAGGGTCATGATAGAAGGCTCAGTAATCCAGATATGCAGCATGGCCGTCATCAAAGAGATACTCCAGGAAAACCAACTAATCGATCAACTAGCTGGAAAGAAGGAGGAATGGGAGCAGATAAACGGGAAGCAAGGTACTTAAATGGGCACTTTTCCAAACTTTTTGTATGTTTTTAGGATATCCTAAAATTTGTCTGAGTGTTCCAACCCTGACTGATCACTAGTTATTTGTGCTCTAAGAGCATTCTTCCACTTCTTTGTACCACTTGACCAAAACTATCTTATTATGGTCTTAGTCCCATAGACAGTGAGAGAAGCGTTCTCTCTCCCCCTTTTCCCTTTTGTAATTGGATGGAGTCCAAAGACTCAGACCCTAACTGATCTACAATTTTGATATGTCTCTAGGACATGTCAGACCTTCATTAAAGTGACCGGTACATGTTAAGAATTCAAACTTGAATGTCTGGATCATTGTCCCCCCCCCCCCCCCGAGTGGAATTCTATTGGAATAATTGTTGGTTAAAGTTGTTTGTCAATGCCCTTTATCATGTCAACAATTAGAGGCTGCATAATGCTGTAAAAATGCAACAAATTCTTTACAAATTCATACTTAATTTTTTTTTACTGGATCTGTTGAGGCAATTGTGAGGTTTTATTTTCCCTTATGGACAAATGCCAGACCCCTCCTCTACACACTTAAATAGAATTTCTAAAAAGAACACAACTGTTAATATAAGGATTAAATAACACATGAAAGCATAATTAACGTTAGCAAAAAAAATTAATACCAAGCTTTTTCGTTCAACAGAAGCGACAGACCAGGTCGTGATGCACCAGGTCATTCTGCCAGAGGTGGGCACAGCAATCGTGGCGGTAAATCTGGCTATAGTGGCAGAGATGATCGTGGAGTAATTGTTGGGGACCGTGGAAGCAGTGGACAGGTATGTTGCTTTGTCCGGTATGACTGCTATGTCCGCACTGCATTGTCAGCACAGGCATTAATGTTTTTCTTTTCTTCTGCTGTGTGTTGCGATCAACCTTGCGTTGTTTTGATTCTTGGGTCTTGAATGATTTATAAAAGTACCTAGTTACACCTACAGTGAGTGTTTTTTATCTACTTGTTTTACAAAAAAACATTTATTATGAATACACTTGAAATTGCCCTATTCTCACTCTAACTTTATTGCTATCTAGTAAGGTTTATGGGAGTTCCTTTTTATTGTGATCTGCATTCAAATGGTACCACTAAAAACAGAAGTGACTTTTTTTTTTTTTGTTCCTATCTATTTTATCTTTAAGGGGAAACATCAGCCGGTTAGACCAATGTAACCTGCTGATATCTCCCTTATGTGCACAGGGTGCTGAGGTTGAATTGAAGTCGCTTACCTTTTTATCCTCTGCACCATTTCTGTGTATTTAGTAGTTATATCCACAGGGTAATTAGGCACTTGGTCCCATTCCCCCAGTGTGCAACCATCCCGAGAGCACTGATCTGCACCAGGCAGGATCTGTGCTCTGCAGTGGTAGTCCCTACCCCCAGTGCTCCAAAGTGCCTCAATCCTACCCCCAGTGCTCCAAAGTGCCTCAATTAGCCTGTGGACATTACTACTAAATAGTGGCCTGTGAACAAAAGGTACATATCGGCAGGTTAGGTTTAACTTTTTTTTTTTTTTTTTTAACTATATTGCTTATAGGGATGAGGCTGTTTGCAATAAGAGACTGCTCCTACTGCTACAGAGTCCTAGTTAAGGCACCATGATGGATGTCTGCTAATAGCCCAGGGAGCCACTGGGTATGAAGCGGTCCCGACTCCTTAGCCTGCTCCATACGTCCTTATTGGCACCATGATCTACTAGTATGTCATGATGGCCTAAGTGGTTAATTTTATTTAAGTCATCTAGTGGAACATAGGAAAAACTCAAATGTCATCCACTTTTTCCTGGGCAGGGTGGCCATCTCCTGCATTCTTAAGGGGTTAAAATGTTGATCTTTGCTTTACAGCACTATAATGACGGGAGACATATTGGCCCTGGACGTGACAATGCTGGGCCAAGGAAAGAGTGGCATGGTCCCAACACACAGGGCAGTGGATATGATGGCAGAAGGATGCCAGATGGTCGAAGCGGAGGCATGATGTCATCACATTCCAGGTATGTTACTGGTATATGTATTCATACTTCGTCTTGAAGACCTGTGTAAGATGTATGGATTTATAACTGTAAAAGCCTGCATTTTATTGTGAATGTCCAAATTGTTTTTATATCAAAATATTTTAGTGCATTTTCTTAAGGTGTTTTGTTTTTCCATTTTGCCCCTTCCAGTAATTCTGCAATCAATAGAGTTGTACAGATGCCAGGATCTATTCCGCGAGGAAGTGGCTCTGGATTCAAGTCCTATAAGGGAGCACCTCCGAGAAGATATTAAAGCTTCTGTTACCTGTGTTTCAAAATAACTTATTCATCTGTTAAATACTTTACTAAATTACACAGGACTTTAATACAATTTATTGTCCCGCTTTGTGTTTTTTTTTTTTTTATTGTTTTACTTTTTGTTTTATCACTGAGAATTTTTATTGGTGAATTTAACTTACTGTAAGTAAAGAGTCTGTAAATTCCCCTTATTTGTTTAAAGAATCAAGCTCTATTACAATAGAAACTGCTTCATAGGGGAATTCAGGCAAAGCTAGCTTATGTCCAGTACAGACCTGTGTTCATTTCCTTTCCTATGTCAAGGGGCCTATAACTTAATTACATAAAAAGTGAAAAGCATGACGCACATCATGTGATCATAAAATATGGTATGTACAGTTATATAGCCATGCCTGTACAGTTAGGTTCAACTTAATGGTATGACCAGATCATATGACCACTCGATCAGGCTTTTAAAATGAGTGAGGGGGTAAAACACAGGAAGAAAGTAAATAGATGCATTTTATTCCTGTGTGTGGTGGATGTAACCAGGCTTTTGTATACAAGCAATATTATAAAAGGCAAACAATGTATGTATGGAACACTTTCTCTTTCTATGAATTTATGGCTTTACCTTTTCCAAATTGTAGTATATATAAATATAGTTTGTTTGTTTTTTTACACACTTTGGAACCTAATGGTAAAGCCCCCAAACATTGTTTAGTGTTTTTTTTTATTTGTTACTCTGGTTACAGTGTTGTGTTTGTGAATTCAGGCCACAGAAAGATGTGGTGTTGTCCCCTTCACCCCCCCCTCGATGTCTCATTCACTTTTAGGTGGTAACAATAAACAAGTTTGTTTTTTTTTGTTTTTGTGTGTCCTCTGGATCTTTATTTTTTTTAAGCCATTAAAGGGCAAAAAAAAAACAGCTGGTGAAAAAAAAACACCTTGTGTGCTGAGCTTTTTTTTTTTTTTTACCCCCTCACATCACATGACCTAGTTGCTGGACCACAAAAGGTGCCAAAAATGACAGAAAAAGCGCTGTATGCACAGCAATGTTGTTTTTGAGACAACCAGAAGTTTATGGTACAAAAGATTGCCACAGTTTGTTAAAAAAAAAAAACAACAACATGCTGTGTTTAGTAAAAACTTCCCGAGATCCTCAAATGCTACAGAGGAGAGAAAAATGTCACACCAAAAAACACCTTGTGTGTAAGGCAGATCATAAACTTCCTGGCCGGTTTTCTTCCAAGATATTAAGGCAGTGTGTAGCCAGCTTTAATGACGTTGGCCAGATTTTTGTGTTGTCCATTAGATGTTCTTGATCCATGGCCCTCCCTAATGCCATTACATGTTCCTTTTAGTGTAACGCTGGGTTCCCATGTTTTTTTTTTTTGCAAAAAACGGATGCAATTGTGTGCATTTGTTTTGATCAGTTTTTCCATTAACTTCTATCATGAAAAAAAGAGCAGGTTTTTTTTTTTTAACGTACACAAAAACAGTCAACCTCTTTTGTGTCCGTTAAAAAAAAAAAATCTGTTTTGATCCGTGGTTCCCCACATAAAGGAAGTCAATAGGAAAAACATTAAAATGGATGCACATAATTGCATCCCTTAAAAAAAAGATTGCAAAAACGTAGTGTGAACCCAGCCTAAGGCATGATGAGAGGATCCAATGAATGGATATCCCACTTATCTAACATTCCCTTCCAACAAAGTTGCTGTTTACCCTAAAGACCAATTCTACAATTTCCATAAATGAGAGGCAAAGGGGGCTCTATTTCAGATACCAGAAAGAGATGACTGGGACATGGGGACTCTGCAGGAGGACTCCGGCTGTAGTAAGGAGAGAATAGACTATTATTTTTCTTATAACTGCAGTACAATATCAAAAGTTTTTAACTGCTGGATAACCCCTTTAATTGCAGATGTGAGTCACAAAGTGTAGAGCAGTTCTTCATTAACTAGACTATTGCTTCTCATTTTTAGTCCTCATGGCCCATTAACAGGTCATGTTTTGAGGATATCACATACAAAGAACACCTGTAATAATACCTGATGCACTGAGAATAATATATCACCTGTGAACTAAGGAGATCGTCAAAACATGACCTGTTGGGCTAGGACTTGAGAAGCACTGGATTAGACATACCTGCCAACAGTGTAATACAACCACGAAAGCCTTGTCTAGTGACAACATAGGTTTGATGCATGTCGCTCTCTTATGCTGGGCAAAGGACCAGTGGGCCTCAGTGCTATTCACAGATTTAAAGTGACTGTACCACCAGGCCCATGCTGAAGCACTGGAGGCGGGCTGACCCACCCTTAGTGGGAGGATACCCCAGCCCCTCTATGATAGGGTTCCATTGATTCTAATGGAGTCACATCATGGAGGGGCTGGGGTTTCTTCCCACTAAGGCTGGGTTGGCCCTTCTCCAGTGCTTCAGCCTGGGCCTGGTGGTACAGTCACTTTAAGCCCATAGCGCTGAGTAGAATTGATGGCTCCCAACCATGTTAAAGACCTCAAGGAGAATGCTATGCATCAGTCACTGTTTTCTTTGGTGATATTACAGTGTGGGCAGGTGTGTCTAGTCTGAGAGTATTACTTTAGATTAATGGGGCTGAACTGTACTGCCTTTTGCATCTCTTGGAAACAACCCATGCTTGATTGAGCAGTAAATCAAGCAGGAATGTGATTGGTAGAAGGAACTACAGCCTTAAACACTTCAGGGCCTTGGAAAAGCTGACAGTTTGCACCTGACAATATAAGCATTTTTTTCTACATTATGGAAGCACCGATGAATATATGAAAGGTACAATGAATGGTACAATGAATGTCACCTAACAGTGTGAGCAGTTGGAATTTGAATTGCAGATGACAGATGGGGAGTAATTGTTTGCAGTTATGGTGAGCTGGGTTTCCTTTCTCCTAAAAGGGAATTTCCTACTTACATCTTAAATGTCCAATAGGTGCAAGTCCAAGACTAGTAGCGGACCAATCTGTGAATGTGCCAAGGAGTTAATGTCCCTTAACATTGTGGTCTGTCAAAATGCTAATTGAGGATTTTTCCTTATACATATAATTTAGTGTACAACAACACAATCTTTAGTTTTGTAGTGCTTTATTTTAAATAATTTATGATATAACAATTCATAAGTGTTTAGAATTGACATTGTTACTTGTAGCTTTGTGTTTTGCACTATTATCGCTTATTAGTCTTCAAAGCTGTAAGAACAGATTCCATCAAACTTACACAAGTAACTGATCATAGATAAACATGTATATACACATATGCACTATAAAAAAAAACAAAACACTAATTAGAACACATTTAGACATGGGTGCAGTGCTGCAGAGACACACAAAAAAATGTAAGTCTGAGCATTAGAGGTCATTACAGGAAGGATGCTGAAACCAAAACATCTAAGGAGTCCTAGTGACAAAACGGCTTTAAATGCACACAACCAGCAAGATTTGTAACCTTGTAAAGTTAGAGTCTCTGTCGTATTTTTTTTTTTTTTTTTTGGCAGAAATCAATAATCCAGGCGATTTTAAGAAACTTTGTAATTGGGTTTATTAGCCAAATCTGCCATTATCTGCATGTAAAAAGCCTTTTCCCAGGTCCCCCCCTCCTTCCTCTTTTTCATCCACTCTGAAAAATCTGAAAATTGTGACTTGTTGCAGGAGACGTCCCCTGTCTGCTCTAGGGAGAGGGGAGGGGGGAGGAGGAAGGAGGGAGTTAGCCCGCAGCAGAAAGCAGATAACAGAGGATTACAGGCACGGAGCTGGGTGACAGCTGTAATCTGAGCTCAGACAGGTCACTGGTGACTGTCACAGGAGATATCCCGTGAGGGGATTTGTAGATTAACTCTTTGTTGTCCTGTTTTGGTCTTTTCTTTAGCTCTCTCCATAGGAAAACAATGAAGACAGGGGGGAGAGCTTCAAACTGCTTTTTCATGATAAAAATGCATTTTTCGGATAATAAACCCAATTACAAAGTTTCTGGACTATTGATTTCTGCAAAAAAAAAAATTCACGACAGTGACACTTTAACTTGGAGAACTCAAAATAGGGAGCTAATTGAAAAGGTTGTATATTTTTCATAATTTTCATATGCCATAAGATTATTAGATGGTAAAAAAAAAGTCCACTAAAGGGACTTGAAGCTCACTGTATTTCCAGTGTATACTACTGAGAGATATACTGACAAATTTCTATCACAGATTTTGCAAACATAGAACAAAGAGCACCAGGCTCCACTGCATATAACCAAAGGGACAAGGAAGGAAAGATGCTCACTTGTTCTCTCCTTGGATAATCTTCTACCAACAGGAGTACCAACAGTGCTCCTGTATTTTGTGAATCCTCCTGTTTTACATCCATCACAAATTTTCCTTTTCAGGCTTAAGTATCAAGGTGACCCAGCAGATTATTACATAAAGACCCATGTCCTCACACATTTTAGACCTAAAGGGAGTAAAGAACATAGAGGGGCGCCTACTGGTGCAATAAGGCGAGGTGGGTGGTGTGTCTGATTAGGGTGCTAGATAGACAAACTCACCTTGTGGAGTTGTGCAAAGGATAGGCACAAGTCTCTGTAGACAAAGGAGTGTCACTCAGGAGCCACAGCTCTTCCTCAGGTTGTCACCACCAGCGGTAGGTGGATGCATGCAGAAAAGGTCACCCACGGAGGATCACTGGGACCAGGAGAAGTCCACCTGGGTTTCTCCTGGTCCGATGATCCTGCGTGGGTCACATTTTCTGCATACATTTTAGAACTGATATTTTCACGTAAATGGCCACTAAAAACAAACTATCCATAATTCTTTCCAACCAGCAGAGAAAACAAAATGGCCATATTGCCAGGCATTTTCTAAAATTATAGCACTTTCTGTTGCCAACTATGAAAAGTATAAAGAGGTGTTTTGGGTCAATGTTATGTTTGTAGGTGCTGGATAGGGTTCAGGAAAACTCTAAACATCTGAATCCTTGAACCTTCAAAAGGTCCTGATGTACTGGGTAAGACACCACCTTATTCCAGACTGTGAATGATTTTTGGAATTTTAAAAGGGTATGTGCACCTTTGCAAAAGAGGGGGGGAAAAAATCTACCTGAGAAGCTCATGTTGCATTATGCTGTTACATCATTGCTGCATTGCTTTTTTACTTTTCAAGACTTGCATGGTCTGGCACCCTTGCCTGTGAAGCAGCAAACTGACCACAGTGGGCAGTGCTTAAAGTGACACTGTCACCTCCTTTTTGCATTCTGACATCTCTACACCTGTGTAAAAAATTTAGCGTTTTTCATATCATACGTCCTGGTGCTTGTTCAAGTAAAAAGTGTCCTTTTATCAACTGCAGATTGTATTAAGTGGGCGTGGCCTCACAGCATTAGCCCCGCCCACAACTGCACATTGGCCCAGCACAACAGGCTGGCCGAAAGGTCTAGACCCCACCCCCTTTACATCAGCCAACCAATGGGCGTCAAGGGGGCAGGACCAACCAGAAATTTTTAATCTGTCAATATCACTGTACTATAAACCTGGCACAGAAGCTGCATTAACCTTTTGAACCCAAGTCTGCATATAATCTACATACACAAAGCAGTAGGAATTCCCTACAAACTATTTATTTTTTATTCTGAATGCACTGGAACAAAGAAAAGATGATTGCAAGGTGCACATAGCCTTTCCAGCATACCCAACATTTAGTATGCAATAAGTAACATTTTTTGCAATGTACAGGTCTAGCTTTGTATAAAAGGAGATTAGGTACATGGTAGATTACACGAGACATCTGCTATGGATTGAAAGTCTCCCCTCCCCCCCCTCCCCTCCCATTTTCATATGTAGAACACACATCAGGTGAAAGTTGCCTCAATTACATTTCTCACTATTTGTAGTTTAAGCCAAGTTGCTTATGTAGTAGGACAATGCAATACACACATGTACAGTGTATTTTGTCAATTATAGCATATACATTAATAAGAGAAAAGGTGTAAAGTGCTCCTTAGGCTACACTTATAAATATTAGATGGCGGTATGAGATCTTTTTTAGGCCAGGTTCAGACGTTGCAGCTTCAGCGTGGCCAACAACCTGCTGCCACAACATGTGAATCCAAAACTTTTGGGTAAGTGTAGAGTATATTAGGAAGAAAGAATGTCAAATAATAATATTTACATCAAGACACAAGCTTCAGTGTTGTATGAAAATCTTGCAAGTAGCAATCGTAGAAAAAAAATGTAGTTTATAGGTTATTATAAAAAGACACAAATGAGTGTGAATGAATCACAGACTGATTGTCAATCCATAAAACACTGAGAAGGACATTACCCAGAATGCTCAGAGAGAAATACCGCTCTCTGGTCACTCATACAACGATTGCAGGTCCAACTGGACAAGACTAAGAACCTCATTATGTACCTACCTTACTTAAAGTTAGCCCACAGACTATGTCTGCATACTGCAGTATGTAACAGTCTCACTTTTATTGGTTTAAAAGGTATTTCCCTTAAGTTCTTAGACCAGACAAACACAAACCAATCCATTTGTACAACCGTGTTACCACAAACAGAACAATATATACATGAAAAAAAAAAAAATCACACTGGTCCTAAATATTAAAAAAGTGTAATTTGTCACAAAATCTTCAAACCTGATATTTTTAGGCACAATGCCCAGGTTATGACACAGTGTAGGGGTATGTATTCCCTTACTTAAACTGAAAAGAGTCTATGTAGCAAGGTGTAAAAACAGGGCTTGGACCAACCAGATACTGCAAGGCGACACAGCACAGGTGGTAAAAGAATAAGGGCTGAACTGATAAGAGCGAAGCATGCTGGGACATTATACTTCATCTAGCTTTCCCTTACTCCTGTGCCCGTTATAATAGTATATTCCTCCAAGTCTAAGACTTACCTGACAAAAGGTAACCACTTGTTTGCTTCCTGTGGTCACAATGTTCTGCAATATTTTATGGCTAATTATCATGAAAGAAGCTACGGTTTATTTTAAAAGCTGTAGTGGTGCACTTCTTGTTCCAAAATGTTGGACAAGGGTACGCAATATTATCACACAACTCCAAATGACGAGAGAGTCTTAACAGGTCTGTAACAAATTCCCCCTTTTCAAACTGAAACACGGCTTGGGGGTTTTCAGGCACAGATGGCTTAAAACCGTTGTCTCTTCCTCTTTACACCAACACGCCTCTTTATGGATTCAGAATAAGACATTTATTTCCGTTATAAAATTATGCAAGAATTCTTGTCCTTTTCCTTTTCTTTGGGCTCTTTCCTCTTCTTCTCACTGCTTCCTGGTAATCGACCACTGGCGGGACTGGCAACTGCCTGAGGTGGCTGTCCTGGCTGTAACTAAAGCAGAAAATGCAATGAGAAAAACAATAAAATATATTGCCTACAGTAGATGAAGATAAATGTTATTTATACACTCGGTCACACTATATGCACCCAGAAGGAAACAAGCTACTATCACAAAACCTATTCCGGGACAGCTGTAGTTGCCTTCCAAGCACATCCCAGGCGTGCTCTATTGGCGAGAGGGAGTACGTCATATCCTTGAAGACATTGTTGGAAGAGTTGTGCAGTATGTGGATGAGCATTGTCTTGCTGATAAATGGCACCTGGGTCTTTTGAAAGCATAGACAGTACAACCGGCGTTAGGGTCCTATTACATGGAGAGATTTTTAATGATTAACGATAAATGATTGCAAACGAGATTGTTTATCGTTAACCTAAAATAGTTCACCATATTACACAGAACGATAGTCGTTAGTTATGATCGTTTACTCCTTCTGATCCCAGCAAAACTATTTTTTGATCGTTGCCTACAATTACACAGAACGATTATCGTTTAAATTCCATAATCGTCCCATATAATAGGCCCCTAAAATGCCCGCATAACCGTGAGCCGTCAAAGTGCCTTGAAGAACAACGAGAGGTGATCGCATGTCCCAACAAATCGCTCCCCACTTTGTGTAATCGCTGTATGCCACGCAACAACAAATGCCGGATGAGCACTGAGACTGAATCGAGATTCATTGCTGAAGATCACACCTACAGTCGGTCACACTCCAGCTTGGCAAAAATCCAATCCACTGCCTGGATGCATATATTTTTGGTGACAGAGTGTTTAGAAACATTTTAGATTGTAGTCCTGTATGTATAAATTCTGTATCTCCTTTTGCCACTGCTGAGTAGATCTATAAAGAAATCAGCAATTCACTTCATCCAAGCATCCTACAAAATCGAGGAGTAAGTGTAAAGAAAAGACTGAGCCGACGTGTAATTCTTGCCTTATCCTTATATTGCAATCCTCTACCACTTGTGCACCTTCACGATCATAGAATTTATTTATGTATAGCCTAAAATGACTTAATAGTAAATTGTGGATTTGATTGTTTGCTATATTACCGGCTGAGGGGCAGAGGCTGCTGCCTGCTCTTGTTCCTGGTAATACTGTGAGGCTCTCCGGTCCTCTTCTTCCTGAAGTTTTTTAGCCAATTCTAGATCACTAATGCCTTCTGGTATCTGTTCCCAGTCAATGTCTTGGTTCTGCTGCTCTTGCTGTAGTGATAAAGCCATCAGATAGTCCTAGGAAAGATACAGAAAGAGAAGAGGCCTTAAAAAATTAAGTGTCATTGGCAACTTATATCATTGAATCAACAACTCATAGACTCCCTACAATCCTCACTCTCCCCAATCTCATCCCTCACCTGCCCAAACATGGCCACACAACACTACCACAACACTCTGAAAACGACCCTAGACTCTGTAGCCCCCCCTACTCTCCGCACACCCCGCCACAGATGCCAGCAGCCCTGGCACACCCCAGAAACTCGCTTTCTTCGGCGGTGCTCTAGGACTGCTGAACGTCTGTGGAGGAAATCGAGAACCTCTGCGGATTTCATTCATTACAAATTCACCCTCAAATCTTATTACTCCACCCTTCACCTCGCCAAACAATCTTATTTCACCTCCCTCATCTCTTCACTGTCAAAAAATCCAAAACGCCTTTTCGACACCATTAATTCTCTTCTCAAGCCCAAAGCACAGTCACCTATCACTGACCTCTGTGCTGAAGATTTGGCCTCCTACTTCAAATCCAAAATTGACACCATCCGTTCTGACATCACCTCCCAGCCCCAAAGCCCCATAGATCCCATCCCCTCTCCCACCTTCTCTTCACTCTCTGCTTTTGATCCAGTGACAGAGGAAGAAGGCTCCAAGCTCTTCTCCTCCTCTCGTCCTACTACCTGCCCTAGTGACCCTATTCCCTCACACCTCCTCCAGTCCCTCTCTCCTGCTGTCACTACTCACCTCACTAAAATATTCAACCTCTCCCTCTCCTCTGGTATCTTTCCCTCCTCATTCAAGCACTCTGTAATCACCCCGCTACTGAAAAAAACCTTCTCTAGACCCATCCTGTGCAGCCAACTATCGACCTGTCTCCAATCTCCCCTTCATCTCTAAGCTCCTGGAACGTCTCGTCTACTCTCGCCTAACCCGCTATCTCTCCGATAACTCTCTTCTTGACCCTCTACAGTCTGGCTTCCGACCCCTTCACTCCACCGAAGCTGCTCTCACCAAGGTGTCAAACGATCTGCTGAAGGCCAAGTCACAAGGAAACTACTCCTTGCTGATTCTCCTGGATCTCTCAGCAGCGTTTGACACTGTGGACCACCAGCTTCTTCTCTCCATGCTCAGCTCTCTTGGTCTTAAGGACTCTGTTCTCTCCTGGTTCTCTTCCTACCTCTCTGACCGCTCCTTCAGTGTGACCTTCTCTGGCTCTGCTTCTTCTCCCTTACCTCTTACTGTTGGGGTTCCCCAGGGGTCAGTCCTGGGTCCCCTCCTCTTCTCCCTCTATACAGCCCCCATCGGACAGACTATCAGCAGGTTTGGCCTGCAATACCATCTCTATGCTGATGACACCCAGTTATATACTTCCTCCCGCGACATCTCCCCTGCCTTCCTGCAAAATACAAGTGACTGCCTATCTGCTCTCTCTAACACTATGACCTCGCTGTTCCTCAAACTTAATCTCTCTAAAACTGAACTTCTTGTATTTCCTCCTTCTAACAAACCTAAACCCGACATCTCCCTCTCAGTCTGTGGTACTAGCATCACTCCTGTGCATCAGGCTCGATGTCTGGGGGTCATGCTAGACACTGACCTATCCTTCACTCCCTATATCCAAGCTCTTACACGCTCCTGTCATCTTCATCTCAAAAACATCTCCAGAATCCGTCCATTTCTCACCACTGATACCGCTCAGACTCTGACTGTCACCCTGATCCATTCCCGTCTTGACTACTGTAACTCCCTACTAATCGGTCTTCCTTTCTCTAAGCTCTCCCCTCTCCAGTCTATCCTGAACGCAGCAGCCAGGCTCATCTTCCTCTCCAGCCGCTATACCGACGTCTCCCTTCTGTGCCAGTCACTGCACTGGTTACCTATTAAATATAGAACACAGTTCAAACTCCTCACCCTCACCCATAAAGCTCTCCACAACTCTGCCCCTCCACACGTCTCCTCCCTCATCTCCACCTATCATCCTTCCCGTGCTCCTCTGCGTTCTGCTAATGATCTTACACTAACCTCTTCTTTAATCAGAACTTCTCATTCCCGCCTCCAAGACTTCTCTCGTGCTGCACCAGTTCTCTGGAACTCTTTACCCAAATACCTCAGACTTATTTCCAACATCCCCAGTTTCAAGCGCGCCCTGAAGACCCATCTCTTCAGGCGTGCTTATAACATTTCGTAATCTCGTCTCCCTTTGCTATCCCCTCTCTATAACTTCTTTGGTGCTAGGTACACTGTCCTTGTTATCTGAGCTTAGAAAATGGACTGTGATTGACTTGCCCAGCCTCCTATAGGCACTTAAAGACTCCATGTACAATGACTGGAACATTGACAAATAAAGCACTTGTTGCCTCTCGTGTTACTCCCAGTCATCCTAGCCTGTAAGCTCTTGAGAGCAGGTCTCTAATTTGTTATTGTAATTTATTCATTGTATAATTTAATATATAACCTGTAATGTATTTATATATTTAAATAAGCGCTGCGGAATCTGTTGGCGCTATACAAATAAATATTATTATTATTATTATTATTATATATCACCCTCTGGTGAAGTAGAAATGTACAGGCAACACTACCATAACCAGAGAGCTTTACTGGTGATAATGTAGGTTCTAACCATGGCCACTACCTGTAATGTCTACCTAAATATTTATTACTTGCCATCACGCCACCTATCTCACTGTCCCATAAGCCATCATTCCTGCACAAATTCCCAATCACAGCTCAACAGACACTGTGTACCCACACATAAAAAATACCAGGCCAGAAAGTTATTGCTCAGATACTTTTTTTCTGTTCTCTCAGACACAATATATATGAAGCATCTCCTGCTTCAGCAAAATTCTGATATGAAGTAAAAGTTACCTAGGGGGTTCAGTCTGAGATATGCTCTTAAGCTCCAGTGCTTCATTTACTTTGTAAAAAGTGCTGATCTATAAGGTACCAGCAGCAGCTTCTTACAAATACCTGCACTCTCTCTTCATTAGGATGGAACATATATTGCTTGATTGCACCTACTGACCTGAATATGCCACAAAATAATAAAAGACACGGTTTCTGGCATCCTGAGAATCAGTGCATACACAGCAGGTAGACTCTACAACAACAAGCTGACTAGACAGAGAGGTCTGCCATTTTGAATGATACACAAGTGCGGTTTGCAGATCAGTATTTTGACAAGATGTCAGGTAGATCAAAGCCTTAAAATAGTTTTGTGTGGATCAAGAAAAAAATATATTTCCTATAAGTGACCCACACTTCCCCTTTTTTACTATCCAATTTCAATTTATAGTGAGATTATTAAAATTAATTTTAAACAAAATTGAGCACCAAGTTGTCACACGTACTGTGTGAGGAGCCTTTAGTGGGTGGGGGCCCTTAGCAAGCACTATTACTGTGTAATTTTTGGACAGCCAGTTTTTTTATAGATGAAACCAGTTTAAAAGATGCTTTACTAGTGAAAATCAGCCAAAACACGCAGCACAAAACATAATTCACAGTAAAATGCTGGTGACTTCAAAACACAACTGGATGAAAAACAAAAAGGAACACAAAATTTAAAAGGAATCTGTCAACTCTCGGGCGCTACCTAAAGTGCTGACCATGTACTGTAGCTGGCTGTCCCCTTGTGAGCATGGTACCTTTTGGTAATTTGTCCGTGCAATGGATTATGCACAATCTCACGTCTCCTACTGTAATGAAGTGTCAAAGAGGAGTTCATTGTGTCACACCTCTCCACTCCTTTCTCCTCTTCATGGATAATCAATGCTGCCCGGCCTCCTGCTCGCTCAGCTGTCAGCCAGTGTCTTTAGTCGCAGATCAGTCCTCTGTAGGCAGTTTATGTCTGAAAGAAACAGGATGGAGGCACAGCCGTGCCGAAGATCAGGGACTTTCAGGCGCTGTAACTGATGGGTGTCGTAGTAGTGTGTAAACAGTTAACTTTATTGGATAGATAACTTTGTTTGGAGGCATTGTCACTTCGTCAGATCGCGCCTCAAAACGTGTTATCTATGCAATAAAGTTAACTGTTTATTCGCTACTACAACTCCCTATTAGTTTACTAGTGAAAACTGCTTGCCGTTCAGCGCCTGAAAGTCCTGGATCTTCAGCACAGCTGTGCTTCTAACCTGCGACCCTGCTCTGATTTCTTACCGGAATGCTCCAGCCCCGTGGACTGGCTGCAAGAGGCAGTATTTGACCAAGTGATTGGCGGTGTCGCACGCGGAGCATGACCACCTCAGGTGAGCGACTTTTGAGCCATAGCTAAATTTTAGTTTCCAGTATGCAGTGTTACGCTATGTGCGCCCCCAATGTCTGAGAGAAACACTCAGATATAGTTAAATCTCAGAGCCCAAAATGTGTTATAGCTGTGATCTAGGGGTATTTCACCTGTCTAGAGACCTGCCAGCAGTTCATTTTATGGTTTAAATATGTATGATTTTTTGGTTCAAATCCCCTGATGGAAATGAAATATAGGTCTTTTTTCTCTCATTATTGGTCAGTATTTTGCACCAAAAACCAGAAGTGGATTGAAAACACAGAAAGGCTATGTTCCCACACTGTTGAAATCGAGTGGATGGTCGCCATTTAATGGCAAATAATGGCCATTATTTCCAAACAACAGCGATTATTTGCCATTAAATGGCGGCCATCCACTCAATTTCAACAGTGTGGGAACAGAGCCTTTCTGTGTTTTTAGTCCACTCCTGGTTTTGTTTGCGAAATACTGCCAAAAATACTGAGAAAAAATATTGTAAGGGAACATAGCCTAAAAAATGATACAATAATAAGAAAAAAAATAAAAATAAAAGACCTATACAGGGGATTTGAAACATAGAATGAACTGCTGACAGGTCTTTAGACAGGTGAGTTACCCCTAGACCATAGCTCCAACACACTTGGGGTCAGAGATTCAACTATATCTGCGTGTTTTTTTTTTAGACAAAACCTGCTTATAGAAGACTGATCTGCAATCAGAGACACTGGCTGACAGCTTAGCAAGCAGGAGGCCGAGAGGCACTGATTATTCATGAAGAGGGAGGAGGAAGGAGTGGTGAGGTGTGCCACAGTGTGGCACAATCAACTCCTGTTTGACTCTACATTAGTGGGAGACCTAAAATTATGCATAATCCACTGCACGGACAAATTACCAAAAGGCAACATGCTCACAAGGGATTGCCAACTACAGCACACTTAGGTAGGGCCCAGGAATGACAGATTCCCTTTAAGAACCCAACTTACTAATGTTGTTTAATGACTCGGGGTGTAGCAGCAGACACATATAAGGGGACCTTACCTATATAGTCTATAGCAGAGCAGCTCCATGGCCGTTTTTTTTTTTTTTTTTTGGTCAGAAGATACTGATCAAGAAGCCTTTCAGGAGGCTTTAGGAAATAGTATATCCTGACCGTAAAAACAGGGGGAAAATAAATTATAAAAACACATTCTTACCTGCTGCATGGCAACACAGCACTGCATTTGACTGTATGCTCTCCTGACCTATCTTCTAGAACGAACACCCTTCAAGAAAAATCCTGAAGAGTATCCATGCCCAATAAAACCCTATGGGTCAGGAAATCTATCCAGATGTCCTGATAAGCAATCCAGATAGATTTTCCTGACGCGTGCAAGGCACCTCATATAATTTTCATGTAGGCTAGGTTGCCATGATTAGGAATTGTGTGGTTGAAAAATTATGGGATTAATTGTGGTATTTGCCTAGTATGATAGTCTGCTGTTTTATTCGGACCATTATTAAAAGTATGTTTTAATGGATACAGTGGTGGACATAATTACTTCTGTAATGGGGAGAAGAAATGGACCATCTGTGCTCTATATAAGGAGAGAACAGCGACCACTACTCCCCCCATCCAGCTTAGGTTGTATATACATGCAGGGACATCGCTGGACCTAAGTGGTAGTCAGCTAGTAGTCGGCCATATTCCCGCTCATCTGTACTACAACACTTATGCAATGCAGAAGAGCAGACTGCCTGTGCTGGCTACCTCTATCATGTTACCTATGATGGCTGGGTGGTGTTTGTGTGGTTCTTATTTCTGATTGGCCAGTGGTCACTAGGGGGAGGGAATGTGGAAGGTATTACAAGTAGGAGTGGTGGAAGGGGGCAGCCTCCGGCACGCAGAGAATGCTAGTCTATTTAGCTTAGCAGGTCCATCCTGACTGCACTAGTCCTGCCTGTTGGCCCATTGCTCTTTATGAATGTTCATCCAGTGCACTGCAGTGATGGGGGCAGAGCATTGCTTCTAACCAGAAAAATCTGTATCATTTATAAAAAGGCTATTTCCTACCCTAGATGTACTGTTTGTCCAACAGAATGTGTCGATGGTCATTACCGGCTATTTCACAGAAGAAAGTAAAACACAACTAAATACCAGCACTTCTACGGAATGGAAATACACATTGATGCGGTCATCAATTCAGCACATTAGTGATGCTAACTGCTATACTTTACTAAACTCTGGAGTTTCAGCGCCAGGCTGCAAACATGAAAACAAATAATTATAGGGTGCCAAAGTCATCAGCAGTTGTCGCAGAGCTGATAAATAATGTATTGAAGTCTCATAAGCTTTGCGGTAACACAAGGCGGTGATATGACAACAGTACTCAATCACTGCTCACATCAGTAGGATTCTTGTGCTAATGGCAAAAATCAAATAGAATTTTCGACATGATTCCCGGAATAAAAAGATAATAAAGAGCCCTGTTGTGAATCTGTTAAAACTCTTTGATTAAACCGGAGGCCTTGCCAGAGACTGAACTCCCACAGAGGGCATCAGAGCTACGCTACATCAAGTTAACACTTTCACGACAATTATTTAGCAGTAAAGCTGCAATTTAACAAGCACATGAAGCATCTAAAAGGTCCCCAAACACATTTTACATGTGTTATTCATGTGTATGGGGAAGACATGGAAGATAACTATCGGCCGAACGTCCACGGCCATTTTTCTCATTACTTTTCACACTCCGTGAAGACTGAATAGAAATGTTGCCAATTCTAGCATAAACTACTGCAACTATTTTTTGGTATAGTTTATACTTGAACTGTTCAACAAATATGGGTCAAAGACTAACATTTTATGGGTCAATAAAAAAAATCCTTCTGAAACTCAAGCTCAAACAAATCTAATGACAAGAAGTACAATTTATTGTCTGCACAACCAATGAGCACCATACCTGATCAATCTGGTCTTGCTGTCCCTGGTACACAGTTTCTGGATCAGATGGCGGTCTAAGGTGGAATTCAGAGTCACAAAAGTTTCCATCTCCATCCACATTATGTAAACTTTCCCATACAATGTTTTCTTCTGTGAGAAATCCCTGGTCCGTAACAAGCAAGTACAGCAGTCCCTAAATGAAAAAGTTTTATGAATTCACAATAACCGGGGGGGAGGGGGGGGGGGTGAATAAAACAAAAAACTATTAGGATATTAGATGTACTTATATACAATCTGCTGGTGTGCCTAATGGTCTGGATACAGGAAGCAGGAGAATCTCAGCTCAGTGTATATATGTATATCATGTACTGTGCTATGTGCACTGAGCCCTTGTGCTGTCCGATTCACTGAAGTTAGGTTTAAAGGGGTATTCCAAATAAACATAACTTTTGATATGTTGCTGCCCATGGTGAGACTAACAATTTCATTTCATTGTGTGAGCTTTTCTTTCCTTCTCCCCCCTCCCTTCTGAGATGGCTGAGGGTTATACTTCAGACAAAGCAATAGAATTGTAGAGCCATTAAAACAGGCCACTAATAAATACACTTCTATCCCCTCTTGTTGCCTTTTGGAACATTTATCTTCCATGCTGTGCATTTTGCTGTTTATGTGATAATTTGATAGAAAGATCCTAGGAGGTATTTTGGCAGAGCCTTTTCAGCATTTCGCTCTACAGCAATAATTCAGAAGCTCAATTATAGCTTAGAAAAACAGCATATAATTCACTATTTGTAGGGTCTACTCAGCAGAAATATGTTCATTTAAGTAGGTCGTTTGAAGCACAAAACCTATCTTGCAGTATTAAAACCAAACTGCGGAAGTCCACAGTCCATGAACGATGGCAATTCTCTGCCCATGACAATGAGCACACTGATATAATAACACACCACAATATCTAGATTAAATTAGGCAACTCCGCTCTCCAATTAATTCTGGCTCAGAAGCCGTGAAAATTTCACCTCTCTTTATCCAATGAAAAATTAATATTATTTTAATGACAATCAACAGGGATCCTGAAATTCTCTCAGCTCGGGCTTTTTATATGATCGGCTAATTATAGAGCTATTAATTTCTCACCAAGGAGAAGAGAGAGAATAATGCAGAAGTGAACCTTTCTAGTCCCAAAGATCACTCCACCAGATAATTGTATTATACTGAAAACCATGCTAGTGAGCAGCCAGACCAGGCTTAGCTTCAAAGCATTGTTTTATCACATACAACCCCCTTCTAAATTCAGGCGGGTTGCACCCCCAGCTCTCGGCAACTGCTGATCTTGCCAGGAAAGTTTAGAGGGCCGCTAGGCACTTCTTTTGCTGCAACCGCATGTAGTATTCCATTGCAGCTACTCAAGTCAATGGCTGTCCACTTAATACAAGGGCTGAAAAATACTGACCAAAAATACTGTGTGTGAAGATAGCCTTATAGTGTAATTCATAAGAGAATCTGGTTTAACCTAGTTAAAGTGCGGACATCTATACAATAAAAAAGTTACTTATTAGATATGCTATCCAGAAAGGTTAATTTGGGAAGAAGGGGGGTGGTGGCTTCCAGTGTAGATAAGTAGCCATTGGTTTGCTATGTATTGCAATAGGCTATGTAATATATCTTCTGTATACTGCAGCACAAATTCTCTGTTCATAATTTATAATATGGTCAGGCATAAGGCTGTCATGCAGGAAACACACACATGGTCACATGGGTGTGCAACCACTTGACCAAGGATGCACCAGGTAACACTGGATTGTATAATTTACAACTAATATACCAATAAATGGTTCTTTAGGAAGGGTTTGATAATCTTTGCATTAATATTAACAGCACAGAAAAATCTAACATGACTATAAAGCCCTTATTACACGGGGCGATCGTTCCCTGCTCGCTGCTGGTGCTATTACACGCACCAACAGCATGTGGGGAGCCTATAGGAGATAGTGGCGGTCTACTGCCGCCGCTCCCATTGCACAGAGCGACGGCAGCAGATCGTTGCCATTGTTGTCGTTAGTCTTTCAACATGCTGAAAGATGTTGAAAGACAAAGATCAGCCGACATGCCCTTTATTACACAAGTGATTATCAGCCGTGATGGCCGATAATCACTTCAAGTAATAGGGCCTTTCCTTTCCAGAAGAATCATGGTGGAAATCAAGAGCTGATAGGCTTATCTTAGAATCAACTGTAGCAGATATACAAGTCTGCCCAGTAACTATTACCCCCAGTGACTGCTGTGCCGGTCATATACACTGCTGTAACAAGTGTTGGAATTACCGTAAATGTATTTTCAATTATTATAACTTTGATTATATTGGGTTTACTACCACCATTTTGCCAGCAGATGTTGATCTTGCAATCTTGAGTCTGGTTATAAATGTATTTGCTAACATCAATAATCTGCTCGCTCTAGAATTCAGAAACATTTAGCATATTTCCGTTTATAGATAAAACTCTAGTGCTTCCTATAAAAAGAAATGAAAATGTAAATAAGATTAAGATTGTATCCTTGCAAAATAACTAATATGGGGAAAAAGCTTAGAAAATGTTCAAATAAATCCTAAACTAATTTATCATGATGCACTACCAAAAGATGCCATGGAAATTATATGAATCCAAACTAGAATGTTGTCTTTTACTGCCGTGAATGTTTTTTCTTCTATGGAGTCTAAATGTAATAAACCACCACCACTGCTATAAGGTACATTCACACATACTTAATATGATTAATCGGGTTTCATGCTGCGGATTTGATGGGACAGAATTAATAAAAAATAAAGCGCTGAAATCTGCACACTCTTTGATCTTCAGTTTTTGTTTTTCAGTTCTTTAAGTTTCTCTTATGGGCAATAACATGTTGTTGTTACAACTTTACCTCTGTGGTTATCTCATGTGCTTTCTACTGATCCAAAAACGATGCCAGTACTCAAAGTATGAGAATCAATTTTATATACAAATCTAATGTTCTAATTTTTTTTTCTTTTAAATTCAGAAATAGTTTTATTTAAAGTGTCACTGTCATTACCACTTTTAAAATCTAAAATCAACAGTAGATGTGATAGTTTGCAATTTCCCTTACGTCCTCAGCAGCAGCACGAATGGGGAAGATCCTATCTTCCTGCAATGGTAGGACAGATGGTACTAATAAAAGAATACTGATTAGGAGCCCTATAAGAAGGTCATACTAACCCCTCCTCCTTGTGTTTTTTTCTGTCCTCCTGTGGGACAGGTGGTGTGAGGAGAGAGGGGGATAGAGGATGCGGTAATGTATCTTTTATTTTCTTTCTTTCTTCTTCTTCTCCCTGTGCGGTCGAGCAGGGAGAGGGAATGTTTTATGAATTTATTCTATAATATGTGATATCCTGAGGATACATTGGTTTGGGCGCATGCCCCAGATAGGGTTAATGGTTACACTGTAAGTATTGATATAGATGTAAGAAGAAGCCTTGAATGTGTATGTCAAGGCTATTCAATCCGCCTAGCGATTATTAGAGAGATGCGGATTTACACTGTTATACACTCCGGTTTTACCTTTGTTGGCTTGGGTGTTAGCGTGTCTGGCGTCCGTGCAGAGATACTGCGCAGGTCCGGAAGTCCCATCTGAGGTGCACAGTGACGCGAGAGCCCGGGGAATCAGGTGACGAGACCACTTCCGGGTGAGGTGGCTGGTAGAGTACAGCGCAGGACCGGAAGTGACGTTTTTGCCCACAGTACGTTATGGCGATGCAATTCACGCCAGATACAGGAGAACGTCACTTCCGGTTGGCGCGGTGGTACGCCGGAACGCACGCGCGGGTATTTATTTCCGGTTATACCCGGTTAGGAATGGATTCCTTGGCGTATGCACCTCTCAAGAGTCTGCTAAAGTAAGTTTATCCATGCTGGGATATGATGATGCATTATGCAGGGGATCACACTGTTGCGGATGGATTAGCTGGTGTTGATTCATTTTCCTCACAGATGTCACAAGGTTCTGGTGACAGACCCTCCGTAGCACGGAAATCTACTTGTAAAAGAAAGCACCTTACCTGTCAGTCTTGTAATACACCACTGCCGGATGGGTATGAAATGACTGTATGTGCGGCCTGCAATGCACAGGAACATCCAGAGGGGGAGCAACTCTCAAATAGTCAAATGATGACATGGATGAAGCAATTCGTGCAAGACGGTAAATAATGTTACAGGAGACATAATATGAATTAATGTAATAGTTCATCTTTTATTAGGGTTCCTTATTTTTTTCCTTTTCTAGCTTTAGGACAATTTAAGGAATCATTTGTTCGGGAGGAAGTAAGGGAGAAATTATCCTCTAGAAGGTCGTCCAGGGATATAAGTCCTGACTCCGTCTGTTTAGATGAATTTCAAGTATTGGACGAGGTCCACTCTTCTCCATCTGATACGGATTCGGATGACGATATCAACTTCTTTCCCTTGGAAAAAATGCAGAAATTATTCAAGCTACTAGATCCAGAATTTTGTGTCACGGATGAAATTGAGAAGAAGGATGGGGGAATAAAGAAGGTCAGGTCCTTTAAGGTAAATGACATCATTAAGAGACTAATGTCACATGAGTGGAAATCCCCAGAAAAAGGCCCTTTTTTGAATAAAAGGTTCAAGGTCATGTATCCCATAGAGAATGAACAAAATAAGATTTGGGGTGATCCCCCTAAAGTGGACATTGCGGTGTCAAGGCTATTCAAGAGAACAGTAGTGCCAAGCGAGGATGGGGCTAGCTTTTCTGATCCAATGGACAGGAAAATTGAGAGTGCCTTCAGAAGAGGTTATTTGTCTGCATCAGCCCAGGCTAAATCATCTGTTTCTTCCTATGTTATAGCTAGAAACTTAAGATCGTGGCTCCGTAGGATGGAAGAAGATATAGATGGTGGAACATCCAGGGATGAACTTTTGAAGACATTTAAGTCCATTGCTTTGGCATCAGACTATTTATGTGATGCATCCATCCAGCAAGTAAGATTGGCAGCTAGAGCAATGTCACTCTCCACTGCCGGTAGAAGGGCCCTATGGATTAAACCATGGGGTGCGGATGTATATTCTAAGAATATGTTATGCTCTATGGAATTTAAGCCCAATAGGGTTTTTGGTTCAGAATTGGACACATTGATGGAAGGTCTATCGAATAAAAAAGGAAAATCCCTGCCTTTATCATACTCTAAAGGAACAAATAATTCCTTTCGTTCCTCCTTCTCTAGAAAGTCCAATTCGGGAAAGAAAGAGAATTCATACTCTGGACGAGGACGGTCATCACAAAGAAATCTCTACCAGAGGCAGAGAGGACGAGGTAGAGGCTCTACAGGAACAAATAGAAAGAATGCCTTCTGACGCCAGAAGAGCCCCAGTAGGAGGAAGATTGGCGAAATTCCTTCCGGTCTGGGAGAGGTATGTGAAAGACACATGGGTACTATCTATAATCAGAGAGGGGTATCGTTTAGAGTGGCACACAAAACCCACAAACAGATTTCTAGCCACACCTGTCATGCGTGCAGAAAAACAAAGTCACTTAGAAAACATGGTTTCAGATTTCATTATGAAAGGAGTTCTAGAAGAAGTTCCCCACGCAGAGAAAGGTCAAGGCATATATTCTCAGGTGTTTCTTGTCCCCAAAAGCTCAGGGGGCTGGAGGATGATTATAGATTTGCGCTTCCTGAACCGGTTTCTCACCAAGAGGAAGTTCAGAATGGAGACTGTCCGTTCTGCCTTTCCCATGATCTCCAAAGGAGATTTTTTAGCTACCATCGATCTGAAGGATGCATACCTACATGTCCCTATTTACCCAACACACAGGAGATTTCTGCGTGTAAAGGTGCTTGTCAAAGGTCTCTGGTCACACCTCCAATTCGTTGCCCTGCCCTTTGGGATCACCTCTGCTCCCTATGTTTTCACCAAAATAGTCTCAGCCACTGTTGCCAATCTCAGAGAGGAAGGTATAACTCTTATACCTTACCTAGACGACTGGTTGTTGATAGGTGCATCGGCACAGACACTTCAAGAGAACATCGATCACACAATGACCCATATTCAGAGACTAGGGTGGATAGTGAATCGGGAAAAATCCCATCTAATTCCGTCGCAGGTGAAGCAGTTTCTGGGATTTATACTGGACACAAAGTCTATGATAATATCTCTGCCACCAGACAGAATTCGGATTCTGAGGGAAGGGGTTTTACACCTCAGACAACCCGCCCCCGTTTCACTCCGTCAAATGATGAGAGTGCTGGGATTAATGACAGCAGCAGCGGAAGCTATAGAATGGGCAAAGTGGCATATGAGGCACCTACAGCAGGAGGTTCTCACATGTTGGGACAGGAACCTGGAATCCTTAGACAGTCTGAAGATTATTACCAGAGAGACGAAGGAGTCCCTGGCTTGGTGGATATCACCAACGATCGGCAGAACATTTGCCCCACCACATTGGATAGTGATAACTACCGATGCGTCAAGCTCAGGATGGGGGGCACACATGACCGGTCAGAGGGCCAAGGGAGTATGGTCTCCAGACGAGAGACTCATGTCCTCGAATCTGAGGGAATTAAGGGCAATCAGACTAGCCCTTCTCTACTTTACCCTGCAAATTCAGAACAAGGCTGTCAAGGTACAGACCGACAACACTACCTCAGTCGCATACATAAATCGACAGGGAGGTACCAGATCCATTCCACTCCTACTAGAGGCGGAAAAGATCTTTCATTGGGCAGAGAGGAATCTCTCCCGACTATCAGCAGTCCATATAAAGGGGTCTCGGAATGTCCTAGCAGACAGGCTAAGCCGGGACCTACCTCTTCCAGGAGAATGGGTTCTGGACCATTCAATCTTTCTGCAGATCACTCGAGCTTGGGGGTATCCAGTAGTGGACCTGATGGCCACCAGACAGAACGCGAAAGTACACCAATTTTGCTCCCTTTTTCCAACAGACTATCCTTGGAAGGTGGACGCTCTGTCTTTTCAATGGGATTTCAGTCTAGGATACGTTTTTCCTCCCATACCCATGATACCGAAAGTCATACAGAAGTTGAGGCAGGACCAAGCATCAGTAATCTTGATAGCACCTTATTGGCCCAGGAGAGCTTGGTTCTCTCTGTTGATGACAATGTCCAGAGGGACATTCTGGGTCCTTCCTCAGATCCCACATCTATTGACCCAAGGCCGCAACTTCTATCAGGACCTAAAGCAGTTACAGCTGACGGCCTGGAATTTGATAGGTCCATACTAAGAGGTAAAGGACTTTCAGATTCAGTGGTAGAGACCCTGTTACAATCCAGGGCCCCGTCTACCAACAAGACATATCTCAGAGTCAAAAAAGCCTTCGAAGGATGGTGTGGAAGGAATAAGTTAAGCTATGAGGAACCTTCCATACAGATTATTTTGCAATTCTTGCAGGATGGCTTTCAGAAGGGCCTCAAGCCATCCACTATGAAGGTACATATTTCTGCCTTATCGGCAATCTTTGAATTAAGATTATATCAGAATCCACTAATACAAAGATTTGTGAGAGCTATCCAAAGAATTCGCCCTAACAGGATAGATCCGATCCCCAAATGGGATTTGGAGATTGTGCTTGATCAACTGAAGAAACCTCCCTTTGAACCTTTATCATCTGCGGACATAAAATTCATCTCTTTAAAGGTATGCTTTTTGATTGCCATTACGTCAGCTAAACGTGTTAGCGATATTCAAGCATTGGGAGCTTATGAGCCTTACCTGATTTTCCTGCAGGACAAGATTGTTCTCAGGACACTTCCATCCTTTATACCTAAGGTCCCTTCATTCGGGAACATCAATCAACAAATAGAACTCCCTGTGTTCACACATACACACGACAATAGGGAGATGCATTCATTAGATATTGGAAGAGCCTTGAATGTGTATATTGAGAGGACCAGGTCTTTCAGGAAGTCTAATCACTTGTTTTTATCATTTTCAGGGAAAAACAAGGGATGCAAATCGTCCAAAGCCTCCTTATCCAGATGGATAAGAGAAGCCATCTCTATTTGTTATCAGGAGGCTGGAATGCAGGTGCCTGACGGAATAAGGGCTCACTCAACAAGGGCAATGTCATCTACATGGGCTGAGAAGAAATCTGTGCCACTAGAACAAATATGCAGGACTGCTTCATGGTCGTCCTCGAACACCTTTGTCAAACATTATAGACTTGATATTCGTGACTGTAGTCAACCAGTGTTTGGCTCAGCTGTTTTATCTTCTGCTCAAGGCCCTCCCTAGTCTGTTAATAGCTTGCTATATCCCCATTCGTGCTGCTGCTGAGGACGTAAGGGAAAGGACAATTTTTTACTCACCGTAAATTTTCTTTCCTGTAGTCCGAAGCAGCAGCACGGACTTCCCGCCCTGATTTAAATAAATATATTTATGCAGCATACCTTTACGGTTTCATTGCCTTTTTTTCTGATTAATTTGGATTAGGTATTGGTTTTTTTGATAATAGCGTTAGAAATACACAAGGAGGAGGGGTTAGTATGACCTTCTTATAGGGCTCCTAATCAGTATTCTTTTATTAGTACCATCTGTCCTACCATTGCAGGAAGATAGGATCTTCCCCATTCGTGCTGCTGCTTCGGACTACAGGAAAGAAAATTTACGGTGAGTAAAAAATTGTCCTTTACATTCATTATTTTTTAGTTATCAAGGAAAACATGGCACTTTCTGTTGAGAGAAGGTACAAAGTGTCATAGTAGATGACAGATATATGTCACAAGGTGCCTGGTCTCTGTGAAGTGAGCTGGTAGTAACCTAGGGTTACTGACAAAAGCTGACACCTTTGGTTAAATAGTATGGCTGATCCGGGCCGGCTTTTCACTGGAGCAGTCTTAGAGCTGGGTGGGATGGACTGCTCCCACGTACTCCAGGCTGGGTTTTCCGTGGCCTGATAAAATCCAAGTAGCTCAGCAGAGCTGGGGGTGTGGTTCCAACTCTGGAGTTTGTTAGGGTACTATTAGACGGGCCGATAGGGGCTCAATAATAAATGTAAACGAGCGCCGATCTGCTAGATCGGCACTCGTTTACTGGGCCTATTGCACAGCCCAATAATCGTTTAACAAGGGCTGCAGGGACATTGTTACCAATGTCCTTGCAGCCCTTGTTTAAACATTATACATTACCTGTCCAGGTTGCAGGGCTCCTCTTCCTCTGTGCTTCTCTCCAGGTCCGCGCGCTCCAGCTTCAGAGTGGCCTGTCTCAGCTGACAGGCCACTCAGCCAAACACTGGCCGCAGTGGTCCCGGCCAGTGATTGGCTGAGCGGCCTGTCAGCTGACAGGCCACTCTGAAGCTGGAGCACGCGGAACTCGGGGAGAAGCACAGAGGAAGAGGAGCCCTGCAACCTGAACAGGTAAAGTATATCCTCAGTCGCCGGCCGCGCACCACTATTACACGTAGTGGTGTGCAATCGGCGCCCGACAATTACAGGTCAGAACCTATATCAACGATCAGCCGATGACAACGATCATCAGCTGATCGTTGTCTTAATTACACAGAACGATAATCGGCCAAATCGGGCCAATTCGGCCGATTATCGTTCCGTGTAATAGTACCCTTAGACTTGCAGCAGAGTGTTTTCTTTTGCCTTTGGCAGGACATATCTAATAAGTATCACTGGTTCCTTTGCTGTTCAAGTATCTTTAATCAGCCAGTCATACTAAGAGGCATCTAGTTTATGATAGGTTGGGCTATGTATATAGTATTGCTTGAAAAAGTGGTTTGTTCCAGCGCTATCACAGTATAAGCCTACCTTCGGACAACCTCAATGGGCTGTCTGATATTCTGTCTTGTTTGGTAGCCACATGTATAATATTGCAATGGTCCCATAGACCTACAGTGGCATCATCCTGCATTTATTAGGGACACTTGTGTGTTATTGAGGTACTCCCCATGACCATGGATCTAGCAATCCACCAGAGGCAGTGTAGGTGGTGTTGCCTAATTTAATCAATTCACTACACTCTTTGTTATTGTATGTTAAGCACCTTGGTATCCCTGATGATCCTGTTGATACTGTACAGGTGAAACGCATCAGTTTTTTTTATATCTGTGGTGTTGTTTTTTATTTTGATTCACGTTCTGTGTTTGTGTGCCATTTGTCCAGTACGAGTAGAGAAGGGAACGTCATCGTGGTTGGGGCCACCTTATAAAGGAGGTGGGTCACCCCAAAAGGCAGGGACAGTATCACAATATTAGGAGTGGACAGAGTGCACTTTGTCCCTCTGTGTATCCCTGCTCGGACCTGTGTCTTAGGGCTAGATTCCCACCAACATAGTATCATTATCTCTAAGTGCAGAAATTGTGATTAACAGTGGTGAGTTTGTGTATCTGTCGTGTAGACTTTTTTTTTCTTCATAGTAGCACGGGAGTGTGTATATCATAGGAGAGGACGTGACCTCCTCTCCCATTGGTCTGGTTCACTGTGGAATCTGTTGCAGCAGAGTGTGTCAGCTGGGAAGCTGGTGGGTGTCTGGAAGCTGTGCCATCCCACCTTTCCACATCCTAGCAGGTAAACCCGCAACTGAAAAGGACCTGTGAGTTTTGTGACATCCACTTGGACTTTATATTCAGTTTTGCTGAAGCCATTGTTGTTTTAGTTCTGCTGTACCTTCTATGCTGGAAATAAAAGGACTGCTGTTTGGCTAAACTGCATATGGAGAAAGACTTTCTATTGCCACTTGAACTAATCCCTCACACTGTGTTTAGACTCTTTGAGGGGGAAAAAAAAGTCTAAAACACAGGAAGTCCTGAGTTTCCTAGGTCATCTGTGCTCACAGAGAAGGCAGTGATGTGACTGATGGACACATTGAGCTGTGACTCTGTACTGTCCGGGACTTCATGTGTTTAGGCTTTTTTTTTAACCAGCACAAGCCTAAAAAGTTGCCTTCAGAAGACTGGGTCTAGGTATCAAATAAGTACAGCTTTGTTTTACAGCATGACAACTAAAATGTGAATGTAAAATGTCAAAAGTTTTGATTGGTCCAGGTCTGAGTGTTCCTGAGTGTGACTGGGAGAACAAGAGGGGAAGGGTCTGAAGCCTAACTTTGTTCTTGTTTTTTTTTTCCTTACACAGAGCGGGGAGAGGACAGTGTGTCCTCCCCCCTCTCTGTGTAGGAAGAAGGAAAAAAAAATAAAATATAAAGTCAGGCTCCATAGAGCTCCATTATGAGCATGACTTTTTTTTTTCTAACACTGAGTGGGAGTGGACCACGCAGCAGCATGTCCTCTCCTGCTTCTTCTCCTGATCAGTACGGGTCTGAACACTCAGATGCAGACTGTTCAAAAATTTTGACATATCAAACGTTTTTACAAATGACAGGCACACTTTAAAGTCTGCCATAAAACAGAATTTCATGTGCAAAGAAACCCACCTTATATTTGGTCATGGTGCTAAAGTGATTGTTCCTGAAGAATACACATAGCTCTCCTTCCTGTAGGGTTGAGGTCAGCTCACTAAGCCCATGGTAAGTTAGCTGTGTGGCTGTGCTATTTAAAAACTGTTCTGCTACAAAACCTACAAGAGATCACAACAATGTACAAGTCAGTTCATGGCAGCTACAAAGACAATGGACTGTAATACGCATAATACTCTGAATCAGAACAAGTCATGGGTGCTGGCAAGTATAGCTAATATGTCTTGAGAAACTCTTGTGATAGGTGGAGGATCTGATCATCTGAGTGATACTGTCTAGCACTGGTGATCAGCATAAATACATTAGTTAGTTGATATTTAATCCTTACTACTGTAGTTTGTTGAGGAGGGTTTTTAATGCCTTTACTGATAACCCAGAAATGTTTATCTGAACATTTTTTTCCCATAACAGATTTCTGGGAGCCATTATTGTATTTTTTTGTTGTCAAACCTGTTTGAGGCCTTTTTATTTTGCAGGTCGGTCATAGTTTTTAATGCCACTATAGTGGGGTACATGATAAAAAAAACAAACATTTATTCTTATTTTTTAGGTTTGGTTTTCTAGGTTTCATAAGGGTCAACATATTCTTAAAACCATAACATTTCCTGTTGGCACAAATGCATGACATTGTGTTATTCACATGCACATACAACTTCTCAATCGCTTATTCCATTATTTTACTCATTAGCAGTTTTAGCTAATTTTAGAATTTTTAAAGCATTTTAATTACTTGTTTAGTTAGACTTGAGGGCTTGAACCCCAGTGAGCTTCATTGCTCTAATATTATTACATGCATTACACATCACGATTTGCCAGGGGGAAGCAAGTGCCAATAAGTCAGGTCAGCATTCACTTCCCCCTCGGTCCCCACTTGCTGTCTGTGCCACTACACACAGACAGCGAGCAGGGAGCTGCAGGAGGGGCCACCCGGATGATCCTTAGATCGTCCAGGCTGACAATTAAAATCAGCTGCCATGTTGCGGTCATGATCGGGTTTTTTTAAAATATATTGGAAGACAATGATCAGCTGACATTGTACATGTTGGCTGATCATGGTCTTTAAACATGCGCTTTTACACCAAACCAATTATCGGCCGGAATGATCTGTAATCGTTTGGTGTAATAAGGCCTTTACTCACAGCAGACATTACATAAACACAACAGAATTCAGCAACTGCAGACAACCTGGAGTATAATGCAATTAGCTAACACAAAAGGGGCAGATTTATTAATCTGAGTGCAAAGCAACTTTAAAATAGTAGCCCACAACAACCCATCTGATTTGTCTTTTCTTTTAAAAGCCTCATAAAACATAAAGCTTTAATTTGATCATGGTAAGCCACGATTAAAGGACAACTCCGGCCAAAAGTATTTTTTTAATATGTTATTACTTATAGAAAGTTAGACAAATTCCTAACGTACATTAATTATGGGAAATGCACATATACTGCTATTTCCCTTAATTTAGTAGATCATGGAGAGTTAGAATTCTGTCCAAAACCGTGACGTCACAAATCAGTTGTAATTCCTATGGAGTGTCCAGCAGGGGGCGAAGTACCATTGAATTCTATAGATGCTGGATACTCTATGGAATCAATGGCTGTCTATGTAACATGTCTGTCTGCACACATATACACTGTACTACTCCCCCATCATCTGCTCATAGTATGAGCAGATGATGGGGGAGTAGTAGCAGGGCCATTCCTATCACCAATATAGCCCCCCCCGTTGCCGCCACATATGTTCTGTACTACTTCCCCATCACCTGCTTATACTATGAGCAGATGATGGGGAAGTAGTACCAGGGCTATCCCCATCACTGCCGCCGCCGCAGTTCACTTGATCCTGGAGCCACATATGCCCTGGTACTACTTCCCCATCATCTGCTCATACTATGAGCAGATGATGGGGAAGTAGTACGAGGGCTATCCCCATCACTGCCGCCGCTGATGCCACCCCTGCAGTTCACCTGATCCTGCAGCTCTGGATCACTATTCCCCCCGCGTCCTACTTCCTCCCTGAGACCAGGGCTTCAATTACAGCAGCTGACCCGCCCGGCAAGCTGGAGCTGTAGCCAGCGGAGGTATGAATTGAGTGACAGCAGGGGCAGGAATCAGCAGGGGCGACAGGCAGTCCGTGCGGGTCCGCTGCTGTAATTGAGGCCCCGGTCTCAGGGAGGAAGTAGGCCGTGGGGGGAATAGTGATCCGGTAAGTGCTATGGTAAATTCTCTTTAAAAGCATCATCTCTAGGAATTGTTTTGTTTAACAAAAATAAATAAAAATTGAGATGTCAAAATGGGGGGGGGGGGGGGGGGGGGGGGAGGTGGATAAGCCCTGCAACTTGTGCTGTCAATCCCATAGACAGGACTTGTTTTTTCTATCCCCCCACAAATGCCTTTACATCTGAGTAATTTGGAGCCCAAGTTACCAAGCGTGTATCTGAGTTATCCGATATAAACCCTGTTTCGCCTGAGGGGCAGCCGGGGGGGGGGGGGGGGGGGGAACAGCAAGGCGGAGGCAATGCCTCCCTCCGCACCTAATTTATCATGATTTACGTCTGCTAGCAGAAATAAATAATCGTGAAAATGTGTGGCAGCTCTGAAACTGGCATAGATTTGTGTGCCTGCCATGTGTGCACCTCTTAGTATATCGAGAATAGGGTATGTTAGTGGGGATTTATAGTAGACCAGTGTACTTGTACACTGGTCTTGCTAAATTCCCCCCCCCCCCATATTTACTCTCTTATGTCCCCAAATCTACCACACGTGATTTTTTGCACTGTTGATGGGCACATTTGCCTGCAGCAAGAGGTAAACCTGATGGGCACATTTATCTGCAGCAAGAGGTAAACCTGATGGACACATTTATCTGCAGCAAGAGGTAAACCTGATGGGCACATTTACCTGATGGAAGAAACATGCACCCACCCCTCCTCCTTGTACTAGATAGTTATTGGTAAACAAAACTTTGTTAACTTTTATTTAAGGTCTATGGCCAGTATGAAACATAGCTGTATCTGGAAGCAAATCAGGTTACCTGCAGAACGGTATACAAGTTTGATATTGGCTGTGTTACTCTACCATAGCCTTGTTATATTTTCCTCCCAGCCTAAATTTAGAGAACAGATGAAAGTCAAGGTCCCACTGACACATGATCTAGCAATAATAAGCAAAAATCACTCACCCACCTTCACTAACTAGCTCACTGTTCTCTGATTGCTTGCATGAAATAATCTTCTCCACCAGCTGGTTGTAGCTGCAGTTACCCACAGCCGTCACAACCTCAGCAATCTGGGAGATGAAATACAACAAGAAATCATAATGAGGAAATTGCTAAAGCTGCACGAAAAGAGCAGTGATGTGATTTATGTTCACAGATAAACTTTGAAGTGACAAACAAAAAACAAAAAAAAACAAAAAAACAAAAAAAAACACTTTAAGACTGCAAAGAAAACAGGAAAAATATGCCATGTTTCAAAGCATCTATGTACATGCCGATTTATTTTATGAATTTAGATTGCGGAGAAATGGAGGAGACCACATGAATTAGGACTAGCAACCTCAGTTGTTTTTTTTTTTTTTTTAATCAGAGACTTTATTTCGTCACCATTCTACACTCAATCTGAGGTACGCTGGCAAACGTATGGGGGTTGCCTGTTGCCACAAACTTTGTAGTATGGGTTGAGATAGATAGATACATATACACACATTTTGACAGTCATTTGACAAATAGTTTATGACAGCTCAAAATCATTTATTGGTTCAGAAAAATGCAGATTATTATGTACTGATAATCTGAGTTACCACCACCCGTGAGGTTCTTTCATACAGTATTGTTTTTTTTTGTAATTTGTTACCAAAAAACAGATGAATCCTAAACTATTGTACGGTGCTGCATAAGCAAGTGTCAGCGTTTTCTTATATAATAAAGACTCAGGCCCTGTGGTCTGGTGAGACATAGTAATACAGCATAGATACTGATATCATAACAGCAGAGATCTAATCGGAGGAGGATTATCTCACTAAACAATATGGTCACTAAGTTTTTCATATTTAACATTGAATTGAACTAAGGAGGACCAAGCTCCTGTGTCTGGCTCCTTTTAAGAGGTTGTCAGAGTAGGGCCCTATGCTGGTATAAAGATGACATAAAAACGTTTTTATTTCCCAATCCTGTACCACATCTATCACTGGCTAAACTAGCATTATCTGCACGTGGAGCCAAAAGCAGGAAGCAAGACTAAGCAGGGACCAGGCACCACATTGATGGATGCAGTCTGGGAGTTTTCTGGTGTGTGTATATATATAATTTTTTTTCCTGAACTATAAAAAAAGGAGGCCTAGTAGATACATGTCAGCAGATCTGGAATTCAATGATGACTATCGATACAGAGTGTATGGGATAGTTAATGGAAAACAGATTTTGCCCCGTTCTACCAATCAACAAAAAATATATAAAGAAGTCTGAGATATCTGTGGGGTTTTTTTATGTTATGTTGTGGCAGCAATGTTTGAAAAAGCAGCACCCTGCATTGCAGCCATATAAGTTATGAAATGCAGGCTCTAATCTTGGGAATGTGAGGGGAGCATCACTGGAAACCAGGAGGCAGTGGTAGTTAGGTGAGCAGACTGGCTTCTAGTAATTCATGTAGTGACAGGTTTTCTTTAGGTATCACTGTCATTTAAAAAAAAAAAAAAAAAACTTACAGAGGTACTCCACTTAAAGGGGTTGTCCGGCGATAAAAAATTATTCACAGAATAACACACATTACAAAGTTATACAACTTTGTAATGTATGTTATGTCTGTGAATGGCCCCCTTCCCCGTGTCCCACCACCCCCACCCGTGTACCCGGAAGTGTGGTGCGCTATACATTACCTGTCACGTGCCGACCACGGTCTCCGATCCTCAGCAGTGACGTCTTCTTCGGGAGCTTGGCGGATCTTCCCGAGTGCCGGCCGCCCTCTGCAGCGTCATCCGAAGCTCAGCCGCGATTGGCTGAGCATAACTGTGCTCAGCCAATCGCGGCTGAGCGGCTGATGACGCGGCCACGTCGTCAGCTGCTCAGCCGCGATTGGCTGAGCACAGTTATGCTCAGCGGCCGGCACTCGGGAAGATCCGCCAAGCTCCCGAAGAAGACGTCACTGCTGACGATCGGAGACCGTGGTCGGCACGCGACAGGTAATGTATAGCGCACCACACTTCCGGGTACACGGGTGGGGGTGGTGGGACACGGGGAAGGGGGCCATTCACAGACATAACATACATTACAAAGTTGTATAACTTTGTAATGTGTGTTATTCTGTGAATAATTTTTTATCGCCGGACAACCCCTTTAAGATCCATAATCTAAGCTGGTTTGTAATAGGTTACTATTACATGAAATAGGCCTTTTGTCTGCAGCACATTCTCACTTACACCCTGAGGCCACATTCACACAATGTAAGTTTTCATTAAATGGCTGTGTCACAGGACAGCCACTGTTTTACATAGTGTGAACCCAGCCTGAAGCTGCAGAAAATCCTCACTTCCTGGTCAAGCCTGTCTCAACTGTCATCCCCATCCCTTCTGAGACCAAAGTCACATGATCCATTTCTTCTGTTGCCAGGCAACTGTACCACCTCATTTGTAACCCTGCCCACCACTGACATCACACCAATCAGTGAGCACCTGGCCAAGGAGTGGTTAAACAACACCATAAAGGCCTCCTAAGCAGTATAATCTATCTATTTAGATGGACAAATAGATACTTTTGTTTGCACAGTGTAAAGCAGAAGCAAAATGCACTAGCAACAGGCAGATACTACAAGATGGTTACTTGGCAGTTGGCTCTGAGGTGCAATGCATGCTGGGAAATTAAGTTTCCCAGCCAGCACCATCTTGGATATAGACTGGCTTTTAGAAAAACTTAGGAACGGCAGCAGCTAGAAAGACAACTCTAAATACTCGGGGACTTTGTGGGTAAGACCAGCTTGGGAGCATGTCATTTTTTAGTTTTTTGGTTGATATTCTCCTTTAACACGTCAGGGTTGGTGATTGGTTTGGGGTCAGGATGCAGAGACCACCACCGATTCCTGGAATGAACAGAGAGAAGAGCTCCTCTCCCAATCTCACTCCTTGCTGTAGAACACAGGTTCCACTGGCTATCTGTAGAAATAGTAGTCTCCCGAGACAGGGATGCAAATGCTGAGCACTTCTCCCAGCTCACTCTAAAGCTTGGTGGGGTCTCAACATTGAGACTTACTAGAATATCACAGCGGAGAATATAAAAATTAACTGCTCCCTAATCTAAGAATGTCATTCCCAACCCTACATTCAGAGTGTAGCTGGTATGGACAACATAACTTCACAACAGTTTTCATCAATAAGTTCCATTGTTCCATGTGCCTTGGTCTATAATTTAACTTCCAATGAAAGGTTCCCATTCTAGAAGTGGAATAAATCACTGTGGGGATTTGTAATTATGGGTGATTCATTGTACTTTGGTTTTCTATATTGAAAGGCACTTGGCATAAATACCCTTCTGGGATAAGGAATACAATACATTCAGCTACTCTTACTAGCTCCCCAGTATCTTATTCAAGCTTTTGCAGACTTTGGAGATCAGGCACGACTGCTCCAAAGGGGAAACAAAAAAAAAACACCTAAAACTTTATTTTCTTAAATAAGGATTATTGTTTATTATTATTTTCAGAGTTACAGTAGAGGCTGGCACAATTCATCAAGTGCAGCGTGTCTCTCACAAGCATTAGCCTTTCTAAAAAACACACACACACACACACACACGTATACATATATACACAAACACTGCTCAAAATAATAAAGGGAACACTAATAGAGCACATCCTAGATCTCAATGAATGAAATATTCCAGTAGCAAATCTTTATGCATTACATAATGGAATGCATTGTGAACAATAAAACATAAAAATGTTCAAGGTAAATCAAAGTTAATATACCATAGAGGTCTGGATTTGAAATGATACTCAAAATCAAAGTGGGAAATAAAATTACAGAAATTACAATCCAACTTTAGTGGAAATGCTTCAAGACAAGGAAATGATGCTCAGTAGTGTGTGTGGCCTCCAAGTGCCTGTATGACCTCCCTACAACACCTGGGGGTATGCTTCTGACAATGCAGTGGATGTCCTCCCAGACCAGTATTAAAACATCAGTCGACTCCTGGACAGTGTGTGGTTGGTTGATGTAACAAGACATGATGTCCCAGATGTGCTCAAAAGGATTCATGTCTGGGGAACGGGCAGACCAGTGCATTGCATCAATACAGTCATCATGCAGGAACTGCTGACACACTTCAGCCACATGAGTCCTAGCACTCTGATCCATCAGAGGTAACCCAGGGCCCACTCTACTGGCTACCTCTACAGTGGGTCTGAGGATCTCAACCTGGTACCTAATGACAGTCTGGGTACCTCTGGGGAGCACATGGAGGGCCTCCACAGAAATGCCTCCATACGCCTTTACTGACCCATTGCCAAAGCAGTCATGCTGGAGGATGTTGCAGGAAGCAGAACATTCTCCACGGTGTCTCCAGACATGCTCATTGTGAACCTGCTCTCATCCGTGAAGAGCATAGGGTGCTGAATCTGCCAATCTTGGGGTTCTCTGGCAAACACCAATCGCCCTCAGCGGTGTTGAAGTGTAAGCAAATCAACGACCTATGGACATTCTACCCTCACATCACCCTCATGGAGTCTGTTTCCTCCTAATTTTTGCATATTGTGTTTAAACATCATTTCAAGGGACAAAATATACCCTCCACTCTGTGGAACAGGGGGCAGCTGGTTAAACAATCAAGCCTCCTATTGATTTCAATGGGGCTTGTTACTCAAGCATTGAAAAATTATCATCTTGAGTAACAGCACTCAAGCATTTAAGTACTCGCTCAACACTGGCCTGCACTGTAATCATTTTCACATGTCACTTTAAACAAGTCATAAGAAACACATACAGGCAATAATACAGACACAAAATAAATATGTTATTCTATATTATGCTAGTATGAACAAAGCCTTAAAAACAGACAATAAAGCTATGTTCTTAAAGGGAACCAATCACCTAAAATACCACTATAACACTATTGAAATGTGCTGCAGCAGCGCCCAGCACACTTCCCAGACATGCTTTAACATTCCTCCCTGCAATGTATGTTCCCCAAACTTACTTTATATTCTTGGTGTGCTGTATGCAAATTCCCCGCAAGTAGTCATCTGGGCGGTGAGCTGTCGACATATAGTCACGGTCCTCCCCTGGGCGTTCCTCCTCCGCAGTCACACCCAGGGGCATGATTCAAACTAAATTAGTCTGACGTCATTCAGGGGCGCACTGTGCATCACATCGGCCCGCCTACATTCTTACTACGCCGCACATGCACAGTACAGCAATCCCTATCTGCGCTGTACTGCGTAGGTGCAGAATAGCCTCTAACAATGTTGGTATCCGGCAATGAGTTAGAGGCTATCCTGCACCTGCGCGCTACAAAGCTGATCGGGATCGTTGTACTATGAATGCGCGGCGTAGTAAGAACCTGGCCGCGCCAATGTGATGCACGGCGCGCCCCTGAATGACGTCAGACTAATTATTCAGTTTGAATCACGGCCTTGGGCGTGATTGATGAGGAGGAACGCCTAGGGGACCGTGACTAGATGCTGATGGCTCACTGCCCAGATGACTACTTGCGGGGGATTTGCATACAGCTTGCCAAGAATATAAAGTAAGTTTGAGGAATATACATTGCAGGGAGGAAAGTTAAAAAAGCATGTCTGGGAAGTGTTCTGGGGGATGCTGTAGCACATTTCAATAGTGTTATAGTGGTATTTTAGGTGATTGGTTCCCTTTAATGCTTTTAAAGGAGAAGTCCGGGCTCAGACTTTTTTTTGAACATCACATACATTTACCACCCCGGCTCCAGCACTGGAGTTACTGTCCTCTGCTCCGGTTCCAGGCTGTTCTAGGTCAGTTTAGCAACAACTGGAGGGTGGCATGTTTGCCACTTGTGGACTAATGGAACACAGTTCACTAGTAATTGTGTGCCATAGCAATTGTCAGTTTCATCCTCCTTATGCACTTCAGTAGGGAGAGACCAATCTAGTAGGAAAAGTTATTTTCCTTTAGGCCCTATTCACACATCCATAATCTATGGTTCGTGCATGAGTGTGAACGGTAGACTAGGGACCGGACCTTGGAACTCCCAGCTTCATAATTTATTGTAATACCGTGAGCTCCAAAATGGTTAAAATCTTTGCGGTTCTGTACTGACACACTTTGAGAGTACAGTAGCGCAAAGATTTAACTCTTTCGGCTTAAGTGGCTGTACTTGTGAGCTACATGGCCTGCCACCAGCCAGAGAGGCAAGAAGTGAAAAATGTAAAAAAAATAAATAAAAAAAAAAAAAAAAAAAAAGGAGAGAGAGATAAAAAGTAAAAATAAAGCATGTTTAAAGACCACCTACCTCTGGGTCCACTAGCCAGCCATGGTACAAGGGTATATCGAGGAGATCAAAAACAATACATTCTGGTGTATACTCAAAGACTCTCACTCCAGTGAACTTTACATTGACATCTAGGCCAGTCTGTAACTTGTGTAAGATGGCCATGGCATCACTCATATTCTGAAACACAATCACAGAGGATTTATTTTTTAAAACATCACTTGGAATATTTAACATGGCATTTTTTATGTTCAACAGCAGAAATGACCCTTAAGGCTCGGTTTATACTGCAGTCCAGAGCCTCTGTCCTAGAGCCTGAAAGGACTGTTGGCTGTTGCATCAATGGACATGAATGGAGGCCATTGGACCCAGTGACTTTAATGTGAACCATCAGGTTTTCCCATTTGTGTCAGGTAATCTGAAATGGACTCTGTGATGGAGGTTACGAACAGAAAGTACAGTGTGGGCTGGGCCTTATTTTTAGCTCTGTTCTATAAACTAACACCACTAAACTAACATCACTAAAAATGCCTGATTAAAAAAAAATAATTGTATTTATACCTCGATGAGTAAATTGAGAAAAAAAAAAAAGAATTGGGATTATAAGGAAGAAAAGGATTCTGATTAAATAAAAAAAAAATTTGAATTAAAACTTGTGGCAGTTATCAAAAAAAGGAGGTTGTGATACCAGCCCTAAAGGGATTTTACTGTCACCTACACAGGCTTCTTTAAGGCGAAAATCACACGTTACATTTGACATCCAGTCTCTGTTGTAGGAGTCGCTGTCAGCACAGGAGGCAGCAATATGCTTTATACACTTCTCTAGAAAGCCTGATTTTATTCATGTATTTTTTTATGACCCTTAAGAGCAAATCGAAAAAAATTCTAAGGTTTAAAAAGAATTGTAAACTTGTATTTGGCTCTGTAGTTAAATATAGAAGCGTTGTTCTGTTGCTTTATTTAGTCCAGCACTACATCAGTGTTATAACCTATTCATGTGGAAAAATTAGGTTAATGTGCTCTTTTTATAGGTACTCTTCCTTAGTTGGTGTAATACAAGTAAGCCACTACACAAACGTCCGGAGAAGCAAAGAACACGGCACACATCAATCCATGGACTGTTGTGACTACAGTAGATGAAACTACTCAAGGGTTTACTCAAGCGCCCTCTGAAGATGATGTATGCCACCTAGGAGGTCAGCAGGTCCCTCAGCAGTAGAGGCTTAAAATACAATTACTGGCCGCACAGTCTGTGTTTAGACTTAAAAGCTTATGGACACACAATATGTTTAATAAAATAAATAAAAGTACAGGAGATATGAAACAAAAATTAACCTACTGAAGATGGTGTCAATTTTCATTTTTGATGGTGTCAATTTTCATTTTTACCTATGCACCCTGCATAGGTAATGTATATCGTCAGTTGCCGGCCGCGCACCGCTATTCCACGTAGCAGTGCGCGGTCGGTGCCCGACAAATATAGGTCCTAACCTATATCAACGATCAGCCGATGACAACGATCATCGGCTGATCGTTGTCTCTATTCCACGGAGCCATAATCGGCCGATTATCGCTCCGTGGAATAGAGCCCTAAGAGCTATAACTCTTTATTTTTCCATCTACAAGCCATGTGAGGTCTTGTTTTTTTCAGAAACAGGTTTACTTTGTAAAGGCACCTTTTGTTCTACCCTACCATGTATGATGGAACCCCAAAAATATAATTTATGGGGTGAAGTTGGGAAAAAAATTCAATTCTGCAAATTGTGGGGTTTTTTCCTGTGTAATGCACTTTATGTAAAACTGACATTTTATCTTTATTCTATAGGTCAGTCTGAATACAGCGATTCGCATTTTATGTAGCTTTTCTAATGTTTTACTATTTTTATTAACTGTAAAACTTTTTTTTTTTTAAATAGGTGTGATTACAATTGCCCTATTTGACTCTTATAGCGTTTCTATTTTTTCACGTAGGAAGGTTTATGGGGTGTCCCTTTTTGCGCCATGATATCTAGTTTTTATTATTTGTGTAGATGAGACATAAGTGATCAATTTCTATTCATTTTATTTTAAATAAAATGTAATAAAAATAATAAATCCTGTCATTTTTTTAACCGATTTTTGTTTACGCCGTTCACTGTGCGGCAAAAATCTTGATTTATTTTAATAGATCGGACGATTACACATGCAACGGTATATAATCTGTTTATTTATTTTTATGTGTTTTATTTATAAAATGGGAAAGGGGGGGTGTTTTAAACTTTTATTTGGGGAGGGGCTATGTCATGTTTTTTTAAAACTTTTGTCCCCTTAGGGGACTTTAACATTTTTGCATTACATTCCATACACTGATCATTGCTATGCCATAGCATAGCATTGATCAGTGTAATCTGCGATCATTGCTTAGAGCCTGCCTGTCAGATAGTCAGAAAGAACGATCGGAACCCCTGCATCACACTGCAGGGGGCCAGATCGGACAGTGACAGGAGCTGCAGCTCCTGTCACTATGTTAAGTGCCTTGGCACTGCAGCGATCGTGGCAGCCCGTCATTAACAGTGAGGACCTGGCTGCATATAGCAGCCAGTCCTCAAGTGCTCTGAAGTGAGCTCAGCTCCTGAGCTCACTTCAAATCACCGCAGGACTTCAGACGTACGGGTACGGCATGGGTCCTTAAGTGACGGGATTCCATGACGTACCGGCACGGGTCCTTAAGGGGTTAATTTTCATTTATTGTGTTCTGGTGAGGTGAATTAAAATTAAACTGCCCACTCACTTTTTAGCCAATACCTGATGGAGCAGTTAACATGGTGGCACATGGCATCAGCATAACCGCACACACTACTCAAACCCAGCAGGCTTGTGCAAATGTATAGCCTGCTCGCCTGATGGTCGGACAGGGGGGACAGCCTCTTCCTGCACCCAATTTCCCATAGTTTACGTCTGAAAGCAAGTGTGCTCAGCTGTGGACTTGATTTAAAAGACTGACACGCAGCAGCCTCAGATTTGCTTTATTTATTGAACAACTTGTGAGACTCTACTGATCATTTTACATGAAGCGATTATTGTTCGAATTTTCGTGATTGTTCGAATTTTCGCGATAACGATGGCATTTGAGTGATAATTGGCTGGTTTAAACACAACGAACGATCAAGCGATGAGCGAGAATGCTTTGTGTAAACAGTCTTTCACAGTTTCACCCTTTGTGTGAGATGGGCTTAAAGGGGTAGTGCGGCGGTAAAGAATTATTCACAGAATAACACACATTACAAAGTTATACAACTTTGTAATGTATGTTATGTCTGTGAATGGCCCCCTTCCCCGTGTCCCACCACCCCCACCCGTGTACCCGGAAGTGTAGTGCGCTATACATACCTGTCACGTGCCGACTCGTCTCCGATCTTCAGTCAGCGATGTCGTCTTCGGACGGCCGGGCCGAATCCCTCCAAGCGTCCCGAGTGTCGGCCGCCCTCTTCAGCGTCATCAGATGCTCAGCCGCGATTGGCTGAACACAGTTTGACTCAGCCAATCGCGGCTGAGCAGCTGATGACTCGGCAGAGGGCGGCCGGCACTCAGGATGGACGGAGGGATTCGTCCGAAGACGACATCGCTGACTGAAGATCGGAGACGAGTCGGCATGTGACAGGTATGTATAACGCACCACACTTCCGGGTACACGTGCGGGGGTGGTGGGACACGGGGAAGGGGGCCATTCAAAGACATAACATACATTACAAAGTTGTATAACTTTGTAATGTGTGTTATTCTGTGAATTGTTTACTGCCCCATTACCCCTTTAAGCGTTCTTAATACGATCACAATAATGTTTTTTAAAAATGATTTATCGCTTCGTCTAAATGCTGATCGTTATAAGAACAAAATCATTGCAATAAAAACACTTAACGATCGATTGGGCGAATTATGACTGTTTAAAAGGACCATTAGTTAACACCAGTGTATAGATAAGTTGTTCTCTATAAACCCCACCTGTGTATGTATTGGTTTACAAAATGGGTGCTCAGGAGAAAAAATACATTTAAATCAACAGGTTAAATCAATATGTGATCCTAAATGGGTTTTTCAAGGTGCTGTTTATGAATCTATCCAGAAAAAAAGAAAAAAGAAAAAACAAAACCTATATTCATCCTTCAGCCTGCTCCCAATACTGGGCCACTATTGCATTCGAATGTCTAACAGATGTGCCCCAATGACTACCCTGTACTGTCAGTATGAGACCCTGCAGCCAATGAATGGCCTCAGCAGTCATTTACAGGGGTACTGTCAGAATGAGTAAAATTACATAGCAATTCAAATGCTGCATCCTGGTCTGAAGGCATTGGGGGAAATTTATTGTGTGATTACAGAAAGATTTTGTGTGTTGTCCATAGAAGTCAATCACAACTCAACTTTTATCTTTGACATTACAATGGTGAAATAAAAGCGGTCACCTCGTCTGAACAACAACATATTGGTGACAACACAGAAGAGGGCCGAGGGGGAGCGGAGCTGCTAGAAATAACCATTATAAATAACAATTATGGCTAATCATTATCGATCAGGTTGAGAGGAGGCACTACACAAGAAGAGAGAAAATAGAAGCCATTACCTGCTCATAATTCAGCCTTTGAGCCTCAGAAATCTCTTTTGGCTTTGCTTCTAAAATGTAGTCTCCTAGAAAGAGAGAAGAAGAACATTAAGGTTATGAAGTATACACAAGTTTTACTTTTCTACTTTTTAAAAAAGACAGCAAAAAGGAACACAGCAAGAAAGTAAGCCAACAGAAATTAAGAACTCCGAATTAACAGGGTACTCCAGCCTAGGAAAAAATTTTATACAGAAAATAGACATCCTATTCTAACCTACCCACGCTCCTAGAAGACTATCCCTACTTATGACCAATTACCATGTGGAAAAACTACATGCATACAAGTATTGCATGTAAAAAAAAACAACAAATAAAAAAATCTTTAATGAAAATCACAACAATTTGCAGCAAAAATATATTGTTTATCAAAGTGATGATCCGTGGCTGGACACACTACATCTGCATGTGAACTTGGGATAAACAAAGTCTCTCTCCGCTGGGGCCTCCAGCTACTAGCTCAAATCTGTGGAGAAACATTGCAGCAAGGGTATGTGCACACCAAGAAATTGCTGCTCACATTTTGCCTATGAACAGGTATCACTATGATAAAATACTCAACATTATTAATTTCAGCTGTAAGTAGTTTTAGGCATTTAGGGAGCGTTCACACATACAGGAACTGCAGCAGATTTGATGGCGCAGATTTGAAGCTGTACATTTGCTTTGAATCTGCAACTTCAAATCTGCACCATAAAATCTTCTGCAGATCCTGTACATGTTAACGCACTTTTAGGCTATGTTCACACTACGTAAGTTATGTATTAATCATGGCTGTTGTTGCAGATTTGCAACAACGGCCGTGATTACTACCTAAATTACGTAGTGCTGCCCTCTATGGAATCCCGGCTGGAGTGTCTACACTTCGGCCCGGATCCGTAGTGGCACCACAAGAAACTGACATGTCGGTTTTCTGCTGGCGCTTTTCAGCTCCAACCGCGCACCCCATTGTGTGCAGCGGGGAATTGGGATGTGTCTGCATTCGAATTTAGTGGCAGTGAAGATTATCCAGCTGGTATTGTAGTACCAGCCAGATGATCTTCACTGCCACAGAATTCAGGATGATCTTATCTGACACCGGCCGTTCTGTGACCTGCCCAGGTCACAGAGCGGCTGGTGTCTTACAGTATCTGCAGCAGATTTGATTTGCCTTGAATCTGTGCCATCAAATCTGCTGCAGATCCTGTACGTGGGAATGCACCCTCAACATACTTTTTTTTTTTCTTTTACGAAAAATGCATGTAAAAACACAATAAAAATGCACAATGTGAAAACAGCCTTAATGATCGATGTATTGTGATGACACCGATAGGGTGGACCTGGTACATAAACGCAATAGCAGCACTGTATGGGTAAGGAATTTAAAGCATCGAAATTAAGAGGTAAGGGTGCCTTCACACATAGCGGAAATGCAGAAAATACCTATACTGTCAGTTTAAATAAGATTACAAGCTTGCAGCGGAATTTCAGGAGGCTGGGAGCCACAGGAGAAGGCCAGAGCACAGACCAGGTAATGTATGCACTACAGTGGGTAAGGGGGGAAACTGAAAGTATAGGAATCTCAGCGGAATTTTCTGCGGACTCGCAGCGTGAAATCCGTTGTGATTCTGCTATGTGTGAAGGCACCCTAAGAAACAACTCCTCATTGAAAGGATGTGCCTGAGAGCTATGCAGGAGAGATGGTCCGCACAGTACATTTCAAGGGATCTTATTTTTAACGCTAGCTTGCTGTTATTGAATAGTTCCTGCATGGCTACCCACTTCTAGTTACACACTGGTTGTATAGCAGCCCTGGCACTGCAGCTTACTGTGATATAACAGTGATATTAATGGGGCCCTTCATGCAAACAAAATAAAGTAATAATTGAATGATGTCAGAATTTCTATTGGTGGGATAATATTCACATATAAAAAGCATGGGAATGGCTGGAATAGTGTGTAAGGGCTTTACAGTAGAGATGAGTGAATCTCAAGTATGGTCGGGTCTGTCCGACCCCTAACATGCAGTATTTGATTACTGGTAGCTTAAGAAGTAATATGCAGCCCTAGTAGGAAGTCCTGGTAAACATGGATACAACCTATGGCTGTATCTCTTCTCTACAGTATCGTTGTTTGAAATGCACAATGTTGGTTACAGGTTCCCTTTAATAAAACATCAAGGTCCTACTGCAAGTTATTTAAAGCTATGGTTCGTGCTTTACCAACAGCTGACCAAAAGTATACTGTGGTAGAATGTTGTTAGGAAGATGCCAATTATCAAAACCATGCCTAACAATCATACTATAAATAACAAAACTTTTCTATAAGCCTCTCATTTAGGCCAGGCGGCAATGTGAAAAAAAGGTGGCTTTAGGCACTTTGTAAGACAGGGAATTTCTAAAATCATACAGGTGGCTGGTCAGCTATACCCACAGGGGGTTGGACAAAATAACTTCTGTGTCACAACTTTTTTTTTTTTTTTTTTTTTTTTTTAATTTTTTAAAGTAAACGCCTCCTGACATACCTGCCTTCACCACTCTATCCTGTCTCCTCCTCCCCTTGTAGTTACTTAAAACACTATTATTAAACCATTACTTCTGCTGTTTAAAAATCATTCAAAAGAGGAATGATTTCTGGTTCTGTTAGCAAATGGGGTTGCAGATGCTCCCTGGAGGTAATTGTTGTGCTGTGGTTTACTGTTTCCTTCATCACATCATGCAAACACCAGAAAAATACCTGCAGACAGAGAGGACTTGGAGCACACGAGCACTGTCAGCTCCTCATTTCCCACCAGCTGCTGCTGCCACTGCAGGGAAGGGGGGGGGGGGGCAACCCTGGGTGATCGCTAGATAGTCCGGGCAGTCTATAGGGCATAGCAGCGGTCTGCAGCCGCCACTCCTATTCCACGCGGCAGCAGATCCTTGCTGTATGAGGAGTTTTCTGATTAAAGCCCCCTTGAAACCTCCACAGGATAGAGCACAAGTAAGAGATTGTGGAGGTCTGACCTCAGTGTCCCCGACGACCTCTAGACTGGCCCCCAGCTCCTTTTTTTAAAAAAATAGGGCCACGGGCCTGCTGGCTGGCTGCTCCATCGAGTATGAGTAGAGAATCGCAGTACTATTAAAAACAAAGAAGCCAGGGGCCGATTTGGAGATCACTGGGGGCACAGAGGTTGGACCCACGCAATCTCTTACTTGTCTCCTATCCTGTGGATAGAGGACAAGTAGATTTGAATTGAAAAACCCCTTTAATCATTTCAGATATCTGATGTATGATCTGTTCGTTCAACCCACCGTGCCGAGTGTGAGCTTTCTCGCTATGTATACTAAATGGAAGAAATCTGTCAATCATTAGTGGGTAGACCCTGCCTCATAAATATGTGGGACTGCTACCTCACAACACTGCCTTTGTGAATCAACGATTAAAGGGGTTATCTGAAGAGCAGAAAATCAAACTGTCCTGTTGTCTGGTCCTTTACTTCCACCCTCTGACTGTCTAAAACGGTATGATTCAAGATGAGAGATGGGGTGAGTGCAGGTTGGGGGCAATGTTCAACAAGACATTAGTAACATGGTAATACGCACATGGGCGTGATGGCAACATGTACGTCATTAATCTCTATGAGCAATGAAGTTATTGCTTAAACAAATACTACAACATTGTTGGGAAAAACACTTAATACTTAATAAATCCATCCTATATTAAATGTTTACATCGCCCCCTGTTTTGGGTACCACAACATGTGGAACTATTAATTTTTACATTCTTGATGTCACACAACACAAGGGCAAAAAAAGGTCAAAATCCAGAACATCTGGATTTATAGTATAAAAAGTGATGTGATTTTCTGATTTCAATAAGAAATAAGTTGGAGGTCACTGAGAGCCGTCAGTGCGTTCTGCGCTGACTTGGAGATAGCCACATGAAAAGCCAATCCTGATGCCACTAAACTAAGTAACAGTTCATATCTGTAATCAGGAACCTAAAAGAAGAAACTAAATTGTTGCCCTCTGCAAACTCAGAAAACCGCAATGTGAATCCAAAAGCAAACGTGTCTCTATACATGAAGTGAAAAGGACTACTACAGTTAGACTGGGATATAAAGATGATGAATGGATATACAGTATTATACTTGTTACTGTTGTGAATTGTGAAATGATATAGGGGATTTTGAACCCACAAGATATGGCAAAAGACAAAAATGACATTTCCTAAAGGGTAAGCACCAAACATATATAAATGTGCTATTGCTTTATGTCTGGTATGAAGAACATACACTATTGTACAATTCTATATAGCAGAAATAGCTGTCTTCATGTTGTAACAGATAAAACTTTGTTAAAGGGGCTGTCTGGTATCAGAATTAAAAAAAAAAACACCTATCACCCCAGGACATATACCTTTCTTCTATAGTTACTAATAGTACTTTTTTTTTTTTTTAACACCTGGCATTGAAATAAATCTCTAATGCTCCATTGACATCACATTTTAGGGCTCTGTCAGTAGTATACATAGGGATACAAACACATCAGGATACAACCATAGACTTGTATGTGCCCTACCAGTGACTTGTGTTTGGTCTGTTTCACAAACCTATAGGTGAAATACAAAAGCTTAACAGACTAGTGCTCTTAGATGTGCACTACCCTTGTGTAGACTTGCCCAATAACATTTTAGCAGTTTCTGCTACAAACTAACAGGAAATTGTAACCATTTTATGCAACTTAACCAATACACTGAAGCAGTCACTATTTTTAAAGATCACATAAACCTGCCACCCCACTGTTACTTTCACACACTATCTTCACTGGGCTGAGGCTGCTGTAATCACATGACTTTATAAACTAGAAGAGGCACACAAACAGCTTTCCATTCCCTCTTTGGGCAAGACATTCAAAATGTTTTAGGTATTTCTATCTATAGGTCTTTCTTCATTGCTTGTATTTGATATAAGCTTTAAGGACAGGGCAGCAGTAATTAATGGAGGATGACTGATGTAGAAAACAACAAGGGGCACTCACCTTACAGTCCCCTTAGCTCCCCCTCATGCCTGTCCACTGCTCGTCCCCACTAACTCACCTCTCCACCATCACTGAAGAACTTCTCTCCAAACTACTCTGCACATCACACCACCTGTGCACTTTACCTAATCACATCCCACCTTATCCCCCAACCTCTCCTCAGCACTTGTCCCAGCACTAAGGGTGGTATTACACGGACCGAGCAGGGCCCGATAATACCTGTAAACGAGCAGCGATCTGCTAGATCGTTGCTGGTTTACTGGGCCTATTACACGGCCCAATAATCGTTTGACAAGAGCTGCAAGGACATTGTTACCGATGTCCTTGCAGCCCTTGCTAAACTGGCATACATTACCCATCCACGTTCCAGGGCTGCTCCTGCTGTCCGCTTCTCCCGGAGTCCCGCGCGCTCTCTAGCTTCACAGCGGCCTGTCAGCTGGTAGGCCGCTCAGCCAATCAGAGGCCGGGACCGCCGCGGCCTGTGTTTGGCTGAGCGGCCTATCAGCTGACAAGCCGCTGTGAAGCTAGAGCATGCGCGGGACCCCGGGAGAAGAGGACAGCAGGAGCAGCCCTGGAACGTGGATGGGTAATGTATATCGTTAGTCGCTGGCCACGCACCGCTATTACACGCAGCGGTGCGCGGTCGGCGCCCGACAAAAATAGGGTCTAACCTATATCAACGATCAGCCGATGATCGTTGTCATCGGCTGATCGTTGCATTTATTACACGGAGCGATAATCTGCCGAATCGGGCCAATTTGGCCGATTATCGTTCCGTGTAATAGTACCCTAACCCATCTCTTCAATCTATCACTAACTTCTGGAATCTTCCCATCTCCATACAAACATGCAACCATAACAACCCATCCTTAAAAAGCCATTCCTTGACACTACCTCCTTATCCAGTTACCAACCCATCTCACTTCTCCCCTTTGCCTCAAAACTCTTGGAAGGACATGTCTACCATGAACTATCCTCCCACTTTTCTTCCAACTCACTTTTTGACTCCCTGCAATCCGGCTTCCTTCCCCACCACTTCACAGAAACTGCCCTCACCAAAGTGGCTAATGACTTGCTAACTGCCAAAACCTCACGCCAATATTCTGTGCTCCTTCTCCTTGACCTATCTTCTGCCTTCGACACAGTTGACCATTCTCTACTCCTACAAATTCCCTCATCCCTTGGCGTCACTTGCTCAGCCCTCTCCTGGATCTCCTCTTACCTCTCCAACCGCACTTTTAGTATCTCCCACACCATCTCCTTTCCTCGTCCCCATACTGTTGGTGTTCCCCAAGGCTCTGTACTCAGGCCTCTTCTCTTCTCCATCTATACTTCTGGCCTGGGACATATCATAAAATCCCACGGCTTCAGGTACCATCTCTACGCAGAAGACTACCTCTCTCGTGTGGATGTCACCACTTTGTTATCCAGGATTCCAGAGTGTCTATCGGCCATATCCTCTTTCTTCTTTTCCCGCTTTCTAAAACTCAACATGGACAAAACAGAACTTATCACCTTTCCCCCCCCATCTTGCTCCACCCTGCCTTCTAATCTGTCAATCACGATCAATAGCTGCACTCTGTCCCCTGTCCCCCAAGCCTACTGCCTTGGGGCCACCAATGACTCTGCCCTGTCCTTTAAACCACATATTCAGGCCATGACAACTTCCTGCCGCCTTCACCTCAAAAACATTTCCAGAATCGGCTCTTTTCTCACCCCTGACTTAATAAGAGCATGTACCAGCAGTTTTGTGATCTCCTGCTTGGACTACTGTAACATCCTCCTCTCTGGCCTTCCATCTAACTCCCTTGATCCCCTCCAGTCTATCCTCAACTCTGCTGCCCAACTAATCAACCTCTTCCCTCTCTTTGCCTCTGCCTCTCCCCTCTGCCAATCCCTCCACTGGCTCCCAATTGCCCAACGTATTCACTTTAAATTGTTGACCATGACGTACAAGGCCATCCACAACCTGTCCCCTCCGTACATCTCTGACCTGATATCCCGCTACCGTCCCTCACGCAACCTTCAATTCTCCAGTGACCTCCGTCTGCACTCCGCCCTTGTTCCTACCTCACACAACCCCCTCTAAGACTTGTGCCTCCCCCATACTCTGGAACTCACTACCCTGACACATCCGACTCTCATTCACCATCAAGTCCTTCAAAAGTAACCTGAAAACCCATCTCTTTAAACTAGGCTACAACAGAAAATTCTGCATCACACTTGACCTCCTGTTTCTCTCCCCATACCTAAGACCTATAGACTAAGACCTTGCGGGCAAGATCCTCTTCCCCCATGTACCAGCCTGTCTTTTGCCTCCATGTAATGTGTTGATCTTGTGTTGTTTCTGCTCGTTACCCCTATCTATTGTATAGAGCTCTGGAATTAAGGGTGCTTTATAAATAAATAATAATAATAATAATAATTTACAAAGGGAAGTGTTAAAATGAAACCATTATTTCAGCTCCTCAATGAAGTAGTTTTCTAGAGCCTTGAATTTACACTTGCCAAGAGATAATTTTTATACAGACACCAGGCAGCATACTTTAAAAAAAAACAAAAAAAAAACACAAGTGTGTCTGTGTGTCTAAAACAGCGTATCGCAATGTCTGTTGGAAATATACATAAGTGAGTTCCACAATGCCTTTTGACAACACACTGTGGCAACTGTCACACACACAAGAATATATACTAAACTGTATACTCTACTTCATCGACATCCTATTGGCCTACAGACACATTTACTGTATATGCTGGCAGATTTCCCAACACAAACGGTAGAAGGGCATCACAAACATGGTGTGAAAAGAACCTAAGCATATCAATTCCCCAGGGGGAAAGAAAATATTGCAGAAACGAAAGAGAAATAATCGTCCAGAACCAAATTTATCAATGGTTCTTGTAAATTATTCAACTTATTAGGTATATTCAAAGAGCATAAGCCAACTGATACTCAGGAAACATCGGTTAGGCTGGGTTCACACTGCGTTTTTGCAATCTGTTTTTTTCATCCGTTTTTTTGCAAAAAAAAAAAACGGATGAAAAAAACCGATGCCTTTGTGTGCTTCCGTTTTGATCCGTTTTTCCATTGACTTCCATTGTAAAAAAAAAACGGATCAAAACGGAAGTAGTGTCAGCTACGTTTTTGTGTCCGTCAAAAAAAAAAACGGATCTGTTTTGATCCGTTTTTTTTTACAATGGAAGTCAATGGAAAAACGGATCAAAACTGATGCACATAAATGCATCCGTTTTTTCATCAGTTTTTTGCTAAAAACCGAAGAAAAAAACGGATTGCAAAAACGCAGTGTGAACACAGCCTTGCTTATTCTCTCTCAATCCTACATAACCAACTACTGAAGGCAGACTGTTGGCCATCTCCATTCTTGTTCCTTGTAAATAAATTTTACGGAGGGAAAATTAAACTTGCATTGAAAACACAAAGTGGTATAGCAAGATGCTTAACTCACAAACTCCATATTTTCATTTTATGGCCACCCACTGGACCAGGCACGTACCATTCACTTCCTATGTTAACATCCGGTTAGTAGGCATATTGGAGCCTCCCAGTGATGCTAACATTCAAACTTCAAGTCAGAGCTACATCGATCCCATGTACATACACTACTCACAATAAGTCAGGGATATAAATTTATTGAAAACATCAAAGGTTTAGGCTACAGTGATATATCATGAGGCATTTAAGTAGAAGCATGCTATGGTGATTTCCTCATCTCAAACTATTTATTGAAACAAAAACACCAGTGGTGGGAACACCTCAACAAAAAATGTCTATGGCTTCATAACTTGTCATGTGCATCAATTACAACTTCACAACGACATCTCATGCTGTTTACATGTCAACTTATTGTCCACTGAGGCATGGCATCCCACTCTTCTTGAAGGGCGTCCCCATTGAGGTTCTCTGTTACAGAATTACGTGCCTCTACACAGTAACTCAGCTGATCCCATAGGTTTTCTATGGGATTCAGGTCTGAAGAAAGTGCCTTGTGAGGTCCCCCAGTCTCCTGCAGCCGTTTCCTAATAATGCGATGAGCTGGAAGATAAAATTAGGTGGCTGTGTTGTTCATGCAGTGGCAAAATAACTGAATAATGTTATTCAGGTAGTATAGGCTTGTTACTATACCAATTACAAAGTGTAGGGCAATTCTGTATGAACTACACACACCTGTCACACTGTAAGACAACCAAAGACAACAGTGGCTGATGCATAACACTCTCCTTCTCATCTCCAACATCGATTGCAGCCATTTCTGCTCAGCGTGTATCAACTTTCACCAGTGAACAGTGCTGAGGCCCACTGGTCCCTCATCCAGCATAGAAGGAGTACGCTATGCGTCAGTCACTGTTGCCTTTGGTGGTGGTGGAGTTACAGTGTGGGCAGGTGTGTCGAGTCAATACAGAAGTGCTTTACACTATGTGAATGGTGCAATAACAAGTTGTATGCCCAACACTATTGTTGGCTTTTGATTCAATAACTTGATGAGGAAATCACCATTGCATGCTTCTACTGAAATGCCCTACTTTCATGATATATGAAAAACTTTTAGAACTTTCATGATATATGAGTTGACCTAGCTTGAACTTTTTCCATTATTATAAATTTCACCCACAAGCCAAATAGCCCTAAGTTTTTGTAACTAGAGTATGTCATTACAGATGTCATGGATATGTGCCTGGCTAACACAGGCACCTTAAAAAGGAGCATTTAAGAAGAAAAAAGTAGCAAGATCTCTATTTATCTATTATAATGAAACTATTTTACCAATGTATACCACAGTAATGCCAAGTAAAGAACAAGTATATTTCTCCAAAACAAGATTTCCACTTACCCAAATACTCCATGAGCTGCTCAGCGGTGATGATCTCCATCATGGGAGGCAATTTCACCTACAGGGAGGGAATTAAACCAGATCAAATTTTATCTATTGAAATTGAATGCATTTGGAAATGTTTTATTGATATGCTGGAGCTCTACACAAAGGGCAGTCCTATTACAGAGGCACTCTGTTCTTTGTGTTTTGTTTGCTCATATAATACACACCCTCCAACAGTATTTCAATATACCTGTAGCGCCACCTTTTGATCCCAGCACAGCTGCATGTATACATTTTATTATGGTAGCTTGGTCATGTGACCACCAGTCTCACAATCAGAAAATTACAGCACTTAAAGGGGGTATTCCCATCTCAGTTTGTTGTATGATGAAAAGCAATGGCTGGTGGACTGAGTGCAAGCTGCACTGGTCATGCAGATGCAATGAGCGCTCCATTCATTGTGGGATGATTCCATTAATAATATTGTAGGATGTCTCCATTATTGAGATTGTGGGGGTCCCAGAAGTCAGCTTGTTATTAGACAGGGCATAACAAGCTAAGATGGCAATATCCCTTTAGGGAGTCACAGGAAATAGTCCTTTGTCACCTGTAAATGACATGATTACTTCATCACCTCCCATCAGATGTCTCCCGGTAGCTCATCCCTTCCTTTCTCTACCATCCTTGTTCATCTCTATATGCCTCTGTCATATCTTCCCTAAGAGACAAGGAGCTCAGAGACAGGAGGTCACTTCATATACTGATCATTGATGTGTCTTTTGTCAGCAGATTGTCAATTGACAATGCTCTTCCTTTGTGTAAGACCAGGGCATTGTAAGAAACCAATTGATGGTTACCGGAAGCAGTTGTTCGCAGTTATTTTGTCTGAAGGTTGTGCTACCAAGCATTAGGCTGAGGGTGCCAACACTTTTGTCCGGACCATTTTTGGAGTTTTGTGTAAAATGATCAATGATTTTACTTTTCTTTTTTAAAAATTCTCTCTCTTTTGTGTTTCATTCATTGAACGCAAAATAAATGAAGACATTATTACCAAAGCATTTGTGACTGCAATCAATTTCTGGAAGAAACTGAGTATTATCTACTTTATTATGTAATAGCCTATGCTGCACTTCTTGATGGCCTATGATACACTGCTTTTTAAAGTGGACCTGTCATCAAGAAAACAGTGGTGTAAATAAGCCTGTGCCCTCTTTATCTAGAGTCTATTAACAAGAACACGTATCTTATAGATGAAGAGGGCTATTGAGAAAAAGGTATGCTCAGCAGCATGATGCCTAGCCCTGTCTAGCTTTATGCTTATTTATACCATTTTCCTGTTGACGGATCCGCTTTAAACTCGGATCAGCCTATGGTTATGGCAATGAAAAATGTGGCCTTTAACCTACCGTAGATATTAGCAAGTGAGTAATTGTAAAAGTAATCTATATCATAAAAATGAAAGTCTGTCTGTCTGTCCCATATAGACTTCCAAACGCCTGAACCGTTTGACCCCAAATTTGGCCCACAGATACATCGGGTGCCCGGGAAGGTTATTGCGAAGGTCCCGTCCCCGCCAGATGTACAGGAGAGGAGGGGGAGGGGGAAGAGCGCCCCATACAGATGAATGGGAAAATCTCCACACTGCACACACAGGTGATATATTTAGCTGTAGCTTTGCCCAGCAGTAAATGCCAGTTGGGAGCCTTAGCAACCAATAGGATTACTGCTTTCATTTTCACAGGGAGCAATGGTTGCTAGGGAAGCTGCCTCACAACATCCACAGTAATAACTGGTAGACCCCCTACTCCATCTATACAGTACTTGTATATACAGGACCCCCTACTCCATCTATACAGTACATGTATATACAGGGCACTACAGTTATACTGTGTAGATGGAGAAGTGGGTCCTGTATATGTATACAGGACCCCCTACTCCATCTATACAGTACATGTATATACAGGGCACTACAGGTATACAGAACCCCCTACTCCATCTATACAGTACATGTATACAGGACCCCCTACTCCATCTATACAGTACATGTATATACAGGGCACTACAGGTATACAGAACCCCCTACTCCATCTATACAGTACATGTATATAGGACCCCCTACTCCATCTATACAGTACATGTATATACAGGACCCCCTACTCCATCTATACAGTACATGTATATACAGGGCCCCCTACTCCATCTATACAGTACATGTATATACAGGGCACTACAGGTATACAGAACCCCCTACTCCATCTATACAGTACATGTATATAGGACCCCCTACTCCATCTATACAGTACATGTATATACAGGACCCCCTACTCCATCTATACAGTACAGGTATACAGAACCCCCTACTCCATCTATACAGTACATGTATATAGGACCCCCTACTCCATCTATACAGTACATGTATACAGGGCAGTATTACCAGCTGCTGCTGCCCTAAGCACTAAACCTGAGGACGCCCCATCCTCACTCACCAATTAGCATCATGATAGATTGGTAGATAATAGCTCCAGAGGTCACATTTAACACCGCCACACCAGGCCTGACCAATACCGCCATACCAGACCTGACCAATACCACCATACTGTGACTGGATAACACCGCCATACCAGACCTGACCAATACCTCCACACTGTGACTGGATAACACTGCCATACAAGACCTGACCAATACCACCACACTGTGACTGGATAACACTGCCATACCAGACCTGACCAATACCGCCATACTGTGACTGGATAACACCGCCATACCAGACCTGACCAATACCGCCATACTGTGACTGGATAACGCCGCCATACCAGACCTGACCAATACCGCCATACTGTGACTGGATAACGCCGCCATACCAGACCTGACCAATACCGCCATACTGTGACTGGATAACGCCGCCATACCAGACCTGACCAATACCACTACACTGTGACTGGATAACACCGCCATTCCAGACCTGACCAATACCGCCATACCACAACTGACCAATACCACAATACCATGACTGGATAACACTGCCACACCAGACCTGACCAATACTACCATACCCCCCTTCGAAAAGACTAGATTTTCTGGCAAGTCTGAACAGGAGGTGGAAGACTAGGCAGACCACAAGTGCCTAATGGTAAATACGACCCTGCAGGTATACAGGACACTAGAGGTATACAGTACCCCAAAACTATATACTACAGGTATACAAGACCTCCACCAACTATACACTACAGGTATCCAGAACCCTCAAGCAATAAACTACAGGTATACAAGACCTCCACCAACTATACATTACAGGTATACAGCACCTTCACCAACTATATATTACAGGTATACAGGACCCCCAACTAAACTGAACAGGTATAAAGGACCTCTACCAGCTATACACTGCAGGTATACAGTACAGGTACACAGCCCCCTGCCCCCCAATTATACACTACTGGTAAACAGGACCTCCCTCAACTATACACTACAGGTATACAGCCCCCACCCCAACTATACACGACAGGTATACAGGACCCCCTCAACTATACACTACAGGTATACAGCCCTCCCCCCAACTATACACTACAGGTATACAGGACGGTTGTTTGACGTTTTTAGCTCATTTCTAATGTGCATAAGCTACAATTTACATAAACAGTGCAGAACTGTCGGGTATATAGGGATATATAGGGCTACTGGCGATTTCCCCTTAAACAAAAAAATAAGGTCTAAGATTGGCCTCCTGGGCACCTTAGAATAAATCTAAACTGAACCTTTATACCCGAGCAGCGCCGGGTACATTTTCTAGTATTTAATAATTCCAAGCTAGGTGGAATACAAAGCAATCAAGACCACGTGAATGCATGCGAGGCCAAGTTCATGAGAAACATTAATATGTATGGAACATAATAAATGCATGCCTTCAAACTCTTCTTCCCTAATAATACATCAAACGATTCTTTCACGGTCAATTTCCTTCAGAAAAATGATGTTTCATAAGTGAGTACAACTCACTTTGATTTGGAGTGCGGTTGATCACTAAGTGAGCATCACAGAAGACATTTAAAACCAGGTTATTCAATTGCTACTTTTGAAGCCTCTGACTGAGCCCAAGTGACATGTGACTAATTAGAAATAGGCCAGTCTTTTTCATATTCTCTTTTGAAAATACCCTCATTATTCCAAAACAACTGGAAGGGTCTCCTAGCAACCAAAGGCTCCGGCAGCGGGAAAATCATACAGACCGCCCATACAATGATATCCAATGGAGCCAGTTACTAAAAAGTCCAAGGAAAAGTTTATACTGTTTTCCTATTTGGTTTATCAGGCTTCTCTGTGATTGCCGTTACCTTCTGCGTGGGGCACGATCATTCTTTCTCACACTTTCTCTTAATAAGACCATTAACATCTTCAATCTAATCACTTGTACTTCCAGCTAAATATCAAAGAACCAAGCAGAAAACGATACCCCACCGATACTGTGGATGCAAGTGTGCCTGTGCAGCCATTGCAGCATGCACTCCAAGTATTCTCTATAGGATGTTCTGCAGTCCCCTAGAAAATGTATAAAGCCCACAGCGTGGTGGCCGCACAGGGGCTCTGAGCACTATGTCATTCATGAGGCAGCAGCATTGTTGGGATGGGTGGGCATTGGTCCCCAGAAGGAGCGCCCTGTGCCCCTTCATCTCTGCTATAAGACACAGCACGCACAATTATTATCATTATAGCTGAGCAGATACAAGATGTAGGGGCACATAACACACTGCTGAGAGGTCAATGGGGCTCTCAGCATCTAGGCCCCCACCTATGCAAACTTCTGACCAGTCATGTTGCGTTCCTTCCAATGATAGCTACACTAAGTCAAACAAAGAAACTCCATTGTCTCAGGAAGCCCATATGAATGAATAGCTGTCATAGCCTACATATTATTCCTGATCACTAAAGTAGGTCATGCATCTTACTCTAAAATAAAGAATTATTTGAAGACAGCCTCCTGTACAGCCACTAGGGATTTATCAATCCACCTGAAACCTAAACAGTCTGGTTCTGCCCATAGCAACCAATCAGCTATCACTTTACCTTGTTAATGTATAAAAGCTGAGCTGTGATTGGTTGCTGTGGGCAGAACCAGACAGACCGATAAATCTGGACCCGTGGGGGCAAATTATCAAAGCATGTTCCTTATGAAGTCACAAATTCTTGGGTGAGTCTTATTTGTCTACAAATAGGAGGCTTTTTGTTTTATACTACTCATGCCTTAGAGGAAGGGATTGTAACCTCGTATGGACCAGCTAATTTAAAGCGACTCTGTACCCACAATCTGACCCCCCCCCCCCCAAACCACTTGTACCTTGTTATAGCTGCTTTTAATCCAACATCTGGGATCCGTTCGGCAGGTGATGCAGTTATTGTCCTAAAAAACAACTTTTAAACTTGCAGCCCTGTGACAAACTGGCGTAACTTGGAATATCTGTGCCCTAACTTTGCACCACCCCTCCGTCCCAACTCTCCACCCTCCTCATCATTAGGAATACCACTGAAACATTTTCTCCTGTCTGAATACTGCACAGGTGCCGTGCTGACACAGGTGAGGAATAGGAGAATACCTGCCTGGGGCATTACTAATGATGGAGGGAAAGAGAGGTTGTGCCAGCCTAATGCATACGCAATCTAGGCCACGGCCAAAGGGCACGGGGCTGCCAGTTTAAAAGTTGTTTTTAGGACAATAACGGACGCAAGGACAGATCTTGGATTAAAAGCAGCTATCTAAAGGTACAAGCGGTTTGTGGGGACAGATTGTGGGTACAGAGTCGCTTTATTATAATATACACCAGAAACTGGGGCAGCATGGTGGCTCAGTGGTTAGAACTGTAGCCTTGCAGCGCTGACTACTCTGGTTTCCTCCCACACCCAAAAAACAACAGAAAGGTAAAACGCTGCGGAATCTGTGCGCTATATAAATATAAATAAAATAAATAAACTGGTATACATCATGGGTAAAATCTACTCCTGCTCACGTGGCGCATGCCACAATACATATGGTACATTTAACCCCGGGGCGGCTTTACTGCCGTGATGCAACAATTACGCGTACAACCTCCTAGAATTATGGAGGCTGCTGCAGCCACAAAAGCTATAGCAACACCTAAAGCTCTGGGATGTCCAACAAGCTCCTATAGGCTCAATGGTTCGGTGTCCACACAGCTTTCATTACCCAGCATATGCATAAATGAATGTAGTCAGCCATCTTTGCTCTTAGATGCCCACGGGGTAGGTCGCTTGGGGTGGAAAGATGCAGGTAGCACAATGCTTGGTACAGCTTCCTAAGAAACTGTACAACACTCAAATAGTCTAATAAAAAAGAACCATGCACTGTTCAGCTGTCATATGGTTGCCACAGTAACTGTGCCGCCCGTGTACTACGTGCATCTCCCCACGCCCCATGTCAGATCTGGCGGAGAAGACAATTATAGTGACACTTTAATTATAAAAATGTTACCCTACCCCCCAAGAAACAGGTAGTCAGTGCACACAGCCAGATATTCTGATGCGTCACTTAAAGGGATAATTTCAATTGCAAGTTTCTTAAGGGTGCGTTCACACCTACAGGATCTGCAGCAGATTTGATGCTGTGTTCAGTTATTTAAATGAAATCTGCTGCAGAAAATCAGCTGCAGATCCTGTAGGTGTGAACGCACCATAACATTCCATTAGGCCATTACGCAATGACATTATGATTGGTAGGGGTCTGACTTGTGGAACACCTGACAACCAGAAAATTGGCTGCCACTATACACTACAGCTGATGTACACTCCCTGCCCTCCTATACACTACAGCTGATGTACACTCCCTGCCCTCCTATACACTACAGCTGATGTACACTCCCTGCCCTCCTATACACTACAGCTGATGTACACTCCCTGCCCTCCTATACACTACAGCTGATGTACACTCCCTGCCCTCCTATACACTACAGCTGATGTACACTCCCTGCCCTCCTATACACTACAGCTGATGTACACTCCCTGCCCTCCTATACACTACAGCTGATGTACACTCCCTGCCCTCCTATACACTACAGCTGATGTACACTCCCTGCCCTCCTATACACTACAGCTGATGTACACTCCCTGCCGCCCTCCTATACACTACAGCTGATGTACACTCCCTGCCGCCCTCCTATACACTACAGCTGATGTACACTCCCTGCCGCCCTCCTATACACTACAGCTGATGTACACTCCCTGCCGCCCTCCTATACACTACAGCTGATGTACACTCCCTGCCGCCCTCCTATACACTACAGCTGATGTACACTCCCTGCCGCCCTCCTATACACTACAGCTGATGTACACTCCCTGCCGCCCTCCTATACACTACAGCTGATGTACACTCCCTGCCGCCCTCCTATACACTACAGCTGATGTACACTCCCTGCCGCCCTCCTATACACTACAGCTGATGTACACTCCCTGCCGCCCTCCTATACACTACAGCTGATGTACACTCCCTGCCGCCCTCCTATACACTACAGCTGATGTACACTCCCTGCCGCCCTCCTATACACTACAGCTGATGTACACTCCCTGCCGCCCTCCTATACACTACAGCTGATGTACACTCCCTGCCGCCCTCCTATACACTACAGCTGATGTACACTCCCTGCCGCCCTCCTATACACTACAGCTGATGTACACTCCCTGCCGCCCTCCTATACACTACAGCTGATGTACACTCCCTGCCGCCCTCCTATACACTACAGCTGATGTACACTCCCTGCCGCCCTCCTATACACTACAGCTGATGTACACTCCCTGCCGCCCTCCTATACACTACAGCTGATGTACACTCCCTGCCGCCCTCCTATACACTACAGCTGATGTACACTCCCTGCCGCCCTCCTATACACTACAGCTGATGTACACTCCCTGCCGCCCTCCTATACACTACAGCTGATGTACACTCCCTGCCGCCCTCCTATACACTACAGCTGATGTACACTCCCTGCCGCCCTCCTATACACTACAGCTGATGTACACTCCCTGCCGCCCTCCTATACACTACAGCTGATGTACACTCCCTGCCGCCCTCCTATACACTACAGCTGATGTACACTCCCTGCCGCCCTCCTATACACTACAGCTGATGTACACTCCCTGCCGCCCTCCTATACACTACAGCTGATGTACACTCCCTGCCGCCCTCCTATACACTACAGCTGATGTACACTCCCTGCCGCCCTCCTATACACTACAGCTGATGTACACTCCCTGCCGCCCTCCTATACACTACAGCTGATGTACACTCCCTGCCGCCCTCCTATACACTACAGCTGATGTACACTCCCTGCCGCCCTCCTATACACTACAGCTGATGTACACTCCCTGCCGCCCTCCTATACACTACAGCTGATGTACACTCCCTGCCGCCCTCCTATACACTACAGCTGATGTACACTCCCTGCCGCCCTCCTATACACTACAGCTGATGTACACTCCCTGCCGCCCTCCTATACACTACAGCTGATGTACACTCCCTGCCGCCCTCCTATACACTACAGCTGATGTACACTCCCTGCCGCCCTCCTATACACTACAGCTGATGTACACTCCCTGCCGCCCTCCTATACACTACAGCTGATGTACACTCCCTGCCGCCCTCCTATACACTACAGCTGATGTACACTCCCTGCCGCCCTCCTATACACTACAGCTGATGTACACTCCCTGCCGCCCTCCTATACACTACAGCTGATGTACACTCCCTGCCGCCCTCCTATACACTACAGCTGATGTACACTCCCTGCCGCCCTCCTATACACTACAGCTGATGTACACTCCCTGCCGCCCTCCTATACACTACAGCTGATGTACACTCCCTGCCGCCCTCCTATACACTACAGCTGATGTACACTCCCTGCCGCCCTCCTATACACTACAGCTGATGTACACTCCCTGCCGCCCTCCTATACACTACAGCTGATGTACACTCCCTGCCGCCCTCCTATACACTACAGCTGATGTACACTCCCTGCCGCCCTCCTATACACTACAGCTGATGTACACTCCCTGCCGCCCTCCTATACACTACAGCTGATGTACACTCCCTGCCGCCCTCCTATACACTACAGCTGATGTACACTCCCTGCCGCCCTCCTATACACTACAGCTGATGTACACTCCCTGCCGCCCTCCTATACACTACAGCTGATGTACACTCCCTGCCGCCCTCCTATACACTACAGCTGATGTACACTCCCTGCCGCCCTCCTATACACTACAGCTGATGTACACTCCCTGCCGCCCTCCTATACACTACAGCTGATGTACACTCCCTGCCGCCCTCCTATACACTACAGCTGATGTACACTCCCTGCCCTCCTATACACTACAGCTGATGTACACTCCCTGCCCTCCTATACACTACAGCTGATGTACACTCCCTGCCCTCCTATACACTACAGCTGATGTACACTCCCTGCCCTCCTATACACTACAGCTGATGTACACTCCCTGCCCCTCCTATACACTACAGCTGATGTACACTCCCTGCCCCTCCTATACACTACAGCTGCTGTACACTCCCTGCCCTCCTATACACTACAGCTGATGTACACTCCCTGCCGCCTCCTATACACTACAGCTGATGTACACTCCCTGCCCCTCCTATACACTACAGCTGATGTACACTCCCTGCCCCTCCTATACACTACAGCTGATGTACACTCCCTGCCCTCCTATACACTACAGCTGATGTACACTCCCTGCCCCTCCTATACACTACAGCTGATGTACACTCCCTGCCCCTCCTATACACTACAGCTGATGTACACTCCCTGCCCCTCCTATACACTACAGCTGATGTACACTCCCTGCCCTCCTATACACTACAGCTGATGTACACTCCCTGCCGCCCTCCTATACACTACAGCTGATGTACACTCCCTGCCCTCCTATACACTACAGCTGATGTACACTCCCTGCCCTCCTATACACTACAGCTGATGTACACTCCCTGCCCTCCTATACACTACAGCTGATGTACACTCCCTGCCCCTCCTATACACTACAGCTGATGTACACTCCCTGCCCCTCCTATACACTACAGCTGATGTACACTCCCTGCCCTCCTATACACTACAGCTGATGTACACTCCCTGCCCCTCCTATACACTACAGCTGATGTACACTCCCTGCCCTCCTATACACTACAGCTGATGTACACTCCCTGCCCTCCTATACACTACAGCTGTACACTCCCTGCCCTCCTATACACTACAGCTGATGTACACTCCCTGCCCTCCTATACACTACAGCTGATGTACACTCCCTGCCCTCCTATACACTACAGCTGATGTACACTCCCTGCCCTCCTATACACTACAGCTGATGTACACTCCCTGCCCTCCTATACACTACAGCTGATGTACACTCCCTGCCCTCCTATACACTACAGCTGATGTACACTCCCTGCCCTCCTATACACTACAGCTGCTGTACACTCCCTGCCCTCCTATACACTACAGCTGATGTACACTCCCTGCCCTCCTATACACTACAGCTGATGTACACTCCCTGCCCTCCTATACACTACAGCTGATGTACACTCCCTGCCCTCCTATACACTACAGCTGATGTACACTCCCTGCCCTCCTATACACTACAGCTGATGTACACTCCCTGCCCTCCTATACACTACAGCTGATGTACACTCCCTGCCCTCCTATACACTACAGCTGATGTACACTCCCTGCCCTCCTATACACTACAGCTGATGTACACTCCCTGCCCTCCTATACACTACAGCTGATGTACACTCCCTGCCCTCCTATACACTACAGCTGATGTACACTCCCTGCCCTCCTATACACTACAGCTGATGTACACTCCCTGCCCTCCTATACACTACAGCTGATGTACACTCCCTGCCCTCCTATACACTACAGCTGATGTACACTCCCTGCCCTCCTATACACTACAGCTGATGTACACTCCCTGCCCTCCTATACACTACAGCTGATGTACACTCCCTGCCCTCCTATACACTACAGCTGATGTACACTCCCTGCCCTCCTATACACTACAGCTGATGTACACTCCCTGCCCTCCTATACACTACAGCTGATGTACACTCCCTGCCCTCCTATACACTACAGCTGATGTACACTCCCTGCCCTCCTATACACTACAGCTGATGTACACTCCCTGCCCTCCTATACACTACAGCTGATGTACACTCCCTGCCCTCCTATACACTACAGCTGATGTACACTCCCTGCCCTCCTATACACTACAGCTGATGTACACTCCCTGCCCTCCTATACACTACAGCTGATGTACACTCCCTGCCCTCCTATACACTACAGCTGATGTACACTCCCTGCCCTCCTATACACTACAGCTGATGTACACTCCCTGCCCTCCTATACACTACAGCTGATGTACACTCCCTGCCCTCCTATACACTACAGCTGATGTACACTCCCTGCCCTCCTATACACTACAGCTGATGTACACTCCCTGCCCTCCTATACACTACAGCTGATGTACACTCCCTGCCCTCCTATACACTACAGCTGATGTACACTCCCTGCCCTCCTATACACTACAGCTGATGTACACTCCCTGCCCTCCTATACACTACAGCTGCTGTACACTCCCTGCCCTCCTATACACTACAGCTGATGTACACTCCCTGCCCTCCTATACACTACAGCTGATGTACACTCCCTGCCCTCCTATACACTACAGCTGATGTACACTCCCTGCCCTCCTATACACTACAGCTGATGTAACACTAATCCCTGCCCTCCTATACACTACAGCTGATGTACACTCCCTGCCCTCCTATACACTACAGCTGATGTACACTCCCTGCCCTCCTATACACTACAGCTGATGTACACTCCCTGCCTCCTATACACTACAGCTGATGTACACTCCCTGCCCTCCTATACACTACAGCTGATGTACACTCCCTGCCCTCCTATACACTACAGCTGCTGTACACTCCCTGCCCTCCTATACACTACAGCTGCTGTACACTCCCTGCCCTCCTATACACTACAGCTGCTGTACACTCCCTGCCCTCCTATACACTACAGCTGCTGTACACTCCCTGCCCTCCTATACACTACAGCTGCTGTACACTCCCTGCCCTCCTATACACTACAGCTGTACACTCCCTGCCCTCCTATACACTACAGCTGTACACTCCCTGCCCTCCTATACACTACAGCTGATGTACACTCCCTGCCCTCCTATACACTACAGCTGTACACTCCCTGCCCTCCTATACACTACAGCTGTACACTCCCTGCCCTCCTATACACTACAGCTGTACACTCCCTGCCCTCCTATACACTACAGCTGTACACTCCCTGCCCTCATATACACTCCAGCTGTACACTCCCTGCCCTCCTATACACTACAGCTGTACACTCCCTGCCCTCCTATACACTACAGCTGTACACTCCCTGCCCTCCTATACACTACAGCTGTACACTCCCTGCCCTCCTATACACTACAGCTGTACACTCCCTGCCCTCCTATACACTACAGCTGTACACTCCCTGCCCTCCTATACACTACAGCTGTACACTCCCTGCCCTCCTATACACTACAGCTGTACACTCCCTGCCCTCCTATACACTACAGCTGTACACTCCCTGCCCTCCTATACACTACAGCTGTACACTCCCTGCCCTCCTATACACTACAGCTGTACACTCCCTGCCCTCCTCTACACTACAGCTGTACACTCCCTGCCCTCCTATACACTACAGCTGTACACTCCCTGCCCTCCTATACACTACAGCTGTACACTCCCTGCCCTCCTATACACTACAGCTGTACACTCCCTGCCCTCCTATACACTACAGCTGTACACTCCCTGCCCTCCTATACACTACAGCTGTACACTCCCTGCCCTCCTATACACTACAGCTGTACACTCCCTGCCCTCCTATACACTACAGCTGTACACTCCCTGCCCTCCTCTACACTACAGCTGTACACTCCCTGCCCTCCTCTACACTACAGCTGTACACTCCCTGCCCTCCTCTACACTACAGCTGTACACTCCCTGCCCTCCTCTACACTACAGCTGTACACTCCCTGCCCGCCTATACACTACAGCTGTACACTCCCTGCCCGCCTATACACTACAGCTGTACACTCCCTGCCTGCCGTACACTACAGCTGTATACTCCCTGCCTGCCGTACACTACAGCTGTATACTCCCTGCCTGCCGTACACTACAGCTGTATACTCCCTGCCTGCCGTACACTACAGCTGTATACTCCCTGCCTGCCGTACACTACAGCTGTATACTCCCTGCCTGCCGTACACTACAGCTGTATACTCCCTGCCTGCCGTACACTACAGCTGTATACTCCCTGCCTGCCGTACACTACAGCTGTATACTCCCTGCCTGCCGTACACTACAGCTGTATACTCCCTGCCTGCCGTACACTACAGCTGTATACTCCCTGCCTGCCGTACACTACAGCTGTATACTCCCTGCCTGCCGTACACTACAGCTGTATACTCCCTGCCTGCCGTACACTACAGCTGTATACTCCCTGCCTGCCGTACACTACAGCTGTATACTCCCTGCCTGCCGTACACTACAGCTGTATACTCCCTGCCTGCCGTACACTACAGCTGTATACTCCCTGCCTGCCGTACACTACAGCTGTATACTCCCTGCCTGCCGTACACTACAGCTGTATACTCCCTGCCTGCCGTACACTACAGCTGTATACTCCCTGCCTGCCGTACACTACAGCTGTATACTCCCTGCCTGCCGTACACTACAGCTGTATACTCCCTGCCTGCCGTACACTACAGCTGTATACTCCCTGCCTGCCGTACACTACAGCTGTATACTCCCTGCCTGCCGTACACTACAGCTGTATACTCCCTGCCTGCCGTACACTACAGCTGTATACTCCCTGCCTGCCGTACACTACAGCTGTATACTCCCTGCCTGCCGTACACTACAGCTGTATACTCCCTGCCTGCCGTACACTACAGCTGTATACTCCCTGCCTGCCGTACACTACAGCTGTATACTCCCTGCCTGCCGTACACTACAGCTGTATACTCCCTGCCTGCCGTACACTACAGCTGTATACTCCCTGCCTGCCGTACACTACAGCTGTATACTCCCTGCCTGCCGTACACTACAGCTGTATACTCCCTGCCTGCCGTACACTACAGCTGTATACTCCCTGCCTGCCGTACACTACAGCTGTATACTCCCTGCCTGCCGTACACTACAGCTGTATACTCCCTGCCTGCCGTACACTACAGCTGTATACTCCCTGCCTGCCGTACACTACAGCTGTATACTCCCTGCCTGCCGTACACTACAGCTGTATACTCCCTGCCTGCCGTACACTACAGCTGTATACTCCCTGCCTGCCGTACACTACAGCTGTATACTCCCTGCCTGCCGTACACTACAGCTGTATACTCCCTGCCTGCCGTACACTACAGCTGTATACTCCCTGCCTGCCGTACACTACAGCTGTATACTCCCTGCCTGCCGTACACTACAGCTGTATACTCCCTGCCTGCCGTACACTACAGCTGTATACTCCCTGCCTGCCGTACACTACAGCTGTATACTCCCTGCCTGCCGTACACTACAGCTGTATACTCCCTGCCTGCCGTACACTACAGCTGTATACTCCCTGCCTGCCGTACACTACAGCTGTATACTCCCTGCCTGCCGTACACTACAGCTGTATACTCCCTGCCTGCCGTACACTACAGCTGTATACTCCCTGCCTGCCGTACACTACAGCTGTATACTCCCTGCCTGCCGTACACTACAGCTGTATACTCCCTGCCTGCCGTACACTACAGCTGTATACTCCCTGCCTGCCGTACACTACTAGCTGTATACTCCCTGCCTGCCGTACACTATAGCTGTATACTCCCTGCCTGCCGTACACTATAGCTGTATACTCCCTGCCTGCCGTACACTATAGCTGTATACTCCCTGCCTGCCGTACACTATAGCTGTATACTCCCTGCCTGCCGTACACTATAGCTGTATACTCCCTGCCTGCCGTACACTATAGCTGTATACTCCCTGCCTGCCGTACACTATAGCTGTATACTCCCTGCCTGCCGTACACTATAGCTGTATACTCCCTGCCTGCCGTACACTATAGCTGTATACTCCCTGCCTGCCGTACACTATAGCTGTATACTCCCTGCCTGCCGTACACTATAGCTGTATACTCCCTGCCTGCCGTACACTATAGCTGTATACTCCCTGCCTGCCGTACACTATAGCTGTATACTCCCTGCCTGCCGTACACTATAGCTGTATACTCCCTGCCTGCCGTACACTATAGCTGTATACTCCCTGCCTGCCGTACACTATAGCTGTATACTCCCTGCCTGCCGTACACTATAGCTGTATACTCCCTGCCTGCCGTACACTATAGCTGTATACTCCCTGCCTGCCGTACACTATAGCTGTATACTCCCTGCCTGCCGTACACTATAGCTGTATACTCCCTGCCTGCCGTACACTATAGCTGTATACTCCCTGCCTGCCGTACACTATAGCTGTATACTCCCTGCCTGCCGTACACTATAGCTGTATACTCCCTGCCTGCCGTACACTATAGCTGTATACTCCCTGCCTGCCGTACACTATAGCTGTATACTCCCTGCCTGCCGTACACTATAGCTGTATACTCCCTGCCTGCCGTACACTATAGCTGTATACTCCCTGCCTGCCGTACACTATAGCTGTATACTCCCTGCCTGCCGTACACTATAGCTGTATACTCCCTGCCTGCCGTACACTATAGCTGTATACTCCCTGCCAGCCGTACACTATAGCTGTATACTCCCTGCCAGCCGTACACTATAGCTGTATACTCCCTGCCAGCCGTACACTATAGCTGTATACTCCCTGCCAGCCGTACACTATAGCTGTATACTCCCTGCCAGCCGTACACTATAGCTGTATACTCCCTGCCTGCTGTACACTATAGCTGTATACTCCCTGACTGCTGTACACTATAGCTGTATACTTCCTGCCTGCTGTACACTATAGCTGTATACTCCCCCCTGCTGTACACTATAGCTGTATACTCCCTGTCATGCTGTACACTATAGCTGTATACTCCCTGCCATGCTGTACACTATAGCTGTATACTCCCTGCCATGCTGTACACTATAGCTGTATACTCCCTGCCATGCTGTACACTATAGCTGTATGTACCTTCCATGCCTGCTGTACACTATAGCTGTATACTCCCTGCCTGCTGCACGAGGCTGAAGTTGGTTTCTTATTCGGCCAGTTTCTTATTCGGGGCTAAAGTTTGTTTCTTATTCGGCAGTTTCTTATTCAGAGGATTTTTCTTTTTCCTGTTTTAGCTATTATTCTTAGACAAAATGTATAATATTCATACCCTACCGTAAGTGAGGGGCCCGGTGATAAAAATGGCCAAAAGGACCCCAAGGTTGGCATAAAAATGGGCATCAAAGTAAAAAAACAAAATTATGATTTAAAAATAAAATTGACTTTGGGCCACTGATCTCACATTGATAATATACAGAGAGGGATGCCCCGCATCACATCCAAGAGAGTCCAGCCTGGCCCAAAGTGGTTCTGGGTATAAAAACTGACATCAAAGTGGGCAGATGGGCATTTTTTCCTAATCTGAATAAGTAACAGCTGTTTTCAAAGGGTTAAATGAGTTCGGGCCACTGATCTCACACTGATAATACACAGAGAAGGATGCCCTGCATCAGATCCAAGAGAGTCCAGCCTTGCCCAAAGTGGTTCTGGATATAAAAATTGGCATCAAAGTGGGCACATAGGCATTTTTTCCTAATTTGAATAAGTAACAGCTGTTTTCAAAGGGTTAAACGAGTTTGGGCCGCTGATCTCACACTACGTACACACAGATAGGGATGCCCCGCATCACATCCAAGAGAGTCCAGCCTGGCCCAAAGTGGTTCTGGGTATATAAAAACTGACATCAAAGTGGGCAGATGGGCATTTTTCCTAATCTGAATAAGTAACAGCTGTTTTCAAAGGGTTAAATGAGTTTGGGCCGCTGATCTCACACTACGTACACACAGGTAGGGATGCCCCGCATCACATCCAAGAGAGTCCAGCCTGGCCCAAAGTGGTTCTGGGTATAAAAACTGGCATCAAAGTGGGCAGACAGGCATTTTTCCTAATTTGAATAAGTAACAGCTGTTTTCAAAGGGTTAAATAAGTTCGGGCCACTGATCTCACACTGATATTACACAGAGAGGGATGCCCCGCATCACAACCAAGAGAGTCCAGCCTGGCCCAAAGTGGTTCTGGGTATAAAAACTGGCATCAAAGTGGGCAGACAGGCATTTTTCCTAATTTGAATAAGTAACAGCTGTTTTCAAAGGGTTAAATGAGTTCGGGCCACTGATCTCACACTGATATTACACAGAGAGGGATGCCCCGCATCACACTGATAATATACAGAGAGGGGCTCCAGTTCTTATAATGGTCTGTATGTACAATGGAGAAAATGCCAAACTGCACCACAACGGCATCGAGGATGAAGATAAGAGACATCCCGTCATCCATGGCGTCTCCGCTGCAATAGGGACATATCAGCGGGTTAGATTACTCCCACCTCCAGGTAGTTCCCCTTTAAGGCCAGCTCACACAGAGTAAAATCGGTGGAATTCTGCAACGGAACTCTCCGCCTGCCTCTGTGACATACAGTCTGTCTATGGGAGGGATCGCGCGCCTCGGTTTTCCACGTCTCTCCACTCGAGACGAGGAGAATGGAGGCGCGCGATCCCTCCCATAGACAGACTGTATGTCACAGAGGCAGGCGGAGAGTTCCGTTGCAGAATTCCACCGATTTTACTCTGTGTGAGCTGGCCTTAAAGGGGAACTACCTGGAGGTGGGAGTAATCTAACTCGCTGATATGTCCCTATTGCAGCGGAGACGCCATGGATGAAGGGATGTCTCTTATCTTCATCCTCGATGCCGTTGTGGTGCAGTTTGGCATTTGCTCCATTGTACATACAGACCATTATAAGAACTGGAGCCCCTCTCTGTGTATTATCAGTGTGATGCGGGGCATCCCTCTCTGTGTAATATCAGTGTGAGATCAGTGGCCCAAACTCATTTAACCCTTTGAAAACAGCTGTTACTTATTCAAATTAGGAAAAAAATGCCCATCTGCCCACTTTGATGCCAGTTTTTATACCCAGAACCACTTTGGGCCAGGCTGGACTCTCTTGGATGTGATGCGGGGCATCCCTCTCTGTGTAATATCAGTGTGGGATCAGTGGCCCAAAGTCAATTTTATTTTTAAATCATAATTTTGTGATTTTAATTTGATGCCCATTTTTATGCCAACCTTGGGGTCCTTTTGGCCATTTTTATCACCGGTCCCCTCAGAGCCCCTCACTTACGGTAGGGTATGAATATTATACATTTTCTTTAAGAATAATAGCTAAAACAGGAAAAAGAAAAATCCTCTGAATAAGAAACTGGCCGAATAAGAAACCAACTTCAGTCTCGTGCCTGCTGTACACTATAGCTGTATACCCCCTGCCTGCTGTACACTATAGCTGTATACCCCCTGCCTGCTGTACACTATAGCTGTATACCCCCTGCCTGCTGTACACTATAGCTGTATACCCCCTGCCTGCTGTACACTATAGCTGTATACCCCCTGCCTGCTGTACACTATAGCTGTATACCCCCTGCCTGCTGTACACTATAGCTGTATACCCCCTGCCTGCTGTACACTATAGCTGTATACCCCCTGCCTGCTGTACACTATAGCTGTATACTCCCTGCCTGCTGTACACTATAGCTCTATGTACCTTCCCTGCCTGCTGTACACTATAGCTGTATACTCCCTCCCTGCTGTACACTATAGCTGTATACCCCCTGCCTGCTGCACACTATAGCTGTATACCCCCTGCCTGCTGTACACTATAGCTGTATGTACCTTCCATGCCTGCTGTACACTATAGCTCTATGTACCTTCCCTGCCTGCTGTACACTATAGCTGTATACTCCCTCCCTGCTGTACACTATAGCTGTATACCCCCTGCCTGCTGTACACTATAGCTGTATACCCCCTGCCTGCTGTACACTATAGCTGTATACCCCCTGCCTGCTGTACACTATAGCTGTATACCCCCTGCCTGCTGTACACTATAGCTGTATACTCCCTGCCTGCTGTACACTATAGCTCTATGTACCTTCCATGCCTGCTGCACACTATAGCTCAATACTCCCTGCTGCACACTATAGCTGTATACCCCCTGCCTGCTGTACACTATAGCTGTATACCCCCTGCCTGCTGTACACTATAGCTGTATACCCCCTGCCTGCTGTACACTATAGCTGTATACCCCCTGCCTGCTGTACACTATAGCTGTATACCCCCTGCCTGCTGTACACTATAGCTGTATGTACCTTCCATGCCAGGAGCAGCACGTTCATGATGGCCAGCAGCGGGCACGGGCCGTTCTCGTTCTGGGTGACTACCGGGGTGCTCTGCTCCTTCCAGCGGACCCACTTGATGTGATAGACGGACTGTCCGGGGTAGCGGTCCCTGGCAGCCTGCGCCTCCTTGGCATCGTCGTCCTCCTCGGCCCCGGTGAGCCTGTCGTCTGGCCCGTCGCTGATGAGCTCGGAGCTGGGGCAGGAGATGAGGTTGGAGAAGGACTCCAGGGAGTCCAGGCTCTGGGAGCCGCCGGGGATGCTGCGGCCGCTGCTGCTCGGCTCCTCCGGGGTGAGGGCAGCGGGCACAGCTAAGATGCGGGCACCGAGTCCTGTCTCCACGGCGGGCGGCACAGCACTGTCTCCAGCGGGAGGCTGCTTCCCAGCCCGGGCCTCCTCCTGCTCTCCCGCCGCCTGTCCGCTGTCCGGAGCCGGTGCTTTCTGCCGGGCGCTGTCATCCCCGGGACACGCAGGCTTCGAGGAGGACTCCACATCAGTCTTTACGGGCTCCGGGGACACAGCGTCAGGGCCCTGCACCAGCACACTCCCGCCGGAGGCTGCCGAGGTACCCGGGCTCTCCATCACCGGGACTCGCCTCCTGTTTACCGGGACCGTAGCGGCTCTCCAGCAGCTGGCCCAACCGCCATGATAGTCCCGCCCCTTCTGACGTCTTGTCACAGCTGTGAGCCCAGCTCCGGATGTGTACAGCAGGCCGATAGCCTGTGTTCGCGTCTCAATAAAGTTTTGTGTAAAATCTCCAGCTCCTGCTCCCCAGGATGGAGAGGCGTGGCCTGTATCCATAGCAATGTGATGCTGCGCGGCGCTATGTTGTATCAGTGAGCAGCTGCCGGCAGGAGCAGCACATCAGCCCAAGGCCCCTGGACAACCTAGCCCGAAATCACAGACTTTTGTCTTATAGATGAAGCGATATAAATAAATAATAAGAAATGCTAATATGCATATGTATGTGGGGAAAGAACCGGGCAGAGTGGTCTAATAGAGGGGGGTGCTGGATGTAATGTCCCTGGCTGGTCCCAGCCCACAGCTCAGCAGCCATGCTCCTCACTGTGCTCTTGGATTCCTCTAAAGCTCTGGATTCTGGCGATTCCTCCTCAGCAATCCTGTGGCTGTTCTCCTGTGATCTCTCAGACCCAATGCTGGAAGAAGAACCAAAGAGAAGATACTGGCTTCACCCCATTGTCCCAGGAGCCATACCTGGACCTGCGGCAGCCCATGGAACTGCTGGTCAATTCCATCCTTTGTCCGTCTCCTGCACCCAGGACTGACCATAAGGGACACCAACCGCTCCATCCGTCCTCGTCTCCCTCAGGAATAGTGGTCTATATTTAAAGCGAATGTATCACTCGGTACATTGCTTGGTGTTTTTTATATGAACAGACCAACGGCGGAATGCCAGTGCTGGGGTCCTTATCTTTTTAACTGCCGCCTGGTTCCTGTGCACGGTACCGGTCTATTCCCGAGAACTTGCCCGGTCTATTCCCGAGAACTTGCCCGGTCTATTCCCGAGAACTTGCCCGGTCTATTCCCGAGAACTGGCCCGGTCTATTCCCGAGAACTGGCCCGGTCTATTCCCGAGAACTTGCCAGGTCTATTCCCGAGAACTTGCCTGGTCTATTCCCGAGAACTGGCCCGGTCTATTCCCGAGAACTTGCCTGGTCTATTCCCGAGAACTGGCCCGGTCTATTCCCGAGAACTGGCCCGGTATGAAACACGGAGGGCAGGCCCGCTGGCCCCCAATGAGGCAAAACCCCCTCACCTGTGTGACACAGCTCTATTAGAATCAATGGAGCCGCATCACAGAAGGGATCGTCACACAGCGCCATGTGCGAGAACTGGGCGGCGGTTTTAAAAAAAAAAAGACCACCGCACTGGTATCCCAGCACCTCCACTGGTCTGTTGGTGTAAAAAAACAAAAAAGTGATGTAGCTAGTGGTACATTCACTTTCATTTCAAACAGTATTTTGAAAAATGATGTTGAACCAGGACCTGATTCTCTCCTATCAGGTACTGTGCATCAATCTACCCGTCACATGGCATTAGGCCTTCGTTCTTGGTGGCCTTGACGCTAGTCTGCAGCCTCACATTTTCATGTCTCCCCCACCCAGAGGCTTCTTCATAACAGTGCATGTGCTATTATGGTACAGACAGTCCAAGCTGTGTTTGCGTCGCATCGAACACACACGGGAAGATTTATCAAACTTGGTGTAAAGTGAAACTAGCTCAGTTGCCCCTAGCAACCAGTCAGATTCCACCTTTCATTTTCTAAAGCGTCTGTGAGGAATGAAAGGTGGAATCTGATTGGTTGCTAGGGGCAACTGAGACAGTTTCACCTTACACCATGTTTGATAAATATCCCCCACAGTGCATACTGTAGTGGTAGCACTGTATTCTTACAGCAATTTTGTGAAGTTTTCGTAAAATGTTGTAATTTGAAAGTGATTAAGAAGCTCTGCAACTAGAGAACTACTGACACTGCCTCAACCAGAAAGTCTTAGGGCCCTATTACACTTAAAGGGGTTATCCAGCGCTACAAAAACATGGCCACTTTTTCCCCTACTGTTGTCTCCAGTTCAGGTGCGGTTTGCAATTGAGCTCCATTTACTTCAATGGAACGGAGTTTCAAAACCACACCCAATCTGGAGACAACAGTAGGGGAAAAGTGGCCTTGTTTTTGTAGCGCTGGATAACCCCTTTAATGATTTTCGGCCTAAAGTAGCCCATTACCAACCGTTCCAGCCGATAATCATTCATTGTAATAGAACATGTTGAAAGGAAACAATCAGCCGACACGCATGTTCACAGTCTGCAGTGCATCGCTCCGTGTAATAGGAATGGCGGCAGCAGAACAATCTAAGGATCATTTGGTTGGCCCCTCCCGCTGGCTCTCTGTGCATGTAATAACACAGTGCAGTGGAGAACGAGGGGGAAGCGAGAGCTGAGCTGACAGGTCAGCACACGCTTCCCCGACCCCTTTAATACGGCCATTAGTGCAGAGTGATCATCTCAGCTGAAGTAACGAGAAGAAAGAGAGCACCAAAACCACATTAAGATATCAAAATATCTTTAATTATACACGTATGCATATCTTGTAGCACTTTTGTGACTAAGGGGCACGTTTATCATTATCATTATTTTGGCTAAATTTTAAAGGGGTAGTTCACCAAATTTTTTATTCTTTCAAATCAACTACTGCCATGAAGTGCCAGAGATTTGTAATTTACTTCTATTAAAAAATCCCAAGCCTTCCAGTACTTATCAGCTGCTGTATGCCCAACAGGAAGTTGTATTATTTCCAGTCTGGAGAGCAGGAGAGGTTTTCTATGGGGATTTGCTCCTGCTTTGGACAGTTCCTGACATGGACAGAGGAGGCAACAGAGAGCACTGTGTCAGACAGGAAAGAAAACACTACTTCTGCTGGACACACAGCAGCTGATAAGTACTGGAAGACTTAAGATTTTTTAATAGAAGTGAATTACAAATCTCTGGCACTTCATGGCACCAGTTGATTTGAAAGAAATTTTTTTTGGTGGACTACCCCTTTAAGCAACATTTATCAAGGTGTTTGCACTATTTCTGAATAATTAATGCCCGCTGTTCCATTTTTTTTGGCTCAGAGGGGATGTTGTAGGGGTGTAGGATTTATCATAAGTGACTTTTTAGTTTTTGTGCTAAAAATTGTGCAGCAGTACTCTACTCCTACCCTGGTGTTTTTTTTGCCCAAAAATTGAGCAAAAGAAATTGCACAATCACGTAAAAATGTGTAAGGTTCCTTAAGGCCTGTGAGCCTAATAATAAGCCTTATAATATATTTTAAGTAAGATCTGTGAGTCTTTGCGCAAGCACAAAAAAAATGTGCAGATGACAAATCTGCCCCTTAAGGTCCTGGATAACCCCTTTAAGACAAGGGCAGTGGCGGACCTACTGCTATAGTGCCTGCTATCGGCCTGTGGCCCAATCCTTTAATAGAACAGGCCCCCTGAGATTACATCCCTTGCAGGACCCAGTGGCCTTCTAGGTGTCACAATTGTCTGGATCCGGCACTTTCACTGCAAGCGCCACTGATGAGCGCTTGCAGCTAAATGCAGGGCTGTGATTGACAGGGTCAGGATCAAATGGCTTTCGACCTTGCTAATCACTCTTGTTGCCTACAGGCAGCATTCTGCCTCCTGCAACAAGAGATGCTCCCTCCCAAAGTGCTCCAGCGTGACATCACTTGTGTCCTCAAAACTGGAAAAGGAAGCAGACCCTGGACACTGCAGTAGATGAGTATTTTTTGTACTTTTTTACACAGGGAAATCTGCATTGAGGACGGAGAGGGTATGCTACCTAACAGAGGGATGGCTACATGGTGGGGGAGGGGTTGATTTACTGGGGGATGCGCACATGGTGATGGTGGTGGTTTTGGGTGGGGGGCTTATTGTACAGGGGAGCTGCCTGAGTGGGAAGAGGGTTAATTTGCAGGGGGTGCATATAAGGGGAAGCGGCTAACGGGGGGCTAACCAAGGGAGGGAGGTGCTTACATTGGGGGGTTGGGGGGCTAACTACTAGAGGAGATGCCAAATAGAGAAAAGGGGGGCGACCAAACAGGGAGATGAGTACATAGAAGGGGGGCTAACTACCAAGGGAGAGGCCTACATGGGAGGGATGGGGGCTAACTACCAGCACTCATTTGCGGCCGTACTTGGCCAAATATCAGGTCATGTAAAAGGACCCTAAGATGACACAATTTATAAACAGAAAAAGTACTGGACATATGGCACAGGGATAGTGCCAGATATGCACACAGAATGCATTAGTATTGACCACAAATATATATAACAAAGTAGTAGTAGAATTCGTGTTTATACATTTAATAACATATTATTTTATGACACTGAAATACACCTTTAAGATTTTACTCTAAAAGCAGTAAGGGGCCCAATCGAGATCATGACAAATAGCCCTAGTCCATTTTCTATTAGTCCAGTAAATGTTATGTCACTGGGATTCTGGGCAAAGAGGGTTGTTTTTCCTGGAATTCACTGATAGCGAAAAATGATTCATCACTTCAGGAAATGTGTTTCCACTGCTCCATTAGGGATGATTATCATGCCACAAAAGGCCATATAAAAACTGTTATAAAAAAAAAAAAAAAAAACCAAACCTATATACCTACTGCATATGGATAAGGTGGATTAAAGCTGTTGAGCTATTTTGTGTTAGCCCAATCCCCCTACCTCATTTTGCCAAAATACAGGAAATATTAAAGAAATAATAAATATGCATCAAGCACCATTTTACAGATGTTACATATGTATGCTTATACATTCATGTTATAGGCCTGAGCCTTTGGGTGCGTTTTAACATTGTGTTTGCAGCCAGTAGCGGTCTTGGGCACCACGCATCCCACGCAATTGCGTGGGGCCCCCGACATCCAGGGGGCCCCGCTCTGGTGCCCAAGACCGCTGCGGCTAACTATGTGCGCTCGTAACGAGCGCACATAGTTACAGGCAGCAGCGGCACTGACAGGGCAGGAGCCATTGGCTTCCTCCCTGTCAGTCACTCTTGTGGCCGCAGGAAGTGTTTTCCCTGCGGTCACAAGAGGCTGCTCTGTGTCTCTGGTGCCGGCGCTCGAGGCGTCACTGGAACGCCGGTGCCATGACAACGGGAGAGCGGCCTTATGTGACCGCAGGGGAAACACTTCCCGCGGCCACAAGAGGGAAGAGAAGAGACGAGAAGAGAAGATGCCGGTCCCAGGTGAGTAAAAATGTTTTTTTTTGTTGTTTTTTTTTTGTGTTATATACTATATAGGAGGTAGAGCACACAGTGGGGGCCTATATAAAACGGGAGGAGCGCACAGGGGGGCTATATAAACGGGGGGAGCGCACAGGGGGGCTATATAAACGGGAGGAGCGCACAGGGGGCTATATAAACGGGGGGAGCGCACACGGGGGCTATATAAATGGGGGGAGCACACAGGGGGCTATATAAACGGGGGGAGCGCACAGGGGGACTTCATAAACGGGGAGAGCACAAAGTGGGGGTCTATATAAACAGGGGAGCGCACAGGGGGGCTATATAAACAGGGGAGCACACAGGGGGGGCTCTATATAAGTGGGGGAGTGCACGGGGGCTATATAAACGGGGGGAGCGCACAGGGGGGCTATATAAACGGGAGCAGAATAATGGAATGAATCCCGGCACTTGCTAGTGTAAATTGCTTCAATGGATGTTTATTACATCAACGCTGCACGCGTATCGACCATACTGGTCTTTATCAACAGCAAACGGGAGCACACAGGGGGCTATTGTCACGGCCGCGGCGGCGTCCCGTGTTCCGGGCCGCCGCGACCTCCTCCTGCCCCATGCAGCCGCCGGGGTCCTTGTGCAGGGACCCGGCGCTGCTGCTAGTTCGGCCCCTGGGGGCGCCTCACCTCTCCTCCGCTCCTGTCTCCGTCTGTGCCGGCCGGCGCGCGCGTCCCCGCCCCCTCGGGCGCGCGCGCGCCGGCTGTCTCGGATTTAAAAGGCCAGTCCGCCCTTAATTGGTTAGTTGCACCAATCACTCCCTATAAATCCCAGCATGCCCTGTCCCTTGTGTTGGAGCCTCTACATGCTTCCCATAGCGTTTGGCCCAGCTCCCTGTTGTTCCTGATTCCTGTCCGCTACCTGGTCCCTAGTCCTTGTTCTTGATTCCTGTCCGTACCTGGTCCCCACTCCTTGTTCCTGGTTCCCCGTTACACTTTAGTTCCTGTGTTCAGCCTGTCACGTGCGGTCTCACCTACAGACCATTGCCAGTACCATCTCCTGCCTACTGCTCCTGCCATGCCTCGCCTGCCGTCACCAGCAACCAAGCCAGGGGTAGCGACCTGGGGGTCGCCTGCCGCAGCAAGTCCATCCCGCCTTGCGGCGGGCTCTGGTGAACACCAGCGGCCCCTTAGACTCCGCTCCCTGGTGAGGTTAGTGCCATCGCTGGTGACGGTCCAGTGGATCCACTAGTCCAGGCGTTACAGTAGGCTCCAACCATGGATCCCGGCGAGGTGCCTGATATCCGTGACATAGCCCGAGTGGTCGCCCAACAGGCGCAACAAATCCAGCAACAGTCGCAGCAGATCCAGCAACTCACTGCCGCCTTACAGCAGCATACTACAGCCCAGCGCTCACCACCTCCTGCTGCTTTTTCTACACTTCGACTGGCTCTCCCAAGTAAATACTCTGGTGACTCCAAGTTGTGCAGAGGATTCCTGACCCAATGCACCATGCATATCGAACTTTTAAGCAGTCAGTTTGCCACCGAGCGCTCTAAAGTGGCTTTCATCATCAGCCTATTGGAAGGTAGAGCTCTGGCCTGGGCCACACCACTGTGGGACCGAGATGACTCTGCTGCTGCCAATCTCCGAATTTTCCTGGCCGAGTTCCGCTCTGTCTTTGAGGAACCTGCCCGTGCGTCTTCGGCTGAGACTGCTCTCCTCAACCTATCCCAAGGAACTTCCTCTGTTGGTGACTACGCCATCCAGTTCCGCACCCTGGTGGCAGAATTAGACTGGAATGAGGCCGCTCTAATAGCCACCTTCAAGAAGGGCCTGTCCAGTCGGGTGAGAGACGTGCTTTCCGCCCGAGACCTACCTCCCTCCCTGAACGAACTCATCCTACTGGCCACCGGGGTCGATACTCGTTTTTCTGAGAGAGAGGAGGAGGTCTGGCATGAACGGCGACTAGGCCTGTCCCGTCGCCATCACCAGCTGGCGCCGGTCTTCCAGAATCCTGACGTTCCGGAGTCCCAGTCGACTCCTGAGATTCCTATGCAGGTGGAACGGGCTCACCTGACGCCTGATGAAAGAATTCGTCGTCTGGAGCTGAATCTCTGCCTCTACTGCGGTGGTTCGGATCACTTTCGGCTGAGATGTCCCCAACGTCCTCAAGCGTCCGGGAAACTCCAGCACCTAGGTCCGGTGGGAGAGGTCTCCCTAAGTGTGAATGCCACCTCTCCGAAGTTGTCTGTGCCAGTCTCCATCCAGACACCCTCAGGAGAAACTCACCAGACTACTGCCTTTCTCGATTCTGGGTCAGCAGGCAATTTTATTGCAGCTACATTGGTCCAGAGATGGCGGCTACCCGTGACCCCACTAGCCAGACCCCTGACTATCTCCTCGGTCACGGGCGAGATTCTTACCGACCATGTGCACTACCAGACCGCACCTCTAGTCCTCCAGGTGGGCACTTCACATCTGGAAAAGATCTCCTTCTACGTCCTGCCCCATTCTTCTTCCACCATCCTCCTGGGACTCCCTTGGCTGCAATTACATGCCCCTAAACTGGACTGGAGAACCGGGAAGATTCTCAGTTGGGGTCAGGACTGTTCCAACCAGTGTCTGAGGTCACCTCAGCCCAAGCATTCTATGTTGTCACCCGAGCCCGCCAAGCCTTTGTCCGGCCTACCGGCGGAATACCAAGATTTGCCTGATGCCTCCTTCTGCAGGCAAGAAAGAGGGGGAGGCCAAAGGGGGGGGGTACTGTCACGGCCGCGGCGGCGTCCCGTGTTCGGGGCCGCCGCCGCGACCTCCTCCTGCCCCATGCAGCCGCCGGGGTCCTTGTGCAGGGACCCGGCGCTGCTGCTAGTTCGGCCCCTGGGGGCGCCTCACCTCTCCTCTGCTCCTGTCTCCGTCTGTGCCGGCCGGCGCGCGCGTCCCCGCCTCCTAGGGCGCGCGCGCGCGCCGGCTGTCTCAGATTTAAAGGGCCAGTCCGCCCTTAATTGGTTAGTTGCACCAATCACTCCCTATAAATCCCAGCATGCCCTGTCCCTTGTGTTGGAGCCTCTACATGCTTCCCATAGCGTTTGGCCCAGCTCCCTGTTGTTCCTGATTCCTGTCCGCTACCTGGTCCCTAGTCCTTGTTCCTTATTCCTGTCTGCTACCTGGTCCCCACTCCTTGTTCCTGGTTCCTGCTTCCCCGTTACACTTTAGTTCCTGTGTTCAGCCTGTCACGTGCGGTCTCACCTACAGACCATTGCCAGTACCATCTCCTGCCTACTGCTCCTGCCACGCCTCGCCTGCCGTCACCAGCAACCAAGCCAGGGGTAGCGACCTGGGGGTCGCCTGCCGCAGCAAGTCCATCCCGCCTTGTGGCGGGCTCTGGTGAAAACCAGCGGCCCCTTAGACTCCGCTCCCTGGTGAGGTTAGTGCCATCGCTGGTGACGGTCCAGTGGATCCACTAGTCCAGGCGTTACAGCTATATACAAGTAGGGAAGCTCACAGGAGGCTATATACAAGTGGGGGAGCTCACAGGGGGCTATATACAAGTGGGGGAGCTCACAGGGGAGCTATATAAGGGGGGAGCACACAGGGGGGCTATATACAAGTGGGGGAGCTCACAGGGAGGCTATATACAAGTGGGGGAGCACACAGGGGGTATATAAAACTGGGGGCAGCACACGGGGTATATACAACTGGGAGCAGCACACGGGGGGTATATACAACTGGGGGAGCACACGGGGTATATACGACTGGGAGCAGCACACAGGGGGTCTATATAGTATACTGGGGGAGCACACAGGGGGGCTATGTATAACTGGGTGATCACACAGGTCTATATATAACTGCGGGAGCACACAGGGGGGTCTATATACCACTGGGGACAGCACACAAGAGGTATATACTACTGGGGGCAGCACACAAGTGGTATTTACTACTGTCGGCAGCGCACAAGGGGTCTATATAACTGGGGGCAGCACACAGCGGTCTTAATTACATTGGGACTGCACAGAAGTGCCTATATGCCTCACTACTATACTGGGGCACAGAACATACCTAATTATTAAGTGGGAGCACAGGGACACCTTTAATCTGTGGGGGCACAGAGGGGTGTAACTACTATATAGACGTAGAGGGGACCTAACTACTGTATGTGTTGGAGCCTAAAATATTTCTCTGACAGATTCTGGAGGGAAGATTACCAGCCGGGAGAAGACTTCAAGGTGGCCCACGCTGGATGGAGAGAGAAAGAAAAAAAAGTAAAAGACGCTGATCAGAGAAGACGCCTCCTGTAAGTCACTGGATGTAACTGCACTCTGTTATAGGGTCTGTAGTGATAGGGGTCATGAAGTGGCAGTATTATGTTATGGCATCATTGGTAATATCTTCCTGTTTTGTTCAGAGCAGTTTTGAGGTGATATGTAATCTCTGTATGGTGGTAGGAGGGTTATAAGAGGACTACTGGGGGGGGGGGCAGCGCATGTCGAGGAGGGGGGGCATGGGGGGGCCCCAGACATGACTTTGCTTGGGGCCCCAGAAATGCCAAGACCGCCCCTGTTTGCAGCAAGTGGGTGAACCCAGGTATGAGCTACAGGTATAACTCAATAGCACCACAAAAAGTCTTAGGGCCCTATTACATGGGACGATTATCATGCAAAAAAGTTTTAGGCTATGTTCACACAGCGTAAAAGTACGGCCGCTGTTGCAATCGGCAACAACGGCCATACTTTGTACGCTCAGGAACGCCCCATGCTCTTGTATAGGATCCCATACGGGGCCGCAAACAACTGACAACTGAATTGCGGCCGCAGAAAGCGCTGTCAGTTCAAACAATGAAGCGAGCGGCTCCGGCTGCTTGCTTCATTGTATGCTATGAGGATATCTGATGCGGGCGCACGCTGATGCGCCTGCATCAGAACACTGCGGCCGGAAAGGTCATCTTTTCAGAGACCGGCCGATCCGTGGCCCGGTTTTCCCCATCGCTGGGGTAAACAATCGTAGTAACGATTGTAACTTAGGGTCCATTTACACAGAAAGATTATCTGACAGATTATCTGCCAAAGATTTGAAGCCAAAGCCAGGAATGGATTTGAAAGAGGAGAAATATGTTCCCTGTTTATAGTCTGTTTCTGGCTTTGGCTTCAAATCTTTGGCAGATAATCTGTCAAATAATCTTTCTGTGTAAAGATTTCTGCGTACGATTAACGATATCGAAAGAACAATGTTTTCTTTATAACAATCAGTGTTTAAACGGAACGGTATATCGCATGGAAAAATAGTTTTGCGATTGCTTAAGCCTATCTCGCACATAGGTAAAATCGGTGAACGACTGTTTACACGGAACAATCTGCAAATTTTTTTTACGAACGACGATTTTAGAACATGTTGTAAGATCAAAATGAATGATTTCTCGCTCGTCGCTTGCTCGTTTGCTGCGTTTACACATACGATTATAGTTCAAATTCGATCGTTATCATGCAAATATCATGCAAAATGTGATTGCATCATCGGTACGGGGCATAGGGGGCGGGGGGAATGCTCCACAGTCCATAGCAGCGCATTACGTGTGTCCGGCGCTTGCTGGCATCATCAGTGGGCGGACACAGCAACACTTGCTGGTTTGGGGTCATTACAACATGAGGAACTGTATTGCGGGGTCACGGCATTTGAAAGAACGACTGATGTAAACAAACTTGAGATGAGCGCTACTCAAGCATGCTCGAATTTGATCATTCAGCATTTGAATACTTGTGGCTGAAGAAGTTGGATGCGGCCCTAAGGCTAGGTTCACACTGCGTTTTCAGCATCCGTTTAACGCATCCGTTTTTTGCAAAAAACGCATGAAAAACGAATTGCAAAAAACGGATTCATTTGTGTGCATCCGTTTTTCAATTGACTTCCATTAAAAAAAAAAACGGATCCGTTTTTTTTTGGCGGACCAAAACAGACCAAAAAGCGTTGCTGACCCTATTTTTCTGGACGTTAAAAAAAACGGATCCGTTAAACGGATGCTGAAAACGCAGTGTGAACCTAGCCTAAGGAGTCCTGAAAAACATGGATACAGTCTATGGCTATCGAGCATGCTTGATTTTCACTCGTTTCTAGAAAAACAAACAAACGTGGAAACACAGCTTTAACCCCTTGCCGCACCATGCAGTTTGTAACAGACAACGTGGAGAAGTTGTGGAGGGAGTGTATATTTCCCCAAGTTTTATCAGAATGTATGTATGCAGTAGGTCTGGTGTAAAGCCTGGTAATGGGTGCTGATGTCCAGGCCACAGCTAGACAGTCTGGGTTTTAGAGTTCTGAGGCAGAGTAATCAGGACTCAGGTGTGATCCCTGGGGAAAAGAGCTAACACACACACACACACCGTATTTACTGCTGCGATATGCAGCAGATTAGATCTAAATAACTGAACACAGCATCAAGTCTTCACCATCAAATCTGCTGCATATACGGTGTGTGTGTTTGTACCCTAAAACTGCATCAGGTTGTATGGACTGTGCTATATTGTGTTTTGTTGGTGCCAGGTACTAGGCCTGCACTGGGTTAGCCAGGAGCATTTATGTTTAGTTAGAGCCGGACAGGCATAGGCTTTTATTTTGCTATTTTGTTTTGCTACAACCTGAGAAATAAAACTGGCTGCTGTCAGTTATACCAAACCTTGGTGTGGACTGACTCCTGCATGTGTGCCTGTCTACCCCAGGAGACCCTTTCCTGCTACCTAATCCCTTACAAATTATAATTCGTCATGGTAGGAGATTAGTTTCCGCACGATGATGTACTATAACTGCGCTGCTTCAGATGCTCGCTGTTTACACAAACAGTGACCGGGAGCCGCAACTAAACTGTCAGCTGATAGCTGACAGTCCAGAGTAACTGCCACTTCGGCAATTGCCGGCATTGGTGGATCGGTAACGGTAATTGGTGTGGTAAAAAATACAGAGGATTACATTGTAATCTCTGCAAAGAAAATGTACATTTTAACTTTTCACTCTTACTTTGCAGTTATTCCTATGAAATGCCCAAAGGGTTAAAAAACTGTATGACTGTAAATTTGAATACTTGAAAGGGTGAAGATTTCAAAATGGGGTAAATTATGGGGTTTTCTAGTATACAGGCCTCTAAAATATACTCCAAAACTGAACTGGTGCCTAAAGAATTTCTCAGTTTGAAATTTTCATGAAAAATTTGAAAATTGCTACTAAACAGTTACGGCCTCTATCATCCTAAAAAAGTAAAAGCATGTTTACCAAATGCCATTAATACAAAGTAGACATGTTATAGATATGAATTAATAAATAATGTATTACTATTTTCCTTATTGGTAGAGACTTTCAAACGTAGAGAAATGCAATTGTTTTTAATTTTTCACAACATTTTGGAGTTTTTTCCACAAAAAAGTTATAAAGCTATAAACCCAAATTTATCACTAACATAAAGTAGATTATGTCACAAAAAAAAACAATCTTGGAATTACAAGGATCGGTTAAAGCATTCCAAAGTTATTGATGCTTTAAGTGACACGTCATATTTGAAAAATTTGGCCGTGTCATAAACGCCAAAACTGGCTGTGTCCACTAAGGGTTAAAGAAGAAGTCTGACGAAAATTTTTATTGTAGTATTGTATTGCTCCCCAAAAGTTATACAAATCTCCAATAAACACTTATTATAGGAAATGCTTATAAAGTGCTTTTTTCCCTCCACTACTACTGCATCAAAGCTTCACTTCCTGGATAAAATGGTGATGTCACGACCGACTCCCAGAGCTGTGGGGGCTGTGGTTGATGGCAGAGGGATGCTCAGTGTCCCTCCAGTGCCCTGTGTCCCTCAGTGTCCCCCTGCCATCATCCTCTCCAGCAGCCACAGCCCGCACAGGGTCGGGTCGTGACATCACCATGTTATCCAGGAAGTGAAGCCTTGATGCAGTAGTAAGTGCAGGGAAAAAAGCACTTTATAAGCATTTCCCGTAATAAGTGTATATTGGGAATTTGTATAACCTTTTGGGGAGCAATACAATACTTTAATAAAAATGTTCACCAGACTTCTCCTTTAAGGCCCTTTTAGATGGTAGAATAATAATTCATCATTGTTGGCCGCATATCACCTGTTTACACTGTGATATGCAGACAATAATAAAAAAATGTATAAGGCCACACAAAAAAAGCCAATGAAAGAGCCTTTTCTTGTTCGTTGGCTGATCACTGGCTAATTATTGGGAACAAGCCTGTAAAAGGGCCTTTAATAAAGCCTTGGCTTAACTTCTACATGAATTTGTAGTACAATATATATATTTTCTAAGGCAGCCACCAGGGGGCAAAAGACCTCACCAGAATGTTTTTCTACAATTCCCTTTGCCTTTAAGGTTATTTATTCTGCAGGAGCAGTCAAAGTACAAAGAATGTAGCCTCTTCTGGCTGTATAGCCATGTGATGAGCATGTGACGGTCAGCACTCAAGTGTGGCAGAGACCTTGCACACAGTGTCAAACACCAATGCTAAAAGTTCTAAATGAAAACACAGTAAGCTTTATTGTTCAGCCTTCCATGAATACAAATCTGTTGTCTTGATTTATATAACAGTATGGAAGAATATTAGGATTTTAGGTTAGTTGAAATAAATTTTTTAACAAATAATTATTATTCAAATGCTAGGGCCCTATTCCACCGGACGATTATCGTTAGCATAATCGTTAACGATTAACGATCTCAAACGACCGCTATTGCGAAAGACCTGAAAACGTTCACTCATTTCCATGGAACGATAATCGTTACTTATGATCGTAATTGCGATCGTTTCTTCTTCCGTATTTCTTCGCTATTGCGTTCGTATCTATTGCGAACGACCGAACGATGTCTTATTCAATGCGAATGATTTGCGAACGTTTTGCGAAAGAGCAACGATAAAAATAGGTCCAGGTCTTAATGCTTCAGAATTTGAATACCAGTGGCTAAAGAAGTTGGATGCAGGCGTAGGGAGGCAGGGTGATCATGGATACAGTCAATGGCCTTGGTGCCATGCACACTTAAACCCTGCTGGAATATTAGAGCTTTAAAATAACTAGCATTTGAATAATAATTATTTGTTAAAAAATTTATTTCAACTAACCTAAAATCCTAATATTCTTTTGAGATGAAGGGGGTGCATGTTGCGAGCATTGTGTGTGGGTGAAGCTACGCCTGCAAGCTGTGTCCAATAGCTGCCTGAGTAATATATTTTGGACAGCTATTGAACACTGCCCACTATGCTCACAATATGCACCCACAATATATCCCTCTCTCATCTTAGATGCTATATTATATTATTTCTGCTCCCTGGATAACCTCTTTAATACTTTAAATGGATTATGCTGGACAATGGGCAACTACTGAAGAAACTGTGAGGCTGCACTTCACACGTTCCGTGTTCCTCGCGGAACACGGACGTGGAATGCCTGTAACGGACTTTTCCCCGCCCGGGCAGCATCTGTAATTAGATGCCTGTAACGGACTCTCCCCCTCACATGTATACAGGGTTGCCTCACAAAGAGAGGTTGGTAAAATCAAATGTAGAAATGTAAATGTAGAAATGTGCTCCTTCTAAGTAAAATAACTTACTTACCCATACTTCTCTTCTGCCCCATGGATCATGGTAACTTCTCTTTCTGAACTGTGAGTTGCCTGCAGTTGCCATTCCAACAGAATGCACACCTTTTTACTACTCCCCTTGCTCACCTGTGCAATGAAGACCAACTGCCAATACTAATAGGACAAATCAGGGAGCTGCAGTTGAACTGAGCATGTGTGACCCATCTTAGTGGATGCCCAAAGGTGGGTCATAAAAAAGGGCAACAGGTTATCAAAACAAAGCAGGAACACGGGGGATTAGTAAGGACAACCCTTTAAAGGGACAATATCAGCAGATTTGTTCATGTGACAGCCTTCCCTTTTAATATATTTGTATGTCCCGTCATTTATGATAAATTCCATCTAAAATAAGTATGCACATAGGTTCCTTTGGTGCACTGGGGGCATTCTTAGTGCACCATTCCATCCTCTCGCTGCCTTCTATGTTTGCGCCTACTTGCAGATATCAGGTTTGTATGGACAAACCTGCTAATAGTTTCCCTTTAAGGGTATAAACACACACGGCTTATACGCTGCGTATTTACTGCTGCGATACGCAGCAGATACGCAGCAGATTAGATCTAAATAACTGAACACAGTATCAAATCTGCTGCGTATCTGTTGCGTATCTGTTGTGTGTGTTTGTACCCTAAAGTAGACTAATGCGGGCATGAAGTGCGCTGTGTGGCCTCCAGGGAATAGGAAACTGGGGTTGACTACACTATTTCAGTAACAAAAGGGTAAATATATACATTTTGTACAATGATATGGTATGGGAGACAGATGCCATTCTATAGCATCCAGCCTATAGAAGAAAATGACGTGTATAAACATTATAGATTTACCTCTGGCTACTATATTTTATGGACTTTTATGGACTTTGGACCACAGTTCCCGTTTTAAAGTGATATTGTCACCCCCTAAGTGTATGTGTGGCACTGTGCACTATCCACAAGCTTAGATGCCGCACAATCCATATATACCTGTATAAGACTTGTCTGTGTCTTCTTTCTGCTCTAAAACCACTTCATTTCAGCGGTGGACAGTGGCACCTAGGCGGCGCTTCACCACAGTTAGGCTCTCTACCCAGCCAGGAGATAGAGCCCAACTGCCATGAAGCCCATCTAGGTTACACTGCTCACCGATGAAATGAAGCTGGAATGAGGAAGGTGACAGTATTACTTTGAGGCCCCCTGCACACATCCGGAAAATCCACCCGGATTTCTTTTCAGGAAATCCGGACGGATTTCCGGACCCGTAGGATTACATTAGTGACGGACACCCTTCAGGATTTTTCCTGAAGGGTGTCCGTTCCGGAATATAGGGCAGAGACCGGGGGTGTCGGTTTAGAGGTACAACGGGGATCCGGTCCTATTTTCATCCGGAACGGACGCCCCCCATAGGGTCTCTGCAACACAACACCCCCCCCCCCCCTTTTTCCCTACACTACGCCGGCACCCTCGCCGGCTCACCAAATGCTGCCGCCGCTGCCAGACTGCCGGGCAACCCTCCTGGACACCACCACCCTAAGCACCGGACACCAGGGCAGGTGAGATCACTCTCCCCCACCCCAGAACTAAAATTACCACCATGTCCTGCTAACAGGACATGATGGGAGTTGTAGTTCTGCAACATGTGGCCATTCAGGTTGCAGAACTACCACTCCCATCATATCCTGCTGACAGTCCATGATGGGAGTTGTAGTTCTGCAACCTGTTGCTCTCCCTGTTACAGAACTACAACCCCTATCAAGTCCTATTGGCAGTTCATAATGGGAGATGTAGTTCTGCAACAGATTAGAGGATGACATAATATAGGAGGGGGCGGCAGTGGCACAGTATAACTACATCTCCCATCATGGTTTGTGTGATAATATGCAGGACTACATGACATAATGGGAGTTGTAGTTCTGCAACAGATAAGAGGATGACATGTGGCATGAGGGGGAGACGATGGCAGGGTACACGAGGGGGAGGCATGGCAGGGTACACGAGGGGGACGCAGTGGCAGGGTACACGAGGGGTAGACAGTGGCAGGGTACACGAGGGGGGCGCAGTGGCAGAGTACAGGAGGGGGACGCAGTGGCAGGGTACACGAGGGGTAGACAGTGGCAGGGTACACGAGGGGGGCGCAGTGGCAAAGTACACAAGGGGGACGCAGTGGCAGGGTACACGAGGGGGACGCAGTGGCAGGGTACACGAGGGGGAAGCAGTGGCAGGGTACACGAGGGGGAAGCAGTGGCAGGGTACACGAGGGGGACGCAGTGGCAGGGTACACGAGGGGGACGCAGTGGCAGGGTACACAAGGGGCGATGTAGGTACTAGGGGTGATGTATGTTGGCATACTAGATCATATTGAAATCACTTTTATTTTTTCTCATCAGGAAATCCTGAAGGCTTTTCCTGATGGTTTCCTAAAGGTAAAAACGGATTACTGTCAGGAAAGCCTGATACTTTCCTGATGACATTTGAGGCCTCCTGATCAGGATTTCCTAACAGTAAAAACTGACACGGAGGTGTGAAGGGGGCCTAAAACGGCACTATCAGCAGTTTCTTCCCAGAGAACCTGCTGATATGCCGCAGTAGCAGAGGACCTCGATAGTATATTGCAGTTAGTGTGACCCCTCTTGGTCCCCACATTGTTTGCAAAATTGCTCTATACACTGCTTCCCTTGCATGCTTGAATCCCCAGGGCCTCCGCCGATCCTCCGGGAGGTTCCTCAAGACATAAGTAGAAGTCTTTTTAATACGTACGTCCTAAGCGACCTCCGGGAGGTTCGTGGCAGCCCGGGGGATTCAGTCCGACAGGACTGCTTCCCTGCTCAGCCGGCGTGTATAGAGCCCACTATGCAATTATGAATATGCATAGTGGGTGGGATGGGAGGGGCGCGATGCTCTCCGACCTCGAGCAATGCCTTGAATGCTCTTAAGCAAGCAATTTGCATTAGAGCATTTAGCGATTTTGCAAACAATGCGGGGAAGGAGAGGGGTACAACTAATTGCAATCTACTGATGGACACAGCTACTGCGGCATATCAGCAGGTTCTCTGGGAAGAACCTGCTGATAGTGCCAGTTTAAGGGCCTGTCTGTAAATTTACAGTTTTCATACTTGTGCCCTATCTGCTTGGCACTAGTAGGCATCATTCACCTTCCATCCAAAAAACTCATAGGCAGGCACTGTGACAGAGACCAGACGGACCCCGTTAAGATGCCGCCATTTTTATTGTTCTGCTCCCATAATAAGTAGAACAAAGGAAACAGCGATAACAATATGGTCCTCCCTCTTCCTAGTGGTATGGTGGTCCTACTATATGTGCATCATTCTAAATGACACTTGGTATTCTATCTGGAGACAATGGTATATGTTATACTCTGTCCCCAGATCTCACACATAGTTATACAGTGTTATACAGCCTGTCATTGTGTGCAGGTTTAGAGACTCCATGAGATAACACTCATCCTCACTGTACTCTCTTTATAAACAGCGCGTCCCATAAACTCCATGTAGCCTCAGAACACATTCCCAGAAGACGCACTTCCTCCTGGTCATAAGCCGCCGTGCACACGCAGCATCGCGCCGTCTGCGTCTAATCTCAGCATGTGAAGTCTCTGCTGAGCACCCGCTCTCTGCTAGACAGCCATCAAATCGGAACCCTCCAGGTACTATGGGGTTAATTGATACAGAAGTCGACGCCCGTGATGTCACCGAAACCAACGACCCCGCCCACAGCAGTAATCAGGGCCGCCCGACCGGGATCACTATTTGGCAGGAAGTTGAGAAAGGACAGTGGGCATGCGCAAAGTGGGAAGAACCAGGCGCCTGTTAAAGGTGCAGAGCGCGCTGAAATGACTTCTTCTTCATCATGCATATGGATGAGAGCAGTATGAGGAGAGGGGCAGGGGACACTCACCTCCCTGTCCGGACAGCCAGCGTCTCCTCTGTGATTCAGGCAGTGCCATTAGCACTGCATGTAGCTCTCTGCTCTGGCCAGACCTGACAGGAAGAGGCCAGAGCAGCAGAGAAGCACGGACCAGCTAGTGAGCATGTGGGGGAGGGGGTTATTGTGCTTTGTTCTGCAATATGTTATTGCAGAACTACCACTCCCATTGTACCCTGCTGGCAGGACATGATAGGTGTTGTAGTTTAGTAACAGCTGAGAAGCCATTGGTTAGGAAGCAATCATTTAGGGGTACAGTTGACTAAGTAGTGTTCTCAAAGCTGTGACTGCTCAGTTAGTGCAAAACTACAACTCCCATCATGTCCTGACCTGCTGGCAGAACATAATGGGGTAAATGTTGAGAAATTCCGCAATCCCGCCTGCCTCTGTGCCTTAGTCTGTCTATCAGAGGGTTCGCGCTCCTCCTCTTGCTGCTCTCCACTCAAAGAATTGACATACCCTTTGGGGGGAGTTTATTTAGTATAGTGTTTTCCAATATGTGACCCTCTAGTAGTTGCTACAAGACTAGAACTCCCACTCCAATGGAAGATGTAGTTTAGGAACAGCTAAGGAGCCACTGGTTGGGAAACTATGATTTACGGGGACAGTGGTACAGTACATTAGGGGGATCAGTAGCACAGCACATTAGAGAAGACAGTGGTACGGTACATTAGGGGGGGTCAGTAGCACAGCACATTAGAGAAGACAGTGGTACATTGGGGGGGGGCAGTAGCACGGTACATTAGAGGGGATAGTGGTACGGTACATTAGAGGGCACAGTGGTAAAGTACATTAGAGGGGACAGTGGTACGGTACTTTAGGGGAGCAGTAGCATTGTTCATTAGGTAGGCAGTGGCAAAGTACATTGGGGGCACAGTATAGTAGGGAGACAGTGACACTATTTACTATAGACACAGTTCCTAAGAGGCACAGTTGTGACTAAGGGGTGCTATTTACTTGGCACAAGTGGGGGAGGGCTTACTGCAGATATGGGCAAAGACAGGGGGCACAACTACAGATGGGGCACAAAGAAGGGGTCTCACCACAGATGAGGACACAACGATGGATCCTAACTACAGATACAGGCCTAAAGAACTGACCTAACTTTAGACATAGGCAGTGTCAGACTGGGGTACCTGGGGCCCACCAGAGGAAATGATCCTTGGGGCCCACCAATAAACATCCCGGACCTTTCCTGGATTCATCTGTATCTGTGACAAATCCCTTGTAAATAACATTTTCTGTAGAACTAAAACTCTCAAAAAATCCTACATTTATAAAGCTGTCAGGGTATGCTGGGACTTGTAGTTTCTGAGAGGACAACCCTTAAATAGATCATTGTGTGCAGAGTCTCCTGGGGGCTGCAATCTGCGGGTGAAAACCATCAGCCTCGAAGTCCAGCAATACATCTGTGTACAGCGGCAGTCATCAAAGGATTGTCTCTTTATTGTGCTACAACTCCCAGCATATCCTGAGAGCTGCAGACTGTCAACTTGCCCCCCCCCCCCCTTTCCTTGACCAGGCCATGCTATTGGTAAATATATATATATAGCAATAATTCCAGTATACCATATAGGAAGAGGAAATATTATCACCATACATATTACCGCCATCCTGTTAATGACCAAATCCTGTATACTAAGACCAATATTACCAATAATACAGGTATACAAGGGGAAATATAACTGCCACACCACAACCACTACCATCACCACCATATTGTTACTGATCAAATCCAGTATACTAAATCCAATAAAACACAGTACCAGATAACAAGTAAATAATACCACCACATACTTACTAATACCACCACATACTGACTAATGCTACTGCTGCTACTGAACAACATCCACTGTACAAAGATCACTATTACCTTATACAGTCATATAGAGGTAGACCCGGCTCTACACAGGTTCTATATACATTACAGTGCAGTTATATTAGGGGACGTCTTCTCTGATCAGAGTTCTTCCCTCTTTATCTTCTCCATCCATCCTGGGCCATAATGAGAACTTCTCCGAGCCATATATCCACAGAATCTGCCAGACAAACATATTAGGCTCCTCACTCTGGCACCAACCTCATCTCTCTACAAACTCCACATCTGTATTGGCCCCTTTTCACCCTCATTGAGTGGGTAGTATGTGATCCCCCTTATAGTATATGCCCCCCTCTGTGTAGCCACCTTACAGGTGGAACCCTTGTTCAGTCTTCCATATTAATGGCCCCATGTGCATCTCCTAGAGAGCCCCCCTCTGTGTAGTTCCCCTTATAGATGCCCCCTGTGCAGTCCACTATAGTAGATGCCCCTCCTGTGTAGTCCCCCTTTGTGTGTCCCCTTATAGATGGCTCCCTACATGCTGCCCCCCTGCACATTCCTCCTTACAGATGGCTTCCCCCTATGTTCAGCCCCCTGCACATTCCCCCTTATAGATGGCTTCCCCCTAATTTGCCCCCCTGCACATTCCCCCTTTTAGATGGCTCCCCCCTGCATATTCCCCTTATGTTGCCCCTCTGTGCACAGCAGGGGGAAAAAAAACAACTCTCCTAACAACTCGCTTACCCACTGCTTATCTCTTCTGCTCTTCTACTACGGTTGCTGCGTCGCTCCCTGGGGGATTCCCGGTGGCGCGCGCATCAGGAAGCTCAGTGTGCGCCGGGGCTTTAACCCCTTCTAGACAGAGCCCATTGTCGCATGGATGTCCAGGTCAAATTAATGCAATGTTCCTCCCCGCTTTCTAAGCGCCATAGCGCTTTTATTTTTCCATCCACAGGGCTGGTTGAGGTGTAATTTTTTGCGCCATGAGTTTTTATTATTATCATATTGGTGTAAAAGAAAGGTTTTGATGGCTTTTTATCTTTTTTTCTGATATATAATAAAAAAAAAAATCAGCAATCCAGGTGTGTGTGTGTGTCCCCACGTTTACGTCGTTCACCATGCCGGAACAATAATGTTGTAGTTTAATAGATCGGACAATTCCGCTCGCTACGATATATAATATGTTTATTTATTTTTTATATTTTTATACTGAGCAAGGGGGTATATTAAACTTTTGATGGGGGGGGGGGGGTTATAAGGGTTTTTTTTTATACTTTTATTTTACAGTTTAACATACAATCATTAGATTGCATGTACTGATCAATCGTATGCCATAGCATAGATCAGTGTTATCTGCAATCTATACATAGAGCCTGCCTGAAAGCAGACTCTATGCATAGATCACCCATCCGACAGGACGGAGGTAAGTGGATTACCCCCGCCCATCGGTACAAGCGATCACTCAGTGTCAGGAGCTTGTCCTGTGACTGAGTACCTTAAACGCCTCAATCACTAGGCATTTAAGGGGTTAATGAGAGGCAGCTGCGGGATCGCAGCTGCCTCTCATTATCCTCAGCTCCCAGGACACTGATGTGTGCGGGGCCACTCTCACTGTAGCGGTCCCGCACACATCAAATAACCTCACTGTCAGTAACTCACCTGCCGGGGCTCCTGCGGTGTCCTCGGTCAGCACCGCCTCGGCCGCCGGAGCCGATTAACGTCACAGAGACCCGACGGCGTCCCTGGTAACCAGGGATGCCGCGGCTCCGCGTCACTCCCTGACACTCACAGTCAGGAACGTATATGTGCATTCCTTCTGCACTGAGTATGTGCAGTAGGAACGTATATATACTGATTGCTGATGTGAAGGGGTTAAAAAAAATTCCTGTTACTGTTTAGGGACACTATGACAGGGAGTTTTGTAAAGGTGCTGTAAAAGTAAGGTGCTTAAGATGTTTGTCTGGCAGATACTGCTGAGATGATTTGTGGTTGGAAGAAGTCTTCATGATGGAAAAGAAAAGGAAACCTGACCGACTCTGATCAGAGAAAACGTCACCTGTGAGTCACTGGATGTGTCTGCACCGTACTTATATGGTATACAGAGCTTGTGTAAAGCTGGTATCAAACTCTATTTGTTCACTGTATGGGGGAATATTGGCCCATGTGTGGTGGGGTGTAGTACCATTATAGTAGTAATGCTTGTGTTGTGACAATATTATTGAGTAACCATTTATAATGTAGTTACTATGTGATTGTAGTACGTGGTCATGGTGTGGCGATATTATTTGTCCCTTGTATACTAATATTATTGGTAATATTAGTATGCAGGATTTGGTCTGTAATAGTATCATAATCATGTCCATACCAGGTACAATCCAATCCAGAGCAGATTAACCTCTGGCCTTATATACAAACCCTGGGCCAGCAGGGGTTGGGGAAACATAGAAAGGAATCAATACTTACCCAACCCCATGCCCCTGCAGCACAGGATCACTATCTCTCTCACAGCTGCTGTTATCCTGTTCCTCCCGTTCCTACATTGTTATGTCCTGGTGGGAAGTAACCACTCCAGTACGTGACGTTGCAGGAGGCCGGTCTGTGACGCTGCACTGCAGGGGAAACAGGGTTAGGTAAGTATGGATTCTTCATTATGTTCCCCTCACCCCCTGCCGGCTTGGGATGTTTAGGTTCGGCATGAGTTCTCCTTTAAGTATATGTGCCTTGACGATTGTCATGGGCTACTGCTGTGTGCTTGCCCCCAGACTAAAGTTTGCCAGCCAGCCCCCCAGAGGGGCATTGTTAGCTGAAGGGTTTGCATGTATAGAAATGATTAGTTATATCAAGGCACAGAAATGAGTAGTTAAAACAAATCTGCTATACAATGTTTTATTTGCACCTTTTTGGCATTAGTTTTATTTTTTATTTTTTTTGGCTATGGCACAACCTGTGGCATAAAGAAGAAGTCTGGCCTCTGTTTAAAAAAAAAAAAAAAATGGCAGGGGCACAGGGGAAATAAGAGGGTACTAACTCACCCCTCCTCGTGCCTCGGCTGATGGACTGGTCTGGGACTGATCAGCCAAGACAGGCATCCCCCCCCCCCCCTTCCCGAGTCGCGACGTCTTCTGCTATTAGAAGACCCAGAAGTATATATCTACAGCCGTAAACTTTGTGTGTTTGTTTTTTACACTAGTGAAAAAAGTATTTCTGCACAGTGAGCAGCTGGCTGGAATAATGAGGAGGTAAAAAAAGCACCGAAAACACATTGAGGTAGTGAAATATTATTAGTGATACATCTCTACACATTTTGCAGCATATTTATGACTTCTTACTGTCCCAGAAAACCCCTTTAAGTAAACCCCCAAAAGTGTTCCAATCGCACTGGATTTACCAATAAGTGCGCTCCACCTGGAAGGGGAATCTACTCTAGCTCAGTTCAGGCTATCACCTGAGTGCTGGCATGTTTTAGTAAAACTAGCGGGCAGGTGAGACCCCACCCACATATTTAAAAGTTGGTGCTGGTAATATACTAGAATTATCACAGAACCCGCTACCTCTTGATAAAGGCACATCATGTTAAGCAGGGCTAAGTGATCATGTTTTATTTATTTTTTTATTCAGAATTTATTCAATTTCTTAAATAGGAAAAAACAAACAATACAACAGCGCTGGCGGATGCAAGAACATAAAACAATCGACACAGCAAATGCAAATTACATTGTCAAGGTATTAAATATAAGTACAATACCAGAGAGAAATGGGAAGTACCGTAAGACTCCACAAATGTGGACATCAGGAAAAAGGGGAGCATAGGGAAGAAAATCCTGCCACATCGAGTTAGAAGAGATTTATATTCATCCTTGTCAGTGAATTAATCCAAGTAGAACCAAGTGCTAGAGAAGCGCGTGGATTGGTCATGCAACTGCGCTGTGAGGTCTTCCATACGATTTTGTTCTCGACCTTGCGTATCTCCATGGAGATACTTCGAGGTTTTGGACTTCTCCACAGTGCCGGTATACACGATCTAGCGGCATTAATCGGGTGACGGAGAACAGAGTGGCGGTAGATTTTGAGAGAAATATCAGAGATGTGCAGGAGGAAAAGAGCAGGGGTGAAGAGGAGATGGCAATCGGTGAAGGTTGAGGTTATACGCCACACCTCCTTAGGAAAGCTCCAAAAGGTATGTAGGAGCTAGCCTTCTTTCCCACAGTCCCTCCAGCACAATGGTGAGGCCTCTGGAAACATCTGTTGCATGGGGTGGGAACACGGTACTAAGGGGAAAGTACTTTATACCCCGCCTCCTGGTGATGGAAAGAGATGGAGGAATAGTGTTTGCAGGTATACACCTAAGTGATGATTTTTAATATTAAAGCAAGCAAAAAAAAAATCCACAGCACTTGTAGACACAGTCAGAAGTTGAACACCTACAATTCTCACCCAAAGAAATTTTCAGCAATGTTTACTTCATTATAGAACTAGTTTATTAGTTAAATATTTGAATATTTACATATAAAAAAAAAGACATTTAACCTCTTAAGGACCGCGGGCGTATATTTACGCCCTGCGGTCGTTAAGGGAGTTAAGAGCAGGACCGCGCAGCGACCCCGCTCTGAACCGCTGCGGTCCCGGGTGCCGCATGCAGCTATTAGTGGGCACGGTCCAATCGCTGCGCCCGCTAATCAGGTAATCAGATGCAGCTGTCAAAGTTGACAGCTGCATCTGATTACTAGTTGCAGCCGATCCCTGGTGTCTAGTGGGGTGGATCGCCCCCTGGGAAGTTGTCCCGGAGGAGCGATCCACACATCTTTACCGGCCGGGTGTCTGCGCCGTAATGGTGCTGATCCCGGCTCGGCACTCGATTGCTTCCGGATTCAGCAGCTGGAAGCAATCCAGTGCCTATCTCATTGATCTATGCTGTATAACTTTACAGCATAGATCTCAATGAGAGATCAGTGTGCTCATACTAGAAGTCCCCCAGGGGGGTTCTATTATAAGTGTAAAAGAAAAAAAAAGTGTTGTTAATAAAAAGCCCCCTCCTCTAATAAAAGTGTGAATCACCCCCCTTTTCCCATGCTCTAAATAAAAATAAATAAATAAGCATGTTTGTTATCGCCGCACACGTAATTGCCCGAACTATTAATTTATCTCATTCCTGATCTCGCACGGTATACAGCATAAGCGCAAAAAAAATCCAAAGTGCAAAATTGCGCATTTTTGTTTGCATCAAATCCAAAAAAAATTTAATAAAAAGCGATTATAAAGTTGCATATGCGTAATCAAGGTACCGATAGAAAGTACATATAATGGCGCGAAAAAAGGACACCTCTTACAGCCCCATAGCCCAAAGGATAAAAGCGCTATAAGCCTGGGAATGGAGCGATTTTTAAGGAGCATATTTTTGTTAATAATGGATTGAACTTTTTTACAAGCCATCACATAAAAGAAAAGTTATACATGTTACATATCGTTGTAATCGTAACGACTTAATGGACATATATAACAAGTCAGTTTTACCCCAGGGCGAACGGCGTAAAAACAAATACCCCCAAATAAACAAAATGCGTTTTTTTTTTCAATTTCACCTTACATTGAATTTTTTTCGCAGTATACTTTATGAAAAAATTTAGCCTGTCATTGTGAAGTACAATTAGTGGCGCAAAAAATAAGGGCTCATGTGGGTTTCTAGGTGAGAAATTGCAAGTGGCCTTTTAAGTACAGAAAAAAAATAAATTGGCCCGGTCCTTAATAGAGGTTAAAAACATTCATAAAAACATCATGGGGTTAACTGGTATCCCTGCACATAAGGTATGGGCACAATAAATTATTTGACAATGGTGAAGCTGCAAATAATGTGCAATAACTGATATACAGTATACACATAAGTATCCTTGTCAGGTGTACAAAAAAATATATATACCATCACAATAAATGTTGGAGATAAGGGGCAGTAAAATACATCAAGTGCAATGATTAGCTGCAGTAAGGACGATAAGTTCCTAAGGTGCACATTGCCCTCCAGCTGTTCCAAAACTACAATTCCCATCATGCCTGAACAGCCAAAGCTAAAGCTAAAGAATTGTAGCTGGATGGCCCCATCCGGCGCACACACATTGTGATGATACAGTGGTGCGGTGCATGGATCTGACAGATTCTTGTCGCAGGGATTTGTGAAGCACCAGCTCTAGTAAGAGTGGCAGGGGTGGGTTGGATGGGGAAGACAGGCCCCAGCGGTACGGGCCGTGGCCACATTTTTGCAAGAGAGAATGACATTGACAGACAGGAGCACATTGCTCATCACTGCTTTGTCTGTAGGTTATTATTTTACAGTCAGTTCAGAGAGCAGAGGGGACCCCTATGGGCACTATTACGTAAAGTGATTATCAGCCCTACTTGGCCAATAACCAATTGTTCCAACCAAAAATTGTTTGGTGTAATAGCTCATGCAGAAAAGCAACGTTCAGCAAACATGCAAGATTTCGGCTGATTGTTACCTTTCTGCATGAACCAAAGCCTCGATAACTTGTAATAGGAGCGGCAGCACCAGACCGCTGCTGTTTTCCATGCGCCACCCAGACGATCTTTAGCTGCTCCTCACGCCCCCCCCCCCCATTCCTCCTACTCCATAATAGCACTTATATTGCCCCTAAATATCAAGCCGTCTAATATGGCCCTAAGAGTTCTGGCCCCCCAGGCAGCCGCCTACCCTCCTGCCCAATGGGAAAGACGACCCTGCCCCGTCCCTGTTTTAGATGATAATATAATAATAATAATATTTTAATACGAGCAGCAACAATGGAAGTAACACAAAATGCAGCTAAAAATAACGATTTATTAATAACCAATAGTTAAAGGGGAATTCTGGTTAAGCAAGGTTTAACCGCAGCATGAATTTCAGAACGAATGAAGTACATGTGTATATACCCGGTCTGTCGGTCATCATTCGTGGGCCAGTACTGTGTGCTTACCAGCCAATGTATATTCAGCACAGTATTAGCAGTGCCTGCCAGATGTGGAGAGGAGGATGGCGTGTATGGTAAGATGGTGATGCCAGATGTTATAGGCAGATGGTAAAGATGGTAATGCCAGATGTTATAGGCAGGTGGTAATGCTAGATGTCAAAGGTGGTAATGCCAGATGGTGATGCTAGATGTTGAAGATGTTTCTATAAATCTGTATAGAGCAGAGAGACACCAAACAATGATGGTAAGCAAAAAGGTGGAGGATACTTTATACTTTTATTACAGCTTACATCTCATGGCTCTTTATAGAAATGAAGAAATGAATAATTTCCCTACAGAATATTCTAGGACTAAGCTGTAAAAAATCTTTACAAATTCTAACAACACAGTAATGTCCAATATGTGGGGGGCAGCCAGCCATAACTATAGAGCGTCCATTTCTGGGCACTCAATATGGTCTCCACCGCACTACTTATTCACAGAATGGCCGCTGCCAATAAAGTTCATCCCAGCTGGTACTGCAGTACCGGCCAGATTAACTTAATTCCTTTTGAATTGGAATGTGGGCACATTCAGGTGTGCCTGCGTTCCAATTCACCATAGCAGACAATGTAAAATGTGTCCAGAGCCGGAGGCTGATATTCAATGAATAGTGGCCGATCAAAACTGACATCAGTTTTTTGTGTGGCCGCAAGGAATCCCAGCCTATCTCTCTACTTACATAGCCAGCCTCCTCTCCCTCTTCAGTGCTCGACTCTTCTTTTTCTGTTCTCTCTGCTCCTTCTTCAGCTCCTATGCAAAATCTCTTTCAGTCTCCTCTCTATTGTACATAAAACATATATCATGTTATATGTAACTATATAAAGACTGGGAGACATTATCCCAGTCTTTAGCGCCAATGTCAGAGAATCCCACTGTGTGATGACTGATAGAAAAGTACAGGGTCTTATCTGATAGGCTCAAGAGTGGGCCGCCAGGTCTTTTTCTTAAAGCTGCCACTGGTAGAGAACAGAACTGGTTAGGATAACATAACATTGGATTATTTTTCCTTCTACAAGAAAAACTCCACCTGTCAGGACTGGCAAGCACAGACAGGACAGAGACAGTGGGCCCTGGATCTAAACCCACCCACTGACCCTACCTAATTGCCTCGGTCGACCCTAAACAGTCGCGCACAACCACAAAGGCGTTCCCTACGCTGCGTAAGTGAAACACAGAACAATATGGACAGACAAAACACAATATAGAATAGTGGAACAAGCCGAGTCAAACCACACGGGCAACGCAGTACAAAGTCAGTAACACAAGGGGTAGTCAAAAGTCAGGCGGAGGTCAGAACACGAGTAAGTCAGGCAGAAGGAATTAGGACAGGGTTCGCAGTAGTAGACAAGGGGGAGCTGGGACCAGGAGAGAACCTAATAACCAGCACTGGAAGGTGATACTGACTAAACTTTATACTAGATCAGGAGCACGGACCAAAGGCTTATTGGTCCGGCCTCCTGAATCCAAATACACTGCAGCTGGTGCACTCCAGGCTGAGCGGCAGGGAGATCTGTCACTCAGCCTGAGTGCAACAGCACTCAGCTGCTTGGCCGGGCGGATCTTACTAACGCGGGACCTGCGGCTCCCTTGGTTGCTAGGGACACCGTCGGGTCTCAGTGACGTCACCCGGCCTTGGCGAGGAGGGCGGCGCTGCTGACACCACCATACCTGAAAGCATAAAGGGCTGAACACATCAAGAAGAGCCATCTGCAAGAGAAGCCACAAGAAGAAACATATTGACAAGTCTTCTACAACTAGTGATACATAGAACTATCCACACTACCGAGGAGATTAGTGACCATAGGGTATTAGGACATCAGTGGCCATGGGGTAGAAGGAGAAAAGTGGCCATGGTGTAGAAGGAGAAAAGTGGCCATGGGGTATAAGGACATAATAATAATTATTTATAATAATAATAATATAATAATAATAATTTATTTTAGCAGCTATATAGGGTTAGCTATAGAAAGTATTTGGATGTTTGGTTTGTTTTTTCCTTCTACAAAGAAGACCATACCTGACAACCTGAGGGTATGGAGGCACCAACAACAGCCATCTGCAGGAGAATCCAGAATAAGAAACATATTAACAAGTCTTCCACAACTAGTGATACACAGAACTTCCCATATTTATTTCAGAAAGTGGCCATGGGGTATAAGGAGATAAGTAGCCATGGGCTATAAAGAGATAAGTGGCTATAGGGGATATGAAATTAATCGGCCATGCACAGCATCATCATTTACTTCCATTAGCCATAGAGTGACCAGCAACGCACTGTGCATGGCTGTTTACTATACCAGAGAATGGACACCTATCACAATTATAGAAGCCCCGGTCCCATGAGGCAGGGCATTTTGATGTTACCATACGTGGTTGTGTGTGTGTGTGTGTGGGGGGGGGGGTTGTTGATACTTCCTGCTCATCAGGGTCGTCGACCTCTTTATCAATCCTGTCAAAGAGGAAAAGAGAGAAATAGAATTGGTAATCTGTTATAGCAGCTATATAGAGGTAAAGGGCTGTATTATAGCTTTCTGACTTCTCCATGCCGCTATGCTTCCTGCCTCTGGCTGTACTGGGCATTGTAGTGCAGCCCCAGCCACTGGAATGGAGTTGTGTTGTAATTCCCTGCACAGTGGCTAGGGGCACCATCGTGCAGGGAAGAACTGTGATGACATTTACTGAGATGTTCAATATAAGTAAAACACCCAATGTTGGTTGTACAATCCTATGGTTTACATGGTGGACAAATTGGGAGCGTGACGGGAGCTTAGAGAGGATGGCAGGAGGGTGGGGAGGATGGTGGGGGGGATGTCAGAGAGGCTGGTGGGGAGGATCATGGAGAGACGGATGGTGGCGGGGTGGAGGATGGCAGGGGGATGATGGAGAGGATACATAGCAGGGGGATGGAGGAGGATGGGGGATGGGGGCGCAGGATGATGGATGGGGATGGAGGATGATGGGAGGGTGGGGGTATGGCGGGGGACGGAGGATGGTGGGTTGATGGTGATACTTACAGTGCAAATTGCACACTGTAGACCATTTCTGTAATGAAAAAACAGGGTAAGGTTACAAACCCACTTGGCGGGTCTGCAGCGAGTCTCCATGCTGCGTTTTTGCAGCGAGACTCGCTGCAGATCCCGGCCCTATGCTTTTAATGGCAGACAAACACGCAGCAGGGATGTACATCCCTGCTGCGAGTTTGTCTGCAGCCCACCCCATTAACCCCCCGGCCGCCGGAGCTGATACTTCACCTGATCCCGGCTCCGGCGGTTCCCGATGTCTTCAGCAAGCCGGAGCGGGGACCAGGTGAAGTATATGCTTCAGCCAGCCGCCCGCAGCCCCGGCCGCCCGATCGCCCCCCCCCCCCCGCAGCCCCGGCCGCCCGATCGCCCCCCCCCCCCCCCCGCAGCACCGATCGCACGCCCCCCCGCAGCCCCGGCCGCCTGATCGCCCCCCCGCAGCCCCGCCCGCCCGATCGCCCCCCCCCCCCAGCACCGATCGCACGCCCACCCGATCGGTGCTGCGGGGGGGGGGGGGGCGATCGGGCGGCCGGGGCTGCGGGGGGGGAAACGGGCGGCCGGGGTTGCGGGGGGGCGATCGGGCGGACGGGGCTGCGGGGGGGCGATCGGGCGGCCGGGGCTGCGGGCGGCTGGCTGAAGCATATACTTCACCTGGTCCCCGCTCCGGCTTGCTGAAGACATCGGGAACCGCCGGAGCCGGGATCAGGTGAAGTATCAGCTCCGGCGGCCGGGGGGTTAATGGGGTGGGCTGCAGACAAACTCACAGCAGGGATGTACATCCCTGCTGCGTGTTTGTCTGCCATTAAAAGCATAGGGCCGGGATCTGCAGCGAGTCTCGCTGCAAAAACGCAGCATGGAGACTCGCTGCAGACCCGCCAAGTGGGTTTGTAACCTAAAGCAAATTAGTATCATTGGAAGATTTCAGCTATTACTCTTGATGAACTCTATGTATATATGATACAAACAACTTGCAGCACAGCAGAACCAGAGGGAGACCAGCAGGGGGCAGCATCAGAAACACACAGCAGGTACCTTGCTGGAGATTTATGGCTCTATCTTACAGTAAGATTCTCCTTGTTGCCCAGAGCAGCCAATCACAGCTCAGCTTTCATCTATCACATTGCTCTGGTAAAATGAAAGCTGAGTTGTGATTGGTTGCTATGGGAGCTCTGGTTGCTAGGGGCAATGAGAAGCATCTTACTATAAGACAGCAAGATAAATCTCCCTAATCTCTAAACCATTAATTTATCTTCATGGTTAGAAATAGGAATAATGGTGGAGATTGGAGGAAGTAAATGTGGCTGTGATGGGTGCAGCGCCCCCTACAGGCTGACACATGGTGTCCTGGTGACTGCAGTGGAGATACATAGAGACTGTGACAGTGTGAACAGGCCCTTACCTTCATAGACATCATTGTTATCTCTGTCATACAACAAGAGAACCTGAGGAAGAGAGAACAAATGTTGCTTTTAGTGCGGCTTCTTGGTGTTTCTGTGGATCAAGCTGATCACTTACCAATGTAAGTACTCTACTGTGTGAGATTTGGGGGGCAGAGGGCTCAACATAGGGTGGGGGAGGGGAGGGGGAGATACTGACACCTAAACTCCTACTCCAACTCTGAAGAGTTCTGAGATCTGCAGCGCCTTATCATTCATGTATGTCATCATGTGTGGCTGATGTCACTCTGTGATGTCATAAAGCAAGCAGACAGCCAATCAGATAACAGATCATTGCTAGGTGTAATTTGCATATGGAAAGATAGATAGATAGATAGATAGATAGACAGACAGATAGGACATACACTGCTAAAGATGAAGAGCAGTACAATACAAAAAGTGCAAATGCAATAATTATTCTAGTAATTCAAATAAACCAATAAAGTGCACATGCAATGTACAGGATCACTCCATCAAGTATCCTCTACAAGCCCAACATTGGGTCTCCATTACCCATACATCAGTCAGGTGTCCAGGATCTCCACGTCTGGTGCACCAGTGGGCTTATAGAGGATACTTGATGGAGTGATCCTGTACATTGCATGTGAACTTTATTGTATGATTTGCAGGATGGAATGACTTTATACATTGCATGTGCACTTTATTGGTTTATTTGTATATCTATATGAATTATTGCATTTGGACTTTTTGTATTGTACTGCTCTTCATCTTTAGCATTGTATGTGCACCTTACTAACTTACCGGCCTTATGGTCCATTCACACGAAGCGATAATTCGCCCAATCGATCATTTAATGATTTTAAAGCAACAGTTTTGTTTAGACTAATAAATTGTTAGAAAAATTGTTATTGCGATCGTTTTTAAGATCGCTTAAGCCCATCTCACACATAGGGTGAATCTTTAAAAGAATATTTACACAAAGCGATCTGCGAATTTTTTCTTTACGATTCTTTACGATTTCTCGCTCGTCGATTGATCCTTCGCTGTGTTTACACAAGCCGATTATCGCTCAAATGCCATCGTTATTGCGAAAATTCGAACGATAATCATTCCATGTAAATGCACCATTACTGCAGCTAATCATTGCACTTATCTCCAATATTTATTACGGAGTTATATATTTTTTTGTACACCTGACAAGGATACTTTTGTGTATATTTTAGTTATTGCTCATTGTTTGCAGCTTCACCCCTAATAAATCATTTATTGTGCCCATACTTTATGTGCAGGGATACCAGTTAACCCTGTGATGTTTTATGGGTGTTTTTAACTATATATTTTTTGGATGTGTACTAGGGCTGGGCGGTATACCGCGAAAATACCGATACCGTCACTGGGGTCGGTTAACCGACCTCAACTTGGCCAGGACGGTATGTGCAGTATTTTCTGTATTCCCCGTCTTCTCAGCGCCACCTAATTGCTGCCCGGACAATGCCGGAGGCATTTGGAATAAACTACTCTGCTGCTGGGGGAGGGTGGACCTTGAAGCATAGAAACATAGAAACATAGAAGATTGTCGGCAGAAAAAGACCACTGGGTCCATCTAGTCCGCCCTTTTAGTATTTTCTTCCTTATTATCTTAGGATAGATATATGTCTATCCCAGGCGTGTTTAAATTCTGTTATTGTAGATTTACCAACCACCTCTGCTGGAAGTTTGTTCCAGGTATCTACTACTCTTTCAGTAAAATAATATTTTCTTACATTGCTTCTGATCTTTCCCCCAACTAACCTCTCACTGTGTCCTCTTGTTCTTGAGCTCAGTTTTTTACTAAAAACACTCCCCTCTTGAACCTTATTTAGTCCCTTAACATACTTAAAGGTTTCAATCATGTCCCCCCTTTCCCGTCTTTCCTCCAGACTATACAGATTCAAATCCTTAAGTCTTTCCTGATATGGTTTATGCCTCACACCCTCCACCATTTTTGTAGCTCGTCTTTGGACCCGTTCTATTTTATCAATGTCCTTTTTTAGGTGAGGTCTCCAGAACTGGACACAGTATTCCAGATGTGGCCTCACCAGAGCTCTATACAGCGGGATCACAATCTCCCTCTTCCTACTGGTTATACCTCTAGCTATACACCCCAGCATACGATTTGCTTTCCCCACCGCCTGGTTGCACTGGTGACTCATTTTAAGGCTTTCAGAAATCATTACCCCTAAATCCTTCTCTTCTGAAGTCTTTTCCAACACAGTACTGCCGATGTGATACTCGGATAGAGGATTCCTCCTCCCCAAGTGCATTATTTTACATTTGGAAACGTTGAACTTCAATTTCCACTGTTTGGACCACGTATCTAGCAAAGCTAAATCATTTTCCATATTACTGACACCTCCAGGAATATCCACCCTATTGCACACTTTTGTGTCGTCAGCAAACAGACAAACTTTACCTATCAACCCTTCTCCTATGTCACTTACAAACATATTAAAAAGAATAGGACCCAGAACAGACCCTTGAGGCACACCACTTGTAACCAGTCTCTGCTCAGAATATACACCATTAACAACAACCCTCTGATATCTCTCCTTCAGCCAACCACAAATCCACTGAACTATCCAGGGATTTAGTCCAATTTTCTCCAACTTCTCTATCAGCTCTTTATGGGGAACTGTATCAAAAGCTTTGCTGAAGTCCAGATAGGCGATATCCACAGCACCACCTTCATCCAGCACTTTTGTGGCATAATCAAAGAAATCAATGAGATTAGTCTGACATGATCGGCCCTCAGTAAAGCCATGCTGGTTTGGATCCATCAAATTGTTGATTCTTAGGTGATCCATTATCTTCTTTTTTAGAAGAGTTTCCATCATTTTCACTACTACAGATGTCAGGCTCACTGGCCTGTAGTTACTGGGCTCTTCTCTATTCCCCTTCTTGTGGATTGGTATAACATTGGCTGTTCTCCAATCATCGGGGACATCTCCTGTTAGCAGGGATTGGTTATACAGATCTGTCAGGGGGGCAGCAATCACAGATCTGAGTTCTTTAAGAACCCTGGGATGGATCCCATCTGGACCCATCGCCTTATTCAGCTTTAAACGGGCAAGTTCCTCTGCAACTTCAGCCTCTGAAAATACTGGAGCCGAACCCATATAGCTGGAGGCAATGTTGTGTCCAACCATTCTGTGATTGTGAAGGCCGCCTTCTGAAAACACTGAGCAGAAGTAACTATTCAAATAGTCAGCGACCGCCTTATCTCCATCAATAAACGTATTCTCCCCATTACTTATTTTAGTAATGCTGCAGCCATTCTTCTTCTTCTTCCTGTCACTTATATATCTGAAGAAGGTTTTATTCCCCGCAGTAACAGATTTTACCATTTCCTCTTCTTTTGAGGCTTTAGCAGCATTTATAATCTGCTTTGCCTCCTTCTGTATACTTTTGTACGTCTCTCTGTCAGCTTCATTCCCAGTCTCCTTATACTTCCTATACGCTGCCTTTTTTCCTTTTACAATGGCCTTAACCTCTCTAGTAAACCATAATGGATTCTTCTTCCTTTTACTTTTGCTAACTTCTCGTACATATAGTCTAGTTGCCTTTAATATGACATTTTTTAATTCTGCCCACTGAGTGCTCGCCCCTGATGTTTTATCCCACCCTCTTAATTCTTTATCTAAATAATCCCCCATTTTATTAAAATCTGTCTTCCTAAAATCCAATACTCTTGTTGTAGTATGGGATTGGACGTAGTCAGTTTGTACGTCAAACCATAGACACTGGTGGTCACTGGAACCTAGATTTTCTTCCACTCTAACTTCAGACACCCGATCCACATTAGTAAATACTAAATCTAGAATGTTCTCTCCTCTGGTAGGTGACTTCACAAGCTGTTTCAGAGATGCCCCTGTAAGGGCCTCCATTACATTCTTGCTTTTACATGTAAGTGCAGAAGGGATATTCCAATCCACATCCGGCATGTTAAAGTCGCCCATAACTACAATGTCCCCCTTTAATGACATTTTAGTAATTTCATCCATCAGCATATTATCATAGTCCTCGCTTTGCCCCGGAGGCCTATAGACAACACCTATCCTAATAACAGATCCCTCTTTGTACTGCATACAAACCCAGAGAGTCTCCAGCTCTTTATATGTATTTTGGATGAGTGTCGATTTAAGACTATCCCTGACATAAATGGCTACCCCGCCTCCCCTTCTCTCTGCTCTGTCTTTCCTGTACAGAATATATCCCGGTATAGCTATTTCCCAATCATTAGACTCTTTGAACCAGGTCTCTGTTACAGCAACAAGGTCCAAATCATCTCTAGACATAATGGCCGTCAGCTCACAGATCTTGTTTCCTAAGCTGCGAGCATTCGTACACATTGCCCGAAGATTACTAAGCTTCATAATACCTTTATTCCCAAATTCATCTACCGCACCAACAGCACCTTCCTTACCACCAATAACCGCACCAACCATTGCATCTACAGCACCAATAACCGCACCAACAACTGCGTCAACAGCACCAACAACTACATCAACAGCACCAACCACTGTGTCTACAGCACCAACCACTGCACTTTCACCAATCCGGATACACTTATTTGTCTTTACTGGTCGGGGACAGAAATCCTCCTCCTCTATTATACTTCTGTCCCCTTCATCTAGTTTAAATGTCTGTCCAAAAACAATCTGAATTCCTCACTAAGTACCTGTGTACCTATGTGTGATGGGTGCAAACCATCCCTCTTGAACATGTCCTTTTTGCACCACTTGCAAAAGCTATGACTAACAAACCCAAAACCTTCTGCCTTACACCACTGCCTTAACCATGCATTAAACTCTGAGATACGACATGCCTTGTTGTTCTGATTACAGACCGGCAAAACCTCTGAAAATGTCACAGAATCTGTTATCTTGCCCAGCTCCAGACTAAAAGTTTGAAATTCCTTTTTAACCAAATCCACATCTCCTTGGGACAAGTCATTGGTTCCAAGATGAACCACCAGATCAATCTTGCTATCTATACTAGCAGCCTTCACAATGTTCACAATCCGTCTCCTATCCCTCCTGACAGTAGCACCTGGGAGACATCTCACCTCTCTAATCACATCCTCCTCCTGTCCTACCACAACACCTCTAACAATCGAGTCACCAACTAGAAGATGCCTTCTCTTCTTACTAACCTTTACTTCTGCCCTCAGTGGCCCATCCAAAACAACATCCCCATTGGAAATAACCTGAGCAGCCATGTCTCCAACAGCAACAGCATCTCTATCAATATCAGCAAGAACACTAAAACTATTCTGCACAGAGAGGCCAAACGTGCTATGCTTCTGCTCTACAGCTCGCAACCTACCTGAACCAACTGTTTTCCAAACCGCCCTTTTCCTCTGAGGTCTTTGAGGAAGAGGTGGCTGATAACCAGGCTGCACAGCAACTCCTAGCTGGGATAGTCTCCTCACATCAGATTGAAGTGTACAGACTAAGGACTGCAGCCTAGAAATTTCACAACGTAAACCAGAAATCTGCATGCAAACTGGACAGCACCCCAAGTCCCAAAGGGTTCTACGGAAAACTACAGCCAAACAAGAATTACACTGCACCAAACCAGACATCATTTAAGAACAAGTGAAAGCAAGTACTGAAAAAAAACAAAAAAAAAAAACAAAAAAAAAAAAAAAAAATCTCCTGCAGTCACCAAACTCCTGCTGTTTTCAGTCTCTAATTAAGAATGTGCTTGGCCAGCCAATCCCCCCTACACCCGTATTGCGTCGCCCACGTACCGCCTTGGCAGCCCTCCTTTTTATTGGCTGCGTGCGGGCGGGCTTTCGCTTGGTCGCGCGGGCTGGCAGTTGGCTGTGCTCTCCTCTCTGCACTTTCTTGCGCCACAGGCGGTAAGATGGCAGCCGCTTCTCACCCAGGCCCGGCCCCTGTGTAGTGATAACAGCCTGGGGGTCCATGGGTGCAGTAGTGTTTGGTGCCGGACTGCCGGTGGTATGCGGTTGAGGGGGCAGGGCCGGCGCTGTACTGTACAATATCGATCTGGATGGAAGCTGCTGCTGCACTGTCAGCGTGCACCCAGGCCCCCTGTGTAGTAATAGCAGCCTGTTACCACAACGCAGGGGGCCTGGGTGCACGCTGACAGTGCAGCAGCAGTACAGCGCCGGCCTCATCCGCATACCACCGTGGCCGGGTGGAGAGGTGGGGTCTGGAAAGCTGATTTTCCGATTTACCTCCCGAGCCAGGGCGCACAAATACTGGTAGGGCAGGGGATAGAAGATCCTGCTGCGGGGGGCTGAAGAGGAAGGCTGGAGAACTGACAGGCTGCGCACAGGCGGCAGCTCCCCCTCCAGCGCTGCTGCTGCCGGGCGATTCACTTCTAGCTTCTTTGGAAGCTGCACGTGAGCCCTGCCCCCCCTCTCCTGCACATACAGTTGGGGTCAGGTATGGGTCGGCACCTCCATGCTTCACTGGCCACCGTACTCTGTCCCGCACAGGAATCCTCGGAGCCCCGTTATCTTTTGTCCGTTCTGGAAGCGGCCATGTGTGAGGCTCTGCCCGGGACACAGATATATGTGCTACAGCACTGAGTGACAGAGGCAGAGGATTCCTGTGCGGGAGAGAGAGCGGTGCCCGGGGGAGCATGGAGGTGCCGACCTATACCTGACCTCTGCAGCCACTGAGTGACTGGGGGTAGATAGATAGAGATAGATAGATAGGAGTCCTATCTATGTGTCTCCTATCTATCTATCTCCTATCTATGTGTCTCCTATATATCTATCTATCTTCTATCTATCTATCTCCTATCTATCTTCTATCTATCTATCTACCATTGGAAAATGGGGTTTCAAAGGGGGTGTGGCTTTTAAAAGGGGCGTGTCATAATTATCGTTCGATTTATCGTTACCGCGGCTACATGTACGATAAACCGCGATATTGATTTAGGCCATTATCGCCCAGCCCTAATGTGTTCTAATACACAAATTCTATGATGAAGTAAAACGTTGAAAATTTCTTCGGGTGGGAATTGTAGCTGTTCTGTGCTTTTTTGGGTTCTCACCCATATACTGATTGTATTTCAATGGTCCCTTTTGAAAATTATAGGTGTATTCGTAAAGTCAAAAGTTGGTTGCCAGCCAGGCCCGGACTGGTAATCTGGCAAGCCGGGCAAATGCCCGCTGGGCTGGCCGGATTACCAGTCCGTGGGCCGCCCGGGCTACAAAAAAAAAAAACATTATTAAAAAAAATCACGGCTGCGGACATCTCCTGCCGCTGCGGCCCGCTCCGCTCTGTCAGCTCGGCCCGCTCCTGCCCGTCGCGCTCGGCCCGCTCCTCCAATCTAATGAACGTGGAGGAGGAGCGTGGGGCCGCTGCGGCCGGCTGTAGTGCACGTACAATGCGTGCGCCACTTCCGGCCAGCCACAGCGGCCCCACGCTCCTCCTCCACGTTGATTAGATTGGAGGAGCGGGCCGAGCGTGACGGGCGGGCTGCGGTGGCAGGAGCGGGCCGAGCTGACAGAGCGGAGCGGGCCGCAGCGGCAGGAGCTCTACTTCGGGCAGTCTGCATTAGGTCAGTGTGTGTGTGTGTGTGTGTGTCGGTGCCCCCCGAAACATCCTCCCAGTCCGCGGCCCCGGTCGCTGTGGCCTCTTGAGGCCGTTCAGCCACCAGCCACCACTGTCTCATTGACTCCGCCCCCTCCTCCCCGCGGCCTCCGGCGCTCTCTGCGGCTGGTCTGCCTCTTTAGAAGCATGGCTATTGAGAGACAGGCAGCGTGATGCACTCGGCCACGGAGGCTCACTGCTCCACTCCGACGGCGCCAGCACTTCTCTCCTCTCTTGTTCGGCTGCAGCCGTGTGACGTCAGCTGTTACCTGTCTGCCCCCGAGCAGTAGAGGAGAGAAGTGCTGGCGCCGCCGGAGTGGAGCAGTGAGCCTCCGTGGCCGAGTGCATCACGCTGCCTGTCTCTTACAAGCCCTGTCCCAAAACGTTTAAGAGCAGCTAATGGACCAGAGAGAAGCAGTGACCAGAGGGGAACAGAAAGATGCTGCTGGATGCACCAGAGGTGAGTATACTTTAGATAGAGAGATAGGCAGATAGATAGGCGATAGATAGGAGATAGATAGATAGATAGATAGATAGATAGATAGATAGATAGATAGATAGATAGGCAGATAGATAGGAGATAGATAGATAGGCAGATAGATAGATAGATAGATAGGAGATAGATAGATAGGCAGATAGATAGATAGATAGATAGATAGATAGATAGATAGGCAGATAGATAGATAGGAGATAGATAGATAGGCAGATAGATAGGAGATAACGCAGTGTAAAAAATAGTATATAAGTGCAGTAAATGAGATTCCACGTTTCGATAGCCTCACGCTATCTTTTTCAAGCAGTACTGCGGATTTTTCTTGGATATAGATAGATCCAGTATGAAATAGATATCTAACAGCTCATCAGGTATATTGGATTGCTCATACATGCAGCATGTAACATCCAACATGAGAACATAAGCAGCCCTCACCCTGTAATGACTAAAATTTTTATTACCTATAAGGTTTTTACATGTAGGCAGAGATAGTCTAGGTAAAGATGTTATTCAGGATTTAAAAATACATAGTTGCTTTTTTCCAAATACAGTACCATCCCTGCCCATAGGCTGCCTATGTTATTACAACTTGGCTCCATTCACGTCACTGGAACTGAGCTGCAATACCACACAACACAACCCGAGGACACAGTGTTAGGCTATGTTCGCACAGCCATCGGCAACAACGGCCGTACTTTGCACGTGTGGACTAGCCTGCTGTTTTTCTATGGGATCCCAGCCGGAGCATATACACATGGCATACGCTCCGGACGGTATCCCAAGCGACGCCGCAAAGAACTGACATGTCAGTTTTCTGCAGCCGCAATTTACTGCAGAAAGACCTGTCAGATCACACTATGAAGCGAGCAGCTTCAGCCCCTTGCTTCATTGTGTGCTATGAGGGTTCTGATGCGGGCACACGCTGATGCACCCGCATCAGAACACTGCGGCCAGAAAGATCATCCGGGCGGTACTGCAGTACCAGCCGGGATGATCTTGCAGAAACCGGCCACTCCATGACTCAGCTGGTCTCATACGCCATGTGAACATGGCTTTATATGGTATGTGGGCTGGAGGGGTGTGAGTGCAAGGGCTGATTTTTAGTCCCAGTCCGGCCCTGTTGCCAGCTCAAGAACTAAGAGCCCCTCGTGCAGTATACAATTCACAAAAAGTTGGTGGCAGTCCATTTTTAATATTAGTTATCTATGCTGATTGTAAGGTTTTGTGTGTCAGCGCATTGAATGCTATTTATTGGCAATGTGGTGTTTCTAATTAAGTGACTTATAAACCTCTGCTTTGTTAAAGGGGTTGTCCAGAGTTGCAGCAGCTCCGGGCTGATCAGCGAAGCTGCCACACAGTTACACAAAAAACAGTGCTGGTAACAGTGTAGCATTGCATGAATTTAAGCAGGTGAGTTCATATTGAATAAACAGGAGCTAAGCTGAAGTAACTCCTGATGGCCCACAGCTTCTGTTTTGAGGGCTCCTGGTCCCCACTTATTAACAATTCCTCCTGGCTCCTGTGACATGTCATTCCTGCAGATACTAGCCCACTCAATCACTGGCTGCAGTGGTGTCCCACCTTAGTCAATGACTGGCTGAGCTGTCAGCTCTTTTAAGGAAGAAGCATCACTGAAACCAGAAAGAAGCGTTGATGAGACGAGATGTGGAGTGTACTATGTATCACAATGTAGAACTGACCGATATGTTTTTAGGCCCTTCCTCTGTCAGAAGAACAATTTAACCTCTGATCCAGTAAAAGAAACCATACACCATGCGTGATACTTATGTTATTTATGCAACTACGTGGAATTCATCGTAGCTATATGGCAGAGGTATTTGTCAGGTAGTCCCCCAAGATTAAAAAAAATAAAATAAAATCTCCAGACATTACAAAAATGTAGTAAGAAAAGAGCCACATAATATCATGTAGTAATAAAGTCTACTGGAAAGGGGGCTACTCTTACCTTACATTGGCTTATAGAGATGCATATGGCAATGCAGGGTGGAAGAAGGATGATAATTTTTCCTTATAGGAGTTAAAGTGTTAAATGTGGTTTATTTTATTTATTTATTTTTTTTGCAGAAATTAATAGTACAGGCGATTTTAAGAAACTTTGTAACTGGGTTTATTAGCTGAAAATGCATTTTTATCATGAAAAAGCAGTTTAAAGCTCTCCCCCTGTCTTCATGGTTGTCTATGGAGAGGGGAGGGGTGGAGGGAGATAAGGCACCAAAACAGGACAACAAAGAGTTAATTTACAGCTACATCACCAGGCTATCTCCTCTGAAGTCAGCACTGACCTCTCTGACCTCTGAATAGAGGCTTTCACACAGCTCCCACTGTGTAATCCTTTGTTCTCTGCTCTCCACTGGTGACTAATCTCCCTCCTCCCCCCTCCCCTCTCTATAGATTAGACAGGGCCCGACTGATGGAAACTAGTCGAGATTTCCTGATAATGAGCAGTGGATGAGAGAAAGGAGGGAGAGGAGGGGGGAGGGGGCCTGGGGAAAGTCCTTTTGAATGCAGATAATGACATATTTGCCTAATAAAGCCAATTACAAAGTTTCTTAAAATTTCCTGTACTACTTCTGTGATACTTTAAGGATAGTAAGATAAAATGCAAGTGCTGAAAAAACTACTGACAACCTCTCTCCTAGTGTATTTATGTGGCCTCCCAATGCTTACCTGACTTTTCTAGAATTATCGAGAAGGATTTCCGTAACATTTCCTACAAATACTTCAGGGGATTCACAGAGCATAAACCTGTAACGTGAACCCACTGACTGGAGTGTGATCTTGATTGCTAGATTGATGTTTTCAAATTGATTTTTAAAAGTGTGAATTTACTCACCTTCTTATAGCTTTGAAGCAATTTCATGTTATTTGGGAATTAGTACCATGCTGTCATCCTGATCTACTAATTATTTTTAAAGATTTACTAAGTCTAAGGTTGTCCCAGTAAGCACTAAATAGTGTTGTTTCTGATCTGAGGAGTTACTGTCATTCTCATGGAGCTGATACTTAGATAGTGAACGATTAACACATTCAGTGATTTTTCAAGTCCGCTATTTGTACTCCGCAATCCACGAAAAATGGTCCATAAATGCATCTGTGGGGCATCCGCATCTGCAAAAATGTTGAACTGATTAAAAAAAAATGTAACTAGCTTGCTTATATTTGAACCACGTTTTTTACTGATGTGACATCTATGATGTCCACAAGAAACCTAGATCCCATAGACTTCTATTAGTAATCCGTACTGCAATCACTATTCTGCACTATAGAATTCTTTGAGCATAGAGGTGCATCCTCCCATTGTAACTGATAGAAGGCAGGATTTGGCGCTGAGTCAGTGCGGAGGAGTTCCGCCCAGAATCTCGGCACCGAATCCTGCCTTCTATCACTTACAATGAGAGGGTGCGCGCGCCTCTGTGCTCAAAGAATTGACATGTCAATTCTTTGAGGGAGAGGCACGGAGAGCAGAGGCGCCTGTTCTCTCTTATAAGTCCGCGGATCCCTTTAACCCCTTAACGAACGTGGGCCTACATTTACGCTGAGCTCGCTTCCTAGCAGGTGGGGACCGGCTGCAATCAGCAGCGAGGCCCTCACCGTTAATTATGGGCCGCCTCGATCGTGTGGCAGCCCGCCATTAACCCCTTAAATGCTGCAATCGCGTTTAAGTGTAATGGTGGTATTACACGGAACGATTATTGTTCGAAAAATCGTTAAATCGTTCGGATTTGAACGATAATCATTTCGTGTAATAGCAGGCAACGATTAAACGACCAACGAGAAATCGTTGATCGTTTAATAGGATCCGGACCTATTTTTATCGCTTGATCGTTCGCTCATCGTTCGCACATCGTTCGGTGGAATAAGAATTCACAGCGGAATTGTATGCAATAGCGACGACTAAACGACCGCAAGAACGATCATAAATAACGATCATCGTTTCGTGTACTCGGGCGAACGATTTCGGATCGTTTGCCTTAGCGGTCGTTTAAGATCGTTAATCGTTAGTCGTCGGAAAATTGCTTGGTGTAATAGTACCCTAAGTGACAGGAGGAGCTCCTGTCACTTGCCGTTTGGTACCCCCGCAGCGCTTCTGTGGGGGTCCCGATCCCATTGACTGACTGCCGGGGGTATGTAGCTTACCTCCGTGCAATCTGATCTTCACTCTTCTAATAGAGTCTGCCACAGGCAAGCTCTATCAGGAGATCGCCGATAACACTGATCCCTGCTGTGCTATGACACTGCGCAACGACCGCTGCGTGTATGTAAATCTGCCGGCCGCTTAACCCCTTCTGATGGTGGACAGCCGCCTCCTGCTTCGCTCTGTATACATACCTCCTCGCTGCACGGGGTTCGGGCGTCCTGCTCTCGCGCCCGGCCAATCAGTGTGTTGCCCAGCCGCAGCCACTGATTGGCCGGGCGGGAGAGCAGGCGCAGGGCTGTGAGTATCAAATGTTTTTGGCTAACTTTGGTGCATATGAGAGCTAAAAATATGTATTCACATTTAGCAAATGTACAGACAGTGTTATAAATTGCTTCTTTAAAAAATCTGTATGATAATGATACTTAATAATACTTATTTTCTGTAAAACTATTAGATAATTACTATTTACATGCTACAATGTTAATTATTACCATCATTAGATCATTAGATATAATGCATCCAATAAATTAAATTAAATTAAATAAATTAAATAAAAGCTGTGTTGGGAAATATAAATTTTCTTATTCACACAGATTTTTCACTTTGTCTCCAAAAATGTTATCAATTGTATTATCTATGCACCTATGGCTGTATATGCTCTTACATGTTAAAATAAACAGCAAAGAACAAAACAGGCATGGCCATTTTGTAGTATACACGTGCTCTTGCATTATGTTATACTATGATTATTTATATTGCTCTCCAAAAAGTCAGATATTAGAATGGTAACAATAGAAAATATCTGTGGCAAATGGAAATATGTGGCATTCAAAAAAAAAATTCTTTTTTTCCTTTCCTCTAGTCCAAGAAGCAGCATCATAGGGATTGGATCCAAGCAGGACAGAAAACATACTTATATCACACTGGTATGAGCCATGCAGCCTGTGGCAGTGGTGTAGCTACCAGGGTCGCAGCGGTCGCCACGGCGACCCGGCCCGCTACGAGGGGGGGCCCGCGAGGGCCCCCCCTTGCCACTGCACTGCTCACCCCTTAAATTACTCTTGTGACCGCAAGCATTGATTTGCTTGCGGTCACAAGAGCGTGCTCGTCCGGGCCCCCAGCTGATGCGCGGCTGCCGGGGGTGTCCCGTCCTATCCCCGGCAGCGCGGCGCATCAGTGAGCTGCTTGGGGCCCTGACTTCCGGCACAGGAAGCGCACGTCAGAGACGCTTCCTGTGTCAGAAGTCCCAGCCCCGGCGTACAGGGAGCTCACTGATGCGCTGCGCTGCCGGGGATAGGACGGGACACCCCCGGCAGCCGCGCATCAGCCGGGGACAGCGCCTGAAGAAGAAGAGGATCGCCGGGGGAGCGGGTTGTCAGGTGAGTTTGTGTGTTGTTTTTTTTTTAATACTGCTTAGCATAGAGGAAAGGGGGGGGCATTTATAATGGGGGGAAGAGAAGGGGGGGCATCTATAATGGGGGAGAGGGGGGCATCTATAAGGGGGGAAAGAGAACAGGGGGGCATCTATAATGGGGGGAGAGGGGGGGCATCTATAAGAGGGGAAAGAGAACAGGGGGGCATCTATAATGGGGGGAGAGGGGGCATCTATAATGGGGGGGAAGAGAAGGGGGGCATCTATAATGGGGGGAAGAGAAGGGGGGCATCTATAATGGGGGGAGAGGGGGGCATCTATAATGGGGGGGAAGAGAAGGGGGGCATCTATAATGGGGGGAAGAGAAGGGGGGCATCTATAATGGGGGAAAGAGAACAGGGGGCATCTATAATGGGGGGAGAGGGGGGCATCTATAATGGGGGAGAGGGGGACATCTATAAGGGGGGAAAGAGAACAGGGGGGCATCTATAATGGGGGAGAGGGGGGCATCTATAATGGGGGGAGAGGGGGGGCATCTATAATGGGGGGAGAGGGGGGCATCTATAAGAGGGGAAGAGAAGAGGGGGCATCTATAATGGGGGAGGGGGGGCATCTATAAAGGGGGGGAGAAGAGGGGCCATCTTCAAGGGGGGGAGAGGGGGGCATCTATAATGGGGGGAGAGGGGGCATCTATAAGGGGGGAGAAGAGGGGCCATCTTCAAGGGGGGGAGAGGTGGCCATCTATAAGGGGAGGGGGTATCTATAAGGGGGGGAGAAGAGGGGGCCATCTTCAAGGGGGGGGGGCATCTATAAGGGAAGGGGGGCATCTATAATGGGGGTAGAGGGGGTCATCTATAAGGGGAGGGGGGCATCTATAATGGGGGGGAGAGGGGGCATCTATAATGGGAGGGGGGGGCATCTATAATGGGGGTAGAGGGGGTCATCTATAAGGGGAGGGGGTCATCTATAAGGGGAGGGGGAGAGGGGGCCATCTATAAGGGAAGGGGGGGTGCAACATGCAGTGGGGGCCATCTATATATACTATACCTACTAAATGAGGGTGTAAAGGGGACAGTACAGATGTGCAGTGTGTAGAGAGATGAGGGTGGTGTCAGTGTGAGAAGACTAATATGTCTGTCTGGCAGATTCTGTGGATTTGTGGCTCGGAGAAATTCTCATAACGGCCCAGGGCAAATGGAGAAGAAGATGAAAAGGAAAGAACTCCGATCAGAGAAGACGTCCCCTGTGAGTCACCTGATATATCTGCGCTGTAATGTATATGGTGTATACAACCTGTGTGGAGCTGCTTCCACCTCTATATGAGTGTATGAGGTGATAGTGATCTGTGTACAGTGGATCTTATTCAGTAGCAGCAGTGGTGTTAGTCAGTATGTGGTGGTAATATTTGTTACTTGTTATCTGGTACTGTGTTTTATTGGTCTCAGTATACTGGTTTTGGTCAGTAACAATATGGTGGTGATGGTTGTGGTGTGGCGTTAATATTTGCCCCTTGTATACTTGTATTATTGGCAATATTGGTCTCAGTTCCGATCCTCTGCACTAATGCCGATGTCTCTCATGGTTAATCTATTAAAATAATAAAACAATAAAACACATTTTCGTTGTAATAAAGTGCCTTTCGTTGTTCAATAATTAAATTTAAACTAATCCATCATTTTGCAATTAAATATACTGTTAAAATAAATAGATATATAAATAAATGTATATTTATATATATATTTATTTTTTGACAGTATATTTAATTGCACAATGATGGATTCGTTAGAATTAAATTATTGACCAACAAAACTGAATTTATTTCATCGAAAATGTGTTTTATTAATTAAATATTAATTAGTACAGGAAGCTCCATAAGCCGTTAATTCATATTGCCGGCAAAAGAGCATTCTGTACTAATCATCACTTTACTTTAATGAAAACATCAAATGTTTCTTCTAATTATGTTATCACAATAGCATTATTAGAAGAAACATTTATAATTATATGTGTGCGCTCAGCTGATTGGCTGATCGGCTGAGCGCACATATAATGAGCCGGTCCGCAGTACAGTGACTTCATTGTGCTGCGGACCAGCGAAGAGACAACATCGGGGTGAGTATAGAGCTCTCCCCACCCCCTCCCCAGCACTGCACCCCTCCCAGCAAGGAAGGGGGTCACTTAACCCCTTCCTTGCTGGGATGGGTGCAGTCTGACATCAGTCTGGCCCCCAAGGGGTTAAGGGGGATGCAATACATCCTCCCTTAACCCCTTGGGGGCCAGACTGTAAGCAGCGATCTGTAAAGATGCTGCATACTGTACGGTGCACAACACCGCTCACAATGATGGGTGTTGTGCTCCTGTTTGTGTGTTTTTTGTGTGTTTCTCCCTTTTTGTTTTTCAGATATCGGTATCCTGTGGATTACGTCGGATTCCGTGGACTACGTCGATGACCAGCGTTTTTTTTAATGTTTTTTTTTAATAAAATGGTCAATGAGGGGTGTGGGGGTGTTTTTATTTGAATAAAAATTGTTTTTAACTTGTGTCTTGTCTTTATTTCTTTACTTTATAGACTTAGTAGTGGAAGCCGTCTAATAGACGGAATCCATTACTAAGTTGGGGCCTAGTGTTAGCCGGTATAAAATGGCTAACACTAACCCCCTATTATTACCCCAGTACCCAATGCCACCAGGGGTACTGGGAAGAGCCGGGTGCCAGTGGTCCCGGAGCGTCAAAATTGGCGCTCCTGGACCGGGCGGCAGCAGGCTGGTAAGATTTAGGCTGGGGAGGGCCTAAACCAATGGCTCTTCTCACCCTGGTGTTACCAGGCTGCTGTCGTTTGGTTTTTAACCCGGCTGGTTATAAAAATAGGGGGGACCCTATGCGTTTTTTTTTTATTATTTATTTATTTAAAAAAAAACCGCATAGGGTCCCCCCTATTTTTATAACCAGCCTGGTTAAAAACCAAACGACAGCAGCCTGGTAACACCAGGGTGGGAAGAGCCATTGGTTTAGGCCCTCCCCAGCCTAAATCTTACCAGCCTGCTGCCGCCCGGTCCAGGAGCGTCAATTTTGAAGCTCCGGGACCACTGGCACCCGGCTCTTCCCAGTACCCCTGGTGGCATTGGGTACTGGGGTAATAATAGGGGGTTAGTGTTAGCCATTTTATACCGGCTAACACTAGGCCCCAACTTAGTAATGGATTCCGTCTATTAGACGGCTTCCACTACTAAGTCTATAAAGTAAAGAAATAAAAGACAAGACACAAGTTAAAAAATTTTTTTATTCAAATAAAAACACCCCCACACCCCTCATTGACCATTTTATAAAAAAAAACGCTGGTCATCGACGTAGTCCACGGAATCCGACGTAATCCACAGGATACCGATATCTGAAAAACCAAAAGGGAGAAACACACAAAAAAACACACAAACAGGAGCGCAACACCCATCATTGTGAGCGGTGTTGTGCTCCTTACAGTATGCAGCATCTTTACAGATCGCTGCTTACAGTCTGGCCCCCAAGGGGTTAAGGGAGGATGTATTGCATCCCCCTTAACCCCTTGGGGGCCAGACTGATGTCAGACTGCACCCATCCCAGCAAGGAAGGGGTTAACTGACCCCCCCTTCCTTGCTGGGATGGGTGGAGGGGGTGGGGAGAGCTCTATACTCACCCCGATGTTGTCTCTTCGCTGGTCCGCAGCACAATGAAGTCACTGTACTGCGGACCGGCTTATTATATGTGCGCTGAGCCGATCAGCCAATCAGCTGAGCGCACATATAATTCTAAATGTTTCTTCTAATAATGCTATTGTGATAACATAATTAGAAGAAACATTTGATGTTTTCATTAAAGTAAAGTGATGATTAGTACAGAAAGCTCTATTGCCGGAAATATGAATTAACGGCTTATGGAGCTTCCTGTACTAATTAATATTTAATTAATAAAACACATTTTCGATGAAATAAATTCAGTTTCGTTGTTCAATAATTTAATTCTAACGAATCCATCATTGTGCAATTAAATATACTGTCAAAAAATAAATATATATATATATATATATATATATATATAAATATACATTTATTTATATATCTATTTATTTTAACAGTATATTTAATTGCAAAATGATGGATTCGTTAGAATTAAATTATTGACCAACGAAAGGGACTTTATTACAAAGAAAATGTGTTTTATTAATTTAATATATTAACTATTAGAGGCATCGGCATTCGGCATCATTGCCGGCTATTTTTGAAGTACTCCGTACGGACCGCCTGTCAATCCTCGGCCGCATGTCCAGCCGCAAACAATGGTCTTGTTCATTTTTTATGGGTCCGTTTACGATCGGGCCGTAGATTCATACATAGTGTGCACTGTGCAGCCGTATATCCTATACTTTCCAGCATACGCATGAACCACCAAAAATACCGCCGCATAATTACAGCCGCAAATACAGCCGCACAGTTACATAGTCTGAACCTGGCCTGACTATGTAAAAATAGGGATGTTCTAGTTCTTTGCCCAACCCCTGCATTTTTAGGCTGTGTTCACACAAGATATTTTTTTTGGTCATATTTCGGGCATCTTTTTTGATGGGCGTCATTTTGTAGTAAAAAATTGCATTATTATGCAAACTACAGCTGTAATTTGCATAATGCAGAAGTATTTTTGTCGGAAAAGAGGAGGCCGTAAAACTACCAAAAAAGAAGTTGTGCGCACATAGCCTAAAGATATTTTAGATGTCTGAAATCCTTTCCTCGGCCCAGCAAAGGAAATAAGCAAGTGATAGGCAAGTGAAAGGCATGCATGAATTCTCTAAGGGCCCTATTACACAGAGCGATCGATAATCTGCCAAATCAGGCCGATTCGACAGATTATTGCTCCGTGTAATAAAGACAACTATCAGCCGAAAAAAATTATCATTGGCTGATCATTGTCTTTTAAACATGCTTTAAAATTATTAACCACTACTATGTGTATTAGCGATGCACGGCTGAGGAATGTGTAAAGAAAATAATAAACTTATATACTTAGCTGTCCACGCTCCCTGGTGTCCTTCTACCTTCTCCTTGCTCACCGCTGGCACGTCTGAAGCCATCTGTGCAGAGTCAGGCCGCTCAGCCAATCATTGGTCACGGCACTTAAATGGCTTTAGATGTGCCAGCAGCGGCTGCAGTGAGAGAAGCTTTAGGGACACCAGGGAGCATGGAGAAGTAAGTAAACTTTATTAATTTATACTTTTAATGCAAGGGCTGCACAGACATTGCTACCAATCATTTAAAATCATCAAGCTGTGCAATAAGCTCGCTTACATTTATTGTCGGACCATCTAATGCGGCCCTATTTTTTTCTTCCCAAATAGATCACCAGAGCCCTAGATGCACGCAATGCATGTAGCAGTTTCAGCTCCTCATTTTCCAGATAAGTTATAATCTGCCTATTGAAAAATGTAGAAGGGTTATACAGAATTATTAAAAAAAAAAAAAAAAGAATATATGTGCACCACCTATGTTTTTTCTTTTTCTGTTTTTCTTTTTCTATGAAATCAGTTATATGTCACTATGTACTATCTGTGTCTCCCTTTTCCCTTACCCACCTTGTTATCTGCTTTATCTCAAATAAAAAGAGATTTGGTAAAAAAACAAAACCAAAACAAAAGAACATAGCTGCTAACAGCACCACTCTTGTCCTTAGGGCCACATGTTTCATCCGGCGAACGGATGATTTTCGGCGGAAAGTGCCGATTTGCGTATTTTTTTATTCGCAAATGGCCGATCTGCGCCAGGGGGCGCCAGGGTACACCAGGGGGCGGAAAGGGGGCGTGTAGTGGGCGGAACGGAGGGCGCGGACTCATTCGTTCCGCCCAAATGTACGCCGAAAACCTACTACAGTCCTCAACTGGCGTAGGTTTTCGACGGTGCGCACCGGCACGCACGGGTTTTATGTAGAGGCAGTCCGCCTCTACATAAATCCCCGTAGCGCCGAAGCTGCGGAGGCATTTATAAGTCCGGCGTAAAAAACGCCAGACTTAATAAATGCCCCCCTTAGTGTCTGTGGTATTGTATCTCAGAGTAAAATTGTAATATAGCACACCTGAGGACAGGTGTAGCACTGATTTTGGTAGAAAGCACCTATGGTTTTTTAATTCTGATAATCCCTTTGAAGGGAAACTGACGGGATAGAAATGTATAAATCCATATTGCCAGTTTCCAGATGCCACACACAAGCATTGCATACAAACAGTACCTTTATTGTTGCTGTGTGATTTTACATCTTCCGAAATTTTTTTCTTTATCCTGTACTGATAGTGGCGGGTCTGTGACCCTGTCTGCGCCCACTCCATTCTCCAGCCACTGTTGAGTCTTCTCTGCCCCCTCTTCCAAATCTGACTGTCAATCATTCTGAAGGAGAGCAGCAGCGGCCTGAAGACACAGCGGCAGCCAGACACTGTGACACTGTGAAGGTGATAAAATACTGTGAAGCTGATGGCTGATAACAGTGAAGAACAGTGAGTAAGTGCTGTATATGTCTGGCAAGGTCAGGAGTATTTTTGTAATGTTTTTCTGGCCTCCACAAAAACGACAGAAAAGATGCCAATGCCGATCGTGGCATTTTTTTTTCACACATTTCTGGGTTTTTTTCTGGCATTTTTGCCTGCATTGGCATCTGGCATTTATATGTGCATTGTGTTTGAAGCAATTTGGCGTTTTTAGGGTCGGCGTGCGGACCTGAACATGGACTTTACTGAACGTAAACCTTAAGGCTGGGTTCACACTACGTATATTTCAGTCAGTATTGTGGTCCTCATATTGCAACCAAAACCAGGAGTGGATTAAAAACACAGAAAGGTTCTGTTCACACAATGTTGAAATTGAGTGGATGGCCGCCATATAACAGTAAATAACTGCCATTATTTCAATATAACAGCTAGGGATGGTCAGAACCGAGTTCGGTTTGGGTTCGTACGAACCCGAACTTTCGGTAATGATTCCCGCTGTCTGCCCGCTCCGTGGAGCGGGCGGATCAAGCGGGAGGACCGCCTGGAAAACTGGGATACAGCCATATCCATAGGCTGTATCCCAGTTTTTCAGGCGGTCCTCCCGCTGTATCCGCCCGCTCCAAGGAGAGGGCAGACAGCCGGAATCTGATGCCGAGCGTTCGGGTTCATACGAACCTGAACCTCGGAGGGTTCGGACCATCCCTAATAACAGCCGTTGTTTTAAAATAACAGCAAATATTTGCCATTAAATGGCGGCCATCCACTCAATTTCAACATTGTGTGAACAGAGCCTTTCTGTGTTTTCAATCCACTCCTGGTTTTGGTTGCAATATGAGGACCACAATACTGACTGAAATATACGTAGTGTGAACCCAGCCTTACTGTGCGTGCCAGAAATGAAGGGGTTAAGTGAACTCTTCCCTGCTGAGGCGGTAGCCAGGCCTAGCACACTGAGATTTCTGTGTCCTGGGTTGGGGCAGTGTCCCGCTTGAGCCCCTGAACGGTTGAGCGGACTTGCAAGAGCCACAGCCCAGTACACACGCTTACGCTGCGTGAGTAAGCGCGCAAACTATAAAATTATCACATTCCTGATCTCGCGCGGTAAGTGCAAAAAAATAATTGCGTATTTTTTCTCACACCATATCCAGAAAAATTGTAAATAAAAAGTAAGAAAAAGTCACATATACGCAAACAAGATAGAAAGCCGATAGAAAGTACAGATCGTGGCGCAAAAAATTACACCTCACACAGCCCCATAGACCAAAAAATAAAAGTGTTATAAAGATGGGAATAGAGCGATTTAAAGGAACATTTTAATTTTTTAAAAGGCATCAAATAAAATAAAAGTTACACATGTTACATATCGTTGTAATCGTACTAACTTGGAAAATGTATAACAAGTCAGTTTTACCCTAGGGTGAACGGCGTAAGCACAACTCCCACCCCCACCCCCGACTTCCAATAAAAAAAATTGCATTTTATTTTCAATTTCACTTTACATATAATTTTTTTTTCTGGATTTGTAGCGTATTTTATGCAAAAATGAAGCCTGTCATTGCAAAGTACAATTAGTTGTGCAAAAAAAAGGGGTTCATGTGGGTCTCTAGGTGAAAAAATGCAAGTGCTATGGCCTTTTAAGCACAAGGAGGAAAAAACGAAAGCACAAAAATGGCAATTGACTCTGTCCTTAAGGGGTTAATAAAATGGTCAATAAGGGATGTGTAGGTGTTTTTATTTTAATAAAAAATATATAATTTTTTTCACTGTCTTTTTTCCTTTACCTTTCAGGCTTAGTAGGGTCTCGCCTCAGCTGCTGATTGGCTAATAACTGGGAGAACTAGACACAGGAAGGGTTAGTTTAAAAACCCCACCCCCAACACAGCACAGTGTGGCCCACAGGGGGTTTAACTTAACTCCCTGGAGACCAGACTATAACTTTTTGGCCACAAAAAAAAAACGCCACTAAAAACACCATAGACATAAGTAATGGCATTTTTTAGATAAGCAGAAGAAATTCCATTGAACTCTATGGGAGAGAAATGCCACAGTTTGCAAAAGAAAAAAAAAACGCCACACTCTCTTTTTGGAAAAACTGCCACAGAGACTCAAAAATGCCAGGGAGGAGAGGAAAACACCACAGCAAAAAGATGCAGAGCATGTAAGGTATTTCATAAACTTTCATTTAACCTCCAGCTAACATCTCGTCGCTGGTGTTTGTCTGAAATTTCCAAATTTGCCAAAATTAGACAGAAATGGTGTAGGCATTTGGATGCCTATAGAGGACAGTCTGCGGTAATGGCTGATAACAGAAAACATTAACCCTTTAAGGACAGAGCAAATTTCCATTTTTGCGTTTTTGGTTTTTCCTCCTTGTGCATAAAAGGCCATAGCACTTGCATTTTTCCACCTAGGAACCCACATGAGCCCTTATTTTTTGCGTCACTAATTGTACTTTGCAATGACAGGCTGAATTTTTGCATAAAGTACACTGCGAAACCAGAATAAAATTCAAAGTGTGGTGAAATTGAAAAAAAAAAGCATTTTGTTTATTTGGGGGAAACGTGTTTTTACGCCATTCGCCCTGGGGTAAAACTGACTTGTTATATATGTTCCTCAAGTCGTTACGATTAAAACGATATATAACATGTATAACTTATATTGTATCTGATGGCCTGTAAAAATGTAAACCATTGTCAACAAATATACGTCACTTAAAATCGCTCCATTCCCAGGCTTATAGCACTTTTATCCTTTGGTCTATGGGGCTGTGTCAGGTGTCATTTTTTGCGTCATGACATGTTCTTTCTATCGGTACCTTGATTGCGCATATACGAGTTTTTGATCGCTTTTTATTCCAATTTTTCTGGATTTGATGCGACCAAAAATGCGCAATTTTGCACTTTGGGATTTTTTTGCGCTGACGCCGTTTACCGTGCGAGATCAGGAATGTGATTAATTAATAGTTCGGGCGATTACGCATGCGGCGATAGCAAACATGTTTATTTATTTATTTATTTATTTACTTTTATTTATAACCTGGGAAAAGGGGGGTGATTCAGACTTTTATTAGGGAAGGGGGCTTTTTACTAATAATGACACTTTTTTTTTTTACTTTAACACTTATACTAGAAGCCCCCCTAGGGGACTTCTAGTATAAGTGCTTTGATCTCTCATTGAGATCTCTGCAGCATAGATATGCTGCAGAGATCCATGAGATAGGCACTCGTTTACTTCCGGCTGCTGCAGCCGGAAGTAAACGAGTGCCGAGCCGGGGACGGCGCCATCTTGGAGCGCTCCCCGGCCGGCTTCAGTTACGGAGATCGCTCCTCCGGGATAACATCCCGGAGGAGCGATCTCCCCACTAGACACCAGGGATGACGCTGCGTCCGGTAATCGGATGCAGCTGTCATGTTTGACAGCTGCATCTGATTACTGTATTAGCGGGCACGGCGATCGGACCGTGCCCGCTAATACCTACGGTCCCGGGCTACAAGCGGCACCCGGGACCGCCGCGCTTCAGAGCGGGGTCGCCGCGCGGCCCCGCTCTGAACTCCCTTACCGGCATCAGGGCGTAAATTTACGCCCGATGTCGTTAAGGGGTTAAAGGGGTTATCCAGTGCTACAAAAACATGGCCACTTTTCCCGCTACTGTTGTCTCCAGTTCAGGTGTGGTTTGCAATTAAGCTCTATTTACTTCAATGGAACTGAGTTTCAAAACCCCACCCAAACTGGAGACAACAGTAGGGGGAAAGTGGCCATGTTTTTGTAGCGCTGGATAACCCCTTTAATGGGCAGGTTTTGTCTACAACAGGCAAGAGCTATATGAAAACTGGATACAGAACGGATAAAGGGATAGCCAATGTTCCTATGTGCCAAATTTGGGGTCAAGCTCTTCAAATGTTCAGATGACTTTAGTGGACAGATGCAAAAAAAACTAAATTCACTCATATCATATATATATATATATATATATATATATATATATATATATAGTATAAAGTTGTTATGATTGCGTTATAAAATGCTAATTATTTTATTAAAATAGATTTATTAAAGTATTAAAATTGTCTCTCAATATCAGCAATATGGTACTGGCTACAAGGCTTAAACTGAACTGGTGCCAAATATCCTTGTTGATCGGTACTTTTGTCTTTGAAACTAAGTAGTGTACAATACTTTCATGAAGCTGAAAATGATAATACTGTTGGTGCCAGGAACATGATATATTATATTTAAAATAGCTGGCAGCAAACATGTTATCGTGCCCGATATTACATTGAATGGTGCTGATGCATCAGTAGTAGTTCTATAACTAGTGCCATATTTAGTAGAGGTGAAGCCAAGAAAAACAACATAATGCCTGATGTCTTGGCCTAATGGTGTTTGCAAGAACAAGAAAACCATATCTGACGACATATTTAGTAATACAAGTGCCAATAATAACAATGCCATTTGGGAACTCTGGGTGATAAGGATCTGGATGGTGCATGGCCTGGATAAGTAGTGAGCTCCCAATGAAAAACATATAACAGCTATGATAAGGGATTATTCACACATTATTTTACTAATGTTTATAAATGCAGTGTTCAAAGCATTTTTAACACTTTTACAAGTGTGGAGGAGGAGTATGTCTGTATGTCAGAAATGATATTAAAGTGAGTGTAAAAGATGCAATAGTGGGAGATGACTGTGATGATGTGGAAGCATTATGGGTAGAACTACAGAACATTACTGAGGAGGTAGATGGCCAGTTGAATAGACAAATAGAGCGGGCTGCCCGGGAGGGAACAGTAGTGATAATGGGGGACCTCAACTACCCAGATATAGATTGGGGTCACGGTTCAGCTAAAACCACAAAGGGAAGGGAATTTCTTAACCTCCTGCAGGATAATTTTCTGGGCCAGTTTGTGGAGGAGCCAACTAGAAGTGATGCCTTGTTGGATCTGGTTATTTCTAACAACGCTGAGCTGGTTGGGGATGTCACTGTCCATGAACACCTGGGTAATAGTGACCACAATATAGTGACTTTTAGCTTAAAGTGTAGAAAAGAAAAACATGTTGGTAGGGCAAAAACTCTTAATTTTAAAAGGGCCAATTTTCCTGGGTTAAGGGCAGAACTTCAGGGCATAGACTGGGAGCGGCTGCTGTTGCATACTGATACAGCTAATAAATGGGAAATCTTCAAATCCACATTAAATAACTGTACTGCCAAATATATTCCTATGGGTAACAAATATAAACGGTTAAAATCCAATCCCACATGGCTTACAACCGAGGTTAGAGGGGCTATAAATGAGAAAAAAGGGGCATTCAAAAAATATAAATCAGAGGGGTCAGCTGTAGCATTTAAACATTACAAAGAAGTCAACAAAACCTGTAAAAATGTAATAAAAGCAGCAAAAATTCACAATGAAAGGCAGGTAGCTATAGAAAGCAAAAGAAACCCCCAAAAATTCTTCAAATATATTAATGCAAAAAAACCAAGGTCAGAGCATGTAGGACCCCTAAATAATGGCGACGGGGAATTAATAACTGGGGATCAGGAGAAAGCTGAGTTACTTAATGGGTTCTTCAGTTCTGTATATACAAAAGAGGATGGAGCTGTGGTGGGTGGGGCCAGTACTGAGGTGGGTGGGGCCAGTGCTGCTAACACATGTAATGTACTGAACTGGTTTACTATAGATATGGTCCAAGATAAATTAAACAAACTCAATGTAACCAAAGCTCCAGGGCCTGATGGATTGCACCCCAGAGTTCTTAGGGAACTCAGTTCTGTAATTTCACTACCCTTGTATGAAATATTCCGTGATTCTTTGCTTACTGGTATTGTGCCGAGGGACTGGCGTAAGGCAAATGTAGTGCAGATCTTCAAAAAGGGCTCTCGAACTTCCCCAGGTAACTATAGACCCGTAAGCTTAACGTCCATTGTGGGGAAACTATTTGAGGGGCTTATAAGGGACTACATCCAGGAATATGTAGTGGCTAATAGTATTATAGGTGATAACCAGCATGGTTTTACTAAGGACAGAAGCTGTCAAACCAACCTAATATGTTTCTATGAAGAGGTAAGTAGAAGCCTGGATGGCGGCGCGGCTGTGGATATAGTGTACCTGGATTTTGCAAAAGCGTTTGACACAGTTCCTCATTGGCGTCTGATGGGTAAGTTAAAGTCTATTGGTTTGGAAAATTTAATGTGTAACTGGATTGAAAACTGGCTTAATAATCGTACCCAGAGAGTGGTGGTCAATGATTCCTACTCCGAATGGTCCCCGGTGATAAGTGGTGTACCCCAAGGGTCAGTACTGGGCCCTCTTCTGTTTAACTTGTTTATTAATGATATTGAGAATGGAATTAACAGCAATGTTTCTATCTTTGCAGATGACACCAAGCTTTGTAGTACAGTACAGTCTATGGAGGATGTGCAGATGTTACAGGATGACTTAGACACACTGAGTGTTTGGGCGTCCACTTGGCAAATGAGGTTCAATGTGGATAAATGTAAAGTTATGCACCTGGGTACTAATAACCCACATGCATCATATGTCCTGGGGGGAGTTATTCTGGGAGAGTCACTGATGGAGAAGGATCTGGGTGTACTTGTAGATAATAGACTACAGAACAGTACACAATGTCAGTCAGCTGCTTCTAAGGCCAGTAGGATATTGTCATGCATTAAAACAGGCATGGACTCTCGGGACAGGGATATAATATTACCGCTTTATAAAGCTTTGGTGCGGCCCCATCTGGAGTATGCCGTCCAGTTTTGGAACCCGATTCATAAAAAGGATGTTCTAGAGCTGGAGAGGGTACAAAGACGGGCAACTAAACTAATAAGGGGAATGGGGCATCTTAGTTATGAGGAGAGATTAAAAGAATTACATTTGTTTAGTCTGGAGAAGAGACGTTTAAGGGGAGATATGATTAACTTATTTAAATATATAAATGGCCCCTACAAGAGATATGGGGAAAAGATGTTCCAGGTAAAACCCCCTCAAAGGACAAGAGGGCACTGCTTCCGCCTGGAGAAAAAAAGGTTCAATCTCCGGAGGCGACAAGCCTTCTTTACCATGAGAACTGTGAATCTGTGGAACAGTCTACCCCAGGATCTGGTCACAGCAACAACAGTAGAGGGCTTCAAAACAGGGCTAGACAAGTTCTTAGACCAAAATAATATAAATGCATATGTATAGAACCTATCACCCCTCCCCCTTCCCTGTATGCATCCCCTCCTTGGTTGAACTTGATGGACATGTGTCTTTTTTCAACCGTATTAACTATGTAACAAGCATTTTAAGGCTATGTTCACACTACGTATATGTCCGGCCGCATATTTTCACGGCTGGACATATACGTGTTAAACTCCGGCCGGGAATTTACTAAAGTTGCGGCCGGCTACGTACGGGCCGCGAACTTACGCCCGTAGTGTACTTACGCTTCCCGAGCGCCCTACGTAGCGATCTGACAGCGGTCTTTTACTTGGAAATCTTCGCCTAGCCCCGGACACCCCACAGAACCTTTTGGATCGGCACAAAAAGCTTGCAAAATGAAGAAATCACCACTACATACGGGACCGCATGTTACGCTACGGGCGTAAGTCACGGCATTTTCGTCCTCAAACAATGGTCTGGTTAATTTTTTATGGCGCCGCATACGATCCTGGCGTAAGTTTGTACGTAGTGTGAACTGTACAGCCGTACTTCGTATACTTTCCATTGTACGCAAACTACGTAAGTCTCCGGCTGCTTATTCACGCGCTACGTCCGGAGACTTACGTAGTGTGAACATAGCCTGAAGGTGTATTTTATTCTTTAACACTGAAAAGGATTTTTTTTTTCTGACTTTTTTCATGTATACAGATTAGTCAAAGGAAAAATTGACTTTATACCCAGAGCTCGGAGTGTTTTGAAAACAATGCCACGTGGCAAAACAATGTGTCTGATAAAGGGGCATAAAGTAATAAATATAAGTATAGTAAATAAATGAGTACTAGTATTAGTAAATAAATGAGATCGTGATAACGGGGTGTGGCTTATCATGTACCAAAATTCTGGCACCAAATTCATGCACCAAAATTCTGGCACAAAGTCCTGCACAGTTTATAGGGGTATTCCAACTTAAAAATAAGGATAGGGGACAAGTAAGAGATTGTGTGGGTCTGGCCTCTGTACCCCTTTGTGATGTCCACATTGGCCCCCGGCTCCTATGTTTTGAATACAAGCGCGGTTATGGCACGTGACCCACAGCTCTGTTCATTCTCTATGGAACCGGCAGGAAGGAGCCAAGTGCTGTACTCATCTCTCTTCAGTGGCTCTATTCATTTTCTCCATTCTCTCCGGCAGCTCCATTCGTGCCATAACCGCTGCTGTATTCAAAACAAAGGAGCCAGGGGCCAATAATATGGAGATGACCAGGGGGTTTGGAGGTCAGACCTCCCATGACCTTTTACTTGTCCCCTATCCTGTAGATTTTTGCCTGGTCTTCACCTGTTTCTAAACCTTAATGGTGCGTTCACACCTACAGGATCTGCAGCTGATTTTCTGCAGCAGATTTCATTTAAATAACTGAACACAGCATCAAATCTGCTGCAGATCTACTGCAGATCCTGTAGGTGTGAACGCACCCTAAATCAGGTGCGGGAGAAGGCCAAATCTCCTCCCTGCCCTTCCGCACACCCCCATCAAGCGAGCTGGGGATACGGCTGGCTTATCCCAGGGAGAAAGCAAGAATCTGTGCCGTCTCTCTGGTGTCCCCCAGGGGCACAACCATAATAAATCTCCCGCTATGTGTCCCTGTTTTTGTTTTCACTGCCTATTATCAATGAATGCTACTCAATGATAACAGCACTTTTGACAGTGGACAGGATCTGAGGGCGGGAGATTCAAAGCTCTTCTCTTATCGATCACAGTGCAGGGAGCAAGCAACAAATATCAGGAAGACAGAGACATCAGGGAAATACAGAAACTCAATAGTAGCTACTCTCCTAAACTAGGTGTCACAATCATATACACAAAGTATATATGATTAATTCAGGAGCTTACCTAATGTTGAGTTCATGCCTCTCTGTCTGTGTTTCTCTGATGTCTGCACTGTGATTGACAGCATGGGTGCAGAGCTTTTAATCTCTTGCCCTTACTTACTTTCCACAGTCAAAAGTGCTGTTATTATTAAAGAGCATTCATTGAGAACAGGAAGTGGTCAGTGGCGGATTATAATATGGGCGGTTTGGGCGTCCCATATAAGGGGGGGGCAGAGGGGGACCATCTATAAGGGGGGGGCAGAGGGGGGCCATCTATAAGGGGGGGGGCAGAGGGAGACCATCTATAAGGGGGGGCAGAGGGGGACCATCTATAAGGGGGGGCAGAGGGGGACCATCTATAAGGGGGCAGAGCGGGACCATCTATAAGGGGGGGCAGAGGGGGACCATCTATAAAGGGTGGGCAGAGGGGGACCATCTATAAGGTGGGGCAGAGGGGGACCATCTATAAGGGGGCAGACGGGGACCATCTATAGGGGGGCAGAGGGAAGAGGGGGACCATCTATAGGGGGGCAGAGGGAAGAGGGGGACCATCTATAAGGGGGGAATAGGGAAGAGAGGGACCATCTATAAGGGGGGAATAGGAAAAAGGGGGACCATCTATAAGGGGGAAAAGGGAGACCCTCTAAAGTAGGGAAGAGGTAGACCATCTATAAGGGGGGAAGAGGGGGACCATCTATAAGGGGGGAATAGGGAAGAGGGGGACCATCTATAAGGGGGGAAGAGGGGGACCATCTATAAGGGGGAAATAGGGAAGAAGAGGACCATCTATAAGGGGGGTAGAGGGGGCCAGCTGACATCCTCTGTGCTGCCGTTACCTTCCCTATCGATCAGCCCCCTCCTCTCCTGACATCCTCTGTGCTGCTGGGACCCTGCGACCTCCCCTATAAGATCAACACCCTCCTCTCCTGACATCCTCTGTGCTGCTGGGACCCTGCGATCTCAGCTATAAGATCAGCGCCCTCCTCTCCTGACATCCTCTGTGCTGCTGTGACCTCCCCTTTAGATCAGCACCCTCCTCTCCTGACATCCTCTGTGCTGCTGGGACCATCTCCTATAGGATTATCACCCTCCTCTCCTGACATCCTCTGTGCTGATGTGACCCTGTGACCTCCCCTATAAGATCAGCCCCCTCCTCTCCTGACAACCTCTGTGCAGCTGTGACCTGGGGGGGGGGGGGGGGGGGCGGCAATAGCAGGAAACCAGGTGGCAATATGTTTTTTGGGGGCAGTGGAGGTGGGGTGGACAATGCTTACTGGGGGCAGCAGCAAGGGACCAAACATTATGTTTATTGGGGCCAGCAGGGAGGGGAGGCAGGCAATGTTTATTGGGGACAGCGTGGGGGGGGGCAGTAGCGGATTATAATGTGGGCGGATTGACCGGGGGGGGGGGGGCAGGTTGGGTGGACAGCCCGGGGCCCAGGGTACATTTAATCCGCCACTGGAAGTGGTACCAAAAATGGTGACACCCGGTGGCCAATGCTATAACTTTGAATTACAATAGAAAATGACAAAATTAATGATGATGCCGGGAGCTTTGAGGTCCGATCTGCAGAATACTGTACTTGCACAAACAGTATTTTGCAGATGCACCAATGACCCTCTTAAGCCCTCCTCTCCTCTTAGATTTCTTGCTGGTGTAGACTGTGGTTAGAGCTTCCTCCTGCAGATGCAGTAAAAGCCTGAGCATTACAAATAGTTATTGGGCTCTGATTAAAAGAATAGCAGGATCGGACAGGTGGCGCCCCCTTCCTGCTGGGAGGGCACATTGCCCTATGCGGCTGCACAGGTCTCACAACCTTATGGTTGTAAATGCAAGCTGAATTTAAGCAGAATTAAAGCCCCTTTCACTTCTATAGAATTCATCTAGCATAATCTGCCCAAAGAATTGACATGTCAATTCTTTGGGTGTGTTCACACAACAGAATCCACCTAGACAACTTCCTGCCGATTCCGCTGTTCGCTCCCGCTTGAATCTCTGTCTGTCCCAGCGCAAGCGTTGGAATCAGCAGGAAGTTCTCAGCACGGATTTCGTAGTGGGAACGTACCCATAGGGCGGAAAGCAGATCCGCGGCAAAAAACTCTGCCCGAAAATTCTTCTGTGTGAAGAAGCGAAAATCCTATGGAACACAATGGGACATTGCTCTGTTCATATTTTATGGGAGGAACTTCAAGCGGAAATTAAGAACAAATTCCCTTAGGGTATGCTCACACTGAGGAATACTCACGGAATTTTGAGCGAATTCCAAATGCACGCGGAGTCCGCACAAAATTACAACCATAAAAAATTAACATTTAATTTTTCTATTGCGTTGAATGGGCTTTCTGCTCGTTCGTTCACACAGCAGAATTTCTGTCAGGAAAATTACGCCGCAGATCTGTGTTCCACCTAAAGAATTGACATGTGGGTGGATTCCTCTAGAGGAATCCTACAGAAGTTGATGGGGCTTGAATTCTGCTTGAATTCCACTACAATCCTGCCAGAGATGAATAGGCGTGGAATTTCAAGCAGAAAACTTTCCTGTTTAATTTCTCGCTGAATACTCGCCTATTTCTCAGTGTAAACATACCCTAAGGGTATGTTCACACTGAGTAAAACAATCCCGCCTATCTCAGTGTTCCATAGCGCGTCTATTGGATAGCGTGCGCTCCTCTGCAGACGCCGCTCTCGGCTCAAAGAAGTGACATGTCACTTCTTTGAGCAAAGAGCGGCGGCAACGGGGGAGCGCACACTCTCCCATAGACGGGGTATGGGACACTGAGATAGGCGGGATTGTTTTACTCAGTGTGAACATACCCTTAGGGTATGTTTACACTGAGAAATAGGCGAGTATTCAGCAAGGAATCTAACAGGAAAGTTTTCTGCTTGAAGTTCCTCGCCTATTCATCGCCTGAATACAACAGTACCACAACAGTACTGCAATTAAAATGGCAATGTGTGAACACAGCCTAGATAGATAGAATTAGCTGAAAACAAGTCCATTGCACTAAATCTGGTAATTATAAAATAACTATAGTTATGGATGTAAAATTGATTGTGAACATATGTTTTCCTGTTGAATTCAGTACAATTTAGTGGGGAAAAACGTATGTAATTTGGCATAAAACGTATTATGTCTCAAAATGAGTTCCAAAATACTGAGTGTGAATATTTGGATATTTCATTTGACTTGGAAGAAGGACCAGGAACCAAAAGTGGCATAATTTTGAGAAATTAAACAACTGTGCTAAAATTTGCAACTTTTTTGACAGAAATACCCACAACTTACACCGCTGATAAATCCCCCTCTCTGTGTTTTTGGGATCCCATTAATGTATATATGTTGTGAAGTTTTCCTTCTGCAGGCGAGGGAAGGGCAAAGTTCAGCCCTGTTTGCTCACTGTCATTGGTGTTAATATGAATATGTTTGCTTCACACTTCGCCTGTAGCTATCCTGTGGGAGTATGGAGGCGGCTGAGCATTATTGAGAATCCTGTTGACGCTTTAGGCCCTGGTTAACACATGCTATTTATTTTATGTAAAATGTGTGTACATATGCTGTTTATCTTTTTTCACTGTTCACTGTCAAAGTTTGGCAGTTTCTATGAAGTTGGCAACATGGCATTGGGGAATCACCACCCCCATGTGTCATGCTGCCGGGCTGGAGACAGAGGGGGTTGCATAGAGAACCTTGTAGGAAGAGTTCCCCATGCTAAAGGTGCTGCACTTGCGCCATTATTTTGAAGGAGTTGCAGAGCATATGAAAATGAACAGGTTTACCTCCATTGTTTCTTAATGATGTGATCTGTAGTGCTTAAAGAGGACCTTGGGCCAACCCACAAAGGTGAGCTGTTACTTCCATCAAATATCTTGGGTCCAGATTACACACCTTTTTACAGTTTCTTGATACACCCTCCCTTTCCAGAGATATGTGGGCTAATTGTTTGTCTGACAATTTCGGACCATTTTGTGCCCCATTGTGCTGCTCATGCTTCTGCAGTTCACTCTGAACTGGTGGCGATCCCTAAGATCAGTTAGGGCCCTTTTACACAGAAAGATTATCTGACAGATTATCTGCCAAAGATTTGAAGCCAAAACCAGGAACAGACTATAAACAGAGATCAGGTCATACATAAAAGCCTGCGATTTCTCCTCTTTTCAAATCCAGTCCTGACTTTGGCTTCAAATCTTTGGCAGATAATCTGTCAGATAATCTTTCTGTGTAAAAGGTCCCTTAGTTTACTCATCTGCATCAGTGCACGGCTGCTGGCCAATCAGCAATCATCTTTACTGGGCTAACTGACATCACTACCTGCATTTGGACTTGGACTTCTCCCAGTTTCCCAGGACTGGATCCAGCTTTTCCAAGCACCCAGGGAGGAGCCTCCCTATTTTAGAGATAACCAAGCACTTTGTTTTGTTATTACTGTAAATATGCTTATTTCTAATACTCCCCACTCAATGTACCGTGTTTCTCTGTAAATAAGACCTAACCCAAAAATAAGACCTGGTGTCATTTTGCAGGCTTTTTTGGGGTAGGCTTGAAATATAAGCCCTAAAAATAAGCCCTGGTTACAGTCAGATGACTAGAGATGAGCGAACTTGCCGGATTTTTGGTTCGTATGAACCAGAAATCCCGGCATCTGATTCCCGCTGTCTGTTCGCTCTGTGCAGCGGGTGGATACAGGGTAAGGAACGCCTAGAAAACTGGGATTTTTTTTTTCCAGGCATTCCTTGTGCTGTATCCACCCGCTGCTCAGAGTGACCAGGCAGCGGGAATCAGATGCCGAGATTTCTGGTTCATACGAACCAGAAATCCGTCAAGTTCGCTCATCTCTACAGATGACCAGCTGGGTGGCCTAGCATCAGCCAATCAGTGCCAGACTTGTTATGCTCCGCCTCCACCTGCTCAACACAAGCTGCAGGAAAGGTAAGAAGATGCACAGTAGGGGACATTGAATATGGGGGACAGAGGGTACATGGGCCAACTACAGAGGGGAGAGGTATACATATGGAGACTACCTGCAGAGGGGTGACGTATACAGTATGGGGGAGCAACTACAGAGGGGGGAGGGTGGAATACAGTATGAAGGCCTTACTACTGGGGAACTTATAGTATAGTAGCCTAACAATAGTGGGACATACAAGTATAGTGGCTAACTACCGTATAGACTGCGGCTACAGTGCAGGGTCATGCGGTGCTTTTCTGAAAATAAGTCCTAACCATTTTTTTGGAAAAAATAATAAGACACTGTCTAAAACATTCACACCCCCTGCATAATCACTCCCGTCATATGAGAGCTAGCGGCTCTGGAAGAGGCACACACCGCTTTGGCTTGTTTCAGGGGTCCCGGCTGGACGTCCCGCTCAGGCAATCAGTGTGCTGCCCCGCTGCAGCCACTTATTGGCTGAGCAGGACATGCAGGTGCTGGGAACCCTGAAGCAAGCCGGAGCGGTGTGTGCATCTTCCAGAGCCGCTAGCTAGGAGGAAAGAGCCGTGCCTGGCAGCAGCAGCACATCGCTGAGGACAGTGGAGGGGACCTTGATTCAGCCTGAGATCTCCTTTCAGCGGTCTGTGCGGGCAGGAGGAAGGGTGCCTCTGACACTGTCATTTATGCTCCGGCCGGCGAGGGATTAGATACTCACAGTGGGATGTCAATTCTGCTGTGAGTATGTCTTCTCACAGAAAATACATTGCAATGGATCCGCAGTGAATTTTGCGGCGTAAAATCTGCTGTGTAAAATCCGCTGCGGATCCGTTATGTGTGCAGCTATCCTAAACACAGGAATTCCGGCCAGTACAGAGAGTCACAGCTCAATGTGTCCATCAGTCACTTGACTGCCTTTTCTCTGTGAGCGCTCAGATGGCCTGGGAAACACTGGACTTCCTGTTTTCTGACTCAAAAAAACTGAAAAAAGAAGTGCCGTGTTCTCCATTATAACTAATACAATAATAATAAATGTATATTGCAAACTTGCTTTATATCACATCTGCTGTTCTATTAGATTTTAAAAGTTATAATGACAGTGACACTTTAAGGCCAAGGCTACTTTGTGACTTTTGGTAGAAAGACAAGATTGATTTTGACAATTTATTCAGCTTAAAAACATTCTTTCATGCGTGGACAGTGTGGGGGTCAGTGGCGTAACTACCAGGGTCGCAGCTGTCGCCGCTGCGACCCGGCCCGCCACGAGAGGGGGCACGCCAGCCCCCCCCCATCAATCACTCTTGTGACCGCAAGCATTGTTTTGCTTGTGGTCACAAAAGTCCCCGTCTTCGTCTGCCTTCGGCTGATGTGCGGCTGCCGGGGGTGTCCCGCGCATCACAGAGCTCCCTGTACACCTGGGGACTGGGGCCCTTACTTTCGTTACTGGGAGCGCACATTAGAGATGCTCTCTGTACCGGAAGTCAGGGCCCCAGGCGTACAGGGAGCTCTGTGATGCGCGCGCTGCCGGGGATAGGACGGGACACCCCTGAAGGAGAGTGTCTCGACGGGGGAACGTGGGGTAGGTGAGTTGTGTGTGTGTTTTTTTTTTATTTGCCTGCATGAAGGGGAGAGGGGGGGCCATCTATAAGGGAGGGGGGCCATCTATAGGGGAGGGGGAGCCATCTATAAGGCAGGGGGGAGGGGGGGCATCTATAAGGGGTGGTCATCCCCACCACCACCATCATCCTCCTCACTACTACTACCACCACCACCATCCTCCTCCTCACCCTATCTATAAGGGGGGGAGGGTGGGCCATCTATAAGGGGTTGTGGTCATCCCCACCACCACCACCACCATCCTCCTCCTCACTACCACCACCACCATCATCCTCCTAACCCTATCTATAAGGGGGGAGAGGGGGCTATCTATAAGGGGGGTGGGGCAACATAGGGGGAGAGGGGGCCATCTATGAGGGGAAAACATAGGGGGAGAGGGGGCCATCTATAAGGGTGACCACAGAGGGAGAGGGGGCCATCTATAAGGGGGACAACACAGAGGGGGGCATATATTATTAGGGGGTCACAGAGATCAGCCTACCAACTAAATGAGGATGTAAAGGGGCCAATACAGATGTATAGAGTTTGTAGAGAGATGAGGATGGTGCCAGAGTGTGGAGCCTAATATGTTTGTCTGGCAGATTCTGTGGATTCGTGGCTCAGAGACGTTCTGATAACGGCCCAGGATGGATGGAGAAGATGAAAAGGGAAGAACTCAGAGAAAACGTCCCCTGTGAGTCACCTGATATAACTGCAGTGTAATGTATATGGTGTACAGAACCTGTGTAGAGCTAGGTACCTCTATATGACTGGATAAGTTGATAGTGATCTGTATACAGTGGATGTTATTCAGTAGCGGCGTTGGTGTTAGTCAGTATGTGGTGGTGTTAGTCAGTATGTGGTGGTGTTAGTCAGTATGTGGTGGTATTAGCCAGTATGTGGTGGTGGTATTAGTCAGTATGTGGTGGTATTAGCCAGTATGTGGTGGTGGTATTAGTCAGTATGTGGTGGTGGTAATAGTCAGTTTGTGGTGGCAGTAGTCAGTACGCGGTGGTGGTGTTAGTCAGTATGTGGTGGTATTATTTCTTACTTGTTATCTGGCACTGTGTTTTATTGGTCTTAGTATACTCGATTTGGTCAGTAACAATATGGTGGTGATGGTTGTGGAGTGGCGGTAATATTTCCTTCCTATATACTGGTATTACAGGTAATATTGGTCTCAGTATACAGGATTTGGTCAGTAAGGCTGCATTCCCACGTTCCGTGATCCTAACGGATCACGGATGTGGAATGCATGTACCGGAGTCCCCCCGCGCCCGGACAGCATCTGTAATTAGATGCTGGGAGCGGGGGAGACTGTATTCATAAGCGCCGCACTGTAATGAATCAGCCGCACGGTGCTGTTACTACAGCGCGGCGCTTATGAATACAGTCTCCCCCGCTCCCAGCCTCTAATTACAGATGCTGTCCGGGCGCGGGGGGACTCCGGTACATGCATTCCATGTGCATTCCGTCAGGATCACGGAACGTGGGAATGCAGCCTTACAGTATGGTGGTAATATGTATGGTAATAGTATTTTCTCTTCCTATATGCTGGTGTTATTGGTAATATCTGTCTTGGTGTGTGTGTGTATATATATATATATATTTATATATACCAAAAGCATCACTTGGTCGTGAAAGGAGGCCCAAGTTGACCTCTCGCACCAGGGCCCAGGAGTCATTAGCTATGCCCCTGGTGGGGGTAACTGCTGCACCCTGTGTCCTGACATAACGCAGTCCATTATCCTGGGCTGTATGTAACACACTTGCCGTTTTGTTGCGTTTGGTTGGTGGACATAGAGCCAGGTTGTGTGGGCTCTGCGATTCTGTCATTGTAACCAACAGGTGCAATCAGATTATTAATGACAAGACAAACAACGGCGATGAAGCCTGGTAATGCTAATCATCCATAAACCAATGGTGCTATATATACATAGAATTACTTACTGGCAGTATTATGACGTATAACACCCATATGTCTTTATAAACTGTAAATCTTATGCTGGAGCCTGAGTTGACGCTCTCCATATTCTACTTATTAACTGGAATAGGCAGACAGGCATGCTGACCTATACAGTGGCGGTGTACTGGTGCTGTCCGGCCCAATGGAGACTACAGGTGACTACCACCGCTGCATTACATGGGGACACCTTCTGGAAAATTAAATCATATGACTGAAAATGGGGGAATCTCACTGGAAAACACCATGTGTTGGGGCAGTATTATTTTTTATTAGTACCAGTTATGTCAGGCTATTAGTACCGGACTGTCAGGCTCTGCAGAGCTCACCCTATTACCACAGAGCCACTCATCCGGCCCCATTACAATGAATAGGCGTGAGGTAACGATTTCCTCAGTCTGGAGAACCGGCCAAGTTCCGCAGCTTCTTCCCGGGCGAAGCCTCCCCGGAGTCCTACACTACGGCAGAACAAGAGTTAATAGGAGCAGCACAGTATTTGTCAGGCGGTGGGCGGGGCGCGGCCAGTGACGTCAGGCGGGAGGCGGTGCAGCCTGTTTCCCTCCCCCCTCGTCGGACAGAGCTGGTCGGGACACCGGGAGCTTCCGCTTTCCCCTGGAGCTTGGAGGGGAGAAAGCGCCAAGTGCCGCGGCCGCAGCTTGGGTCCATGTGTGACTGCTGACCCCCGGGGATCATGGCAATCCTGAGGCTTGTGTTCCTGCTCTCCTGGGCGGCCAGTTCGGGAGGTGAGCTGGGAGGGGGACTACGGGGCCGCTCCACTGTTATTGCAGCCCGGCTATCCCAGGAGGGGGGAATGGGAGGGGGCTCCGAGGCTGAGCTCAGCACCGTATACAAATGCAGCATGTGCCTCCTCGGCCAGTGACAGCCCCCCCCCTCTATCATTCCTCCCCCCCAGCCGTACACTAGTTTGCAGCAGGGCACATGGCCAGCCTGGCACATCCTGGCACTGCTCGCCCGTCTGCTGGCTGCAGCACACGTCTCCCCGGATCGCCCCTGTGCCAGCCCCCTGACCATTGTTCTCCAGTGGAGTGCGCTTCACCCTGGTCACCTCTTTGTCATCCGTCATCTGTGCTGGCACATGGCGGGCACAGCCTCTCCGTGTTTTGGGCACCTCCTGGCTTGGCTTATTGCCTCCTAGATTTGGGGGGCCCCTATTGTTTATTACTGGAGGGGCTCTGCGGACCAAGTTGCTGATGAGTGGGCAGCCCTGTATTGTGTCTGCCTTGGTGCTCCCTATGTGTCAGAAGAGGACAACCTGCTCCAGTGTGGGAGAGGATTGCTGCAGACTGCCCAGCACCCCCTGTGTAGGCGGCTGTGGGGGAGAATAAGGAAAGATGGAGGGGTTTAGGCGTTCCAAGACCTGGAGACAGCCGATCTGCTGGATTTGTTGTGATTTCTGCCTGATTTCTCTTTCTCCTCCCCTTTGCACTTAGTCACAAGCAAGCTGTGTAACCCTTTGTCTCCCCTCATGTATTATTGATCTGTGTTGGCATGACGGACATGTACACGGTGTTCTTAGCTGGCTCCATGCTCTGGCAGCGCTGTCATTCGCCTACTGTAGCAATGAATGGGGATAAATATGGGACTGATTCGCTCTGTTCTCATCTGTCTATGATGGTGTTGGGTTCTTTAGGGTTAATGCACCCACAACGCTCCCTTTCAGCAGATGCTTCTGCGTCTCCCATGTAGCACCCAGGCATAGGCGACATGGAGAGCTGGCGGGTTCCTGGAGAAGTCTGTCATCTTCCAGCCCTCTTCTGCTGCAGTCACTCCATATCCTGCTAGTGTAATGATGTCATTTTTATTATTTCTTTGGCAATTGGGCAGCTTGGTTTTATCTGTTCTACAACTTCCTGAGAACATGGGGTTGGTCTTGGCTTCCTGTGTATGTAGGGCTGTATTGATGTCATAATATGTAACAATGCTGTTGTCATACTGAACTTGCTTTGTTTCTCCTCTTTGACACACCTTTGCTCTCGTCAGATGCTGCCGATGCTTCCTGTTTTTGTTGTAATTTCGCTTTTCGCCTTCTAGTTTTACTTCTAGGAAATGACTCCCCATTGGCGTCTACACCTTTTTTGTGTGCGCCATTAGTCAGACATAGAGCCTGATGGGGAGAAGCCTGGACTGAAGCGATGTTGAGCCATAAATGCTGTTGTTGAGGAGAATTGTCTTTTACAGTTTCCAACCTAGTCTGGTATACTTGTATACAGATGGCATAGTCATTTATATGCAGACACTTTACAGGGGACATTCAATCCTGTAAGTTGCAAATATTGTTACACTTCATTGAAACTCTCCGGATTGTTGTGCAGGCGTCTCGCTTCTTATTGGGAACAGTTGCATAGATTTTTCCATGATTGTTTCTGCTATTGATAACCTGTTTCCATTGGTTGTAAATGTTTTGGTGCCTTGACTTGATGTTTTTTATATGAAGCATAAATGTTTACACCCAGGCTTAGCTTACTGTGCCATTGTGACCACATGACTGGACATGTCAGGTTATGTTAGTTTTTTATTTTTTTTTATTTTTTTTTTTATTTATTTCAGACTACTTTTTATGCTATAGAAATTCCTGGTATGTGCGTAACAAACTAGATAAAAATGCAGAAGAAATAAAAAAAAAATTTAAATTTAAAAAAAGGACCTTGCGCTTTACTTTGACTGAAATTCATTCATTTCAATAAACCCTTATGTTTTGTGCCTAAAATTGTGTATGAACCTAGCATTTTACTCTTTCTGCTTCGTAAGTTAGCATTTATAGAATTTATCATGTGTTTTTTTTTTTTTTTTTTTTTTTTTTTTTTAAATGTTGGCATAGTCTGCCCTGTCTTTTTCTATGTAGGTTTTGCTAAAAGGGAACGTAATTGGGCAAAATTTAGAGATGTGCTTTGGTGTACCTAAGTTCATGATTTGTGTATACACACACATTTCATCTGCTAGGTTAAGGATTCACCCAAAAAATCACTAACAAGCTTGTGCATTTTTCTGTAAATTGGCGCATGGATAATCAGACAAACACAGCATACTGTACATACCACATACTTTACAATGCAGCTAATAAATTCCCTCCATTGTCTATCTGAATGGAGTGGAATTTGCCTCTATGGCCTGTTGATTTTACGTTCATGATTTGAATATGTCCCATTGCTTGTTGTGTCTCTGCTCTTCCCCATTGAGCAGGATCATACCTTTTTTTTGAATGCTAGAGAAAAGGAAGGTTTTTCTGCATTTCTTTTATATCTGGGGGTATTGTTGCAGAATTGTTGCATGTAGGTCACGTAGCGTTGAGCTATAAACATTCAAAGTGAATAGGGCAAGCTTTGGTATCAGACAGTACCAGTTATATGGAGCTGTGTCTAGTAGGAAATTAAAGTGTTTATCCCGGCTTAGGTTACTATTACACGGGCCGATGGGGGCCCAATAATAACTGTAAACGAACGCCCATCTGCTAGATCGGCGCTTGTTTACTGGGCTTGTTACACGGCCCGATAATCGTTTAACAAAGGCCGCATGGACATAGTTACCGATGTCCCTGCAGCCCTTGCTTAAACTCTGTACATTATCTAGCCATGCTGCAGGGCTTCTCTTGCTGTCTTCTCCCCGGGTCCCGCACACTGCAGCTTCAGAGCGGTCTGTCTTAGCTGACAGGCCGCTCAGCCAATCACAGGCCGCGGCGGTCCCAGCCTGTGATTGGCTGAGCGACCTGTCAGTCAGGACAGGCCTCTCTGAAGCTGCAGCGCACGGGTTTTGGGGAGGAGAAAGATGACAGCTGCCTCCGATTACTGGATTCAGCCGTTCCCTGGTGTCTAGTGGAGGAGATCGCTCCTCCGGGACGTTGTCCCGGAGGAGCGATCTCCGTTACTGAAGCTGGCCGGGGACCTCTCCAAGATGGCGCCGTCCCCGGCTTGGCACTCGTTTGTTTTCGGCTGCAGCAGCCGAAAGCAAACGAGTGCCGATCTCATTGATCTTTGCTGTATAACTATACAGGCCATTAGATAAAAGAAAAGTTATACATGTTACATATCGTTTTAATCGTAACGAATTGAGGAACATATAAAACATGTCAGTTTTTCCATAAGACACACGGCGTAAAAACCACAGTCCCCCCAAAGAAAAAGAATTGTTTTTTTTTTTTTCAATTTCACTGCGCATATAATTTTTTTCTGGTTTCGCAGCATATTTTATGCAAAAGATCAGCCTGTCATTGCAAAGTACAATTAGTGACGCAAAAAATAAGGGCTATGGGAATGTGCTGTAGCAGCACCCAGCACACTTCCCAAACATGCTTTTATACCCCCCGTCCCTGCAATGTACAAGCCAAAAACGTACTTTATAAACTTGGCGCCCTGTATGTAAATTACCCCCAAGTAGTCCTCTGGGCGGGGAGCTGCGGGCAAGTAGTCACGGTCCCTGGGCGTTCTGCAGTGCTAATCACGCCCCTCTGGGAGGCGCGCTGTCTCTAACGTTAGCATGCCTACGTTCTTGCTGTGCCGCTCATGCGCAGTACAGCGGGTCCGGTCTGCGCCGTACTGCGCACGTGCAGAAAGCCTCGAACTCATTGCTGGAGATCCAGCAATGAGTTCGAGGCTATTTTGCACGTGCGCAGTACGGCGCAGACCGGACCCGCTGTACTGCGCATGAGCGGCACAGCAAGAACGTAGGCGTGCTAACGTTAGAGACAGCGCGCCTCCGATGACGCCGCCACAATTATGCAGGCTAATCACGCCCAGAGGGGCGTGATTAGCACTGCAGAACGCCCAGGGACTGTGACTACTTGCCCGCAGCTCCCCTCCCAGAGGACTACTTGGGGGTAATTTACATACAGGGCGCCAAGTTTATAAAGTACGTTTTTGGCTTGTACATTGCAGGGACGGGGGGTATAAAAGCATATTTGGGAAGTGTGCTGGGTGCTGCTACAGTACATTCTCATACCTTTACATGTGTTTAAGTGATTGGTTCCCTTTAAGCACAAGGAGGAAAAAACGAAAACCCAAAAAGGAAAATTAGCCTGGTCCCGAAGGGGTTAAATCGTCGTTTGCTGAAAATTCGCAGATTGCTTCGTGTAAACTTTCTTTCACCGATTTACCCTATGTAAAAGATGGGCTTAAGTGATCTTAAAAACTATCACAATAACGATTTTTCTTACGAATTTTCTAACGATTTATTCTTCTGAACGCTGATCGTTATAAAAGCCAAATCGTTGCTTCAAAATCGTTAAACGATCGATTGGGCGAATTATCGCTTCGTGTAAACGCAGCATTAGATAACCCTTTTAGTAGGCCTCAGTGCACAGCTCCTTCTGTCAGCTGATTCTCAAACCACCACCAGGCTGGTATTGATGGCCTAGCCGGGGAATAAGCCGTTAATATCAGAAGTCCTAGAAAACCGTCTTAAAGAGAGGCTGGGGTCGTGTTTTCAGATTGTTGGGCACTGCTTTGTGATTCCATCTTGGCTTTTATTTACCTGTCATGGTTCCTGTACAGTTTACCTGAATCCGCTCTGTACAGCCAGCAGCAAACCTAAGTAAATACCCTTGCACATAATGAGCAGAGACCAAAGAAGGATGAAAGTGAAAGGATGAAAAGCTAAATGATGCTATACGTGATGAGATCAGGTAGAGAAGCAGTGTGTAGAGGATAGCCGTGGCATCTGTGCTCTCCTGTCACGCCCTTGCTTCAGGGCCTTTCCTCTGTGCTAGAACCACTCCTTGTTTCCTGCCGTCACTAGTAATAACAGATCTGTTCAGAATGGGATTGTTCAGGGGTTTTGTTTGGATAGAAATTCTTATTTGCACGAAAAGAATAGAAAAAGCTTCTGTATAAATGGTGGCAAGAAAAGCTGTTGGGACTTGCACCATGTCTTCTTGTAATGTCAGATATATTGCTTAACATACAACTATAGCGTCTGATTTTTACAAAATTTTCAGCAGAATTTCCATAGTCTAAAATGTCTCTGAATACTAAGTATTTTTTTTTCTTTTTTTGTGTCCTTTACCTGAAGCTTTGGGGTTTGTGAATCTTACACATTAAGATATAGTATCAGTTGATGTTTGATTTATTTATTTTTATCCAAAACCAGGAGTTGATGAAAATATGTTCACTAGACTAGGGCGGCATGGAGATTCTTGGTCACGTGACTCCTTAACTCGTATAACTGAATGAGGTCACACTGCAACTCAAGTCACAAAAATCCCTTCCGTGTTGGTGCGTGTTTAAAACACAAAATTGGCATTCCTGGTCTTTACAAAATAAAAATCTTTAAAAATTGGAATAGTATAGTTAGGGCCCAGAGAGATAGGTGGAGGTTAAGAATCACTCTGCACAGTCACACTGAAGCCGGATACATCACTGGTGTTTTAGCTAAGGGCCCTACTACACAGAGTGATCATCTGATGAATCAGGCTGTGTAATAAAGACAACGATCAGCCGAAGAGCCTATCATTGGCTGATCATTGTCTTTTAACATGTTTAAAAATCATCAGCCGCCGGCCGTGTATTGCTGAATGTAATAGACATGTGTGGCTGATTGTTGATGACAAGGTAAAATAAAGATTAATACTTACCTGCCCATGCTTCCCGTGTCCTTCTGACTTTTCCCCGCTGACTGCATCCGCTTCTAAAACTTTCTGTGAAATGACAAGCCACTCAGCAAACCGCTGGCCGCGCTGTCCTGTCTTGGCCAGTGATTTGTTTAGGTGCATGTTCAGAGTAGCTTCAGAAGTGCCAGCGGTCGCTGTGATGAGCAGGGAATTTCTCAGAACAAGCAGGAGAACACTGGGGGAACCTCAAGAGGTAAGCATTATTTTACAAATACGCTTTCATCAGCAATGGCTGCACGGACATTGCTATTACTATCTGTGCAGATCATCAAGCCGTGTAATAGGTTCAGTAGGTAAGCACCGATCTAGCAGATTGGTGTTCGCTTACCCAGTACATCAGCCTGTGTAAGGTTGGAATTATGTTAGCATAATACAGATGCATTTTTGTGTACTTATTGTGACCAAAACTTGGCACAAGCAGTGTGAATAGGTGAGCCCTTTCTGTCAAGTGTCAATAGTTGAGGTAGGTGGAGGTGGTACAGTGGTGTAGGGAATGTTTTCTTGGCACACCTTGGGTCTTTTGGTACCTGCGTGGGCAGTAGTATTGTGGTTGACTGAGTTTATTGCTCCATTCTAGCTTTTTACCCCATGGCAGGAAGACATTTTCAGTTGCACAATGCACCATGCTACAGGAGTCTTAGGGCCCTATTACACCAACAGATTATCTGACAGATTTTTACAGCCAAAGCCAGGAATGGATTTGAGAAGGAAGAGAAGTCAAGTCTTTCCTTTAGGGCCTGTTCTCTGGTTATAGTCTGTTTCTGGCTTTGATTGCAAATATCTGTTAGATATCTTTTGGTGTAATAGGGCCCTAAGGCTCCATACAAACGTCCTGTAAATTACGGACCCTGCGCATGTGGAAGCTCTGTCATGGAATGTTACCCCGCCCGACATGGTCATGCCTGGCGGGGAAACATTCCATTATAGGGCTTCCCCCGTCCATAAGGCCTGTAATTTACTGGACGTGTGAATGCAGTCTTACAATCATGTATTGGTTCCAAGAATATGACACTTTTCTTTGCACTAATACCTTTTATATTCCCTAGCTCATAATCCTATGTTCAGAGCATGTCTGTAACTCCATCTAATGTTCTGTAACTGCAAAAACCTTCCCTGTCCCTATAGGCCAATATTCCTGCAAAACAATTCCAGCACCTGGTGGAATCTTCTCTAATGAATGACTGCAGTTCTGAAGGCCAGAGGAGGTCCAACACACTACTAGATGGATGTATTTAATAAAGTGGATATTTAGTATTCAGAATAATTTTTTCTGTATTACGGAGTTGGCGTACTTGCCTTTACACCTTACCGAATTCTCGGTGGGTCATTGAGCTGTATACTAGATTTTAATTCAGTCTAGAATGAGAGAGTTTATTGCCTTTCACGTGGAGGTTTGTGGAGTGCCGTAGGAGTTGGATCACATTTATAGCAAAGCTGTAGAGAGCAATAAACTAAATCCTAAAGATGCATTGTCTGCGGCCCCGTCTTTGGGTCCCGCTTCTCATGTTGTGACAAAAAGGAAGTGGGTTGTATTTAGTATTACATACATGTGGTAAATGCATTGTCTAGCCTGCCCCCACACACACATTCAAGGTAGAATTTCTCTACATTATTTCATTTACTTCGGTTTTGTATAGGAAGAATATTATAGTTTTGTATTTAATCAATGCTCGAGATTTAGTTAAGAAGGTGATGATCAGCTTTTGTGTAACATGGAGCAGTGATATTCAGTTCTCCTCCTACCTACATGGTAAATTTGCTTATGACTCATTCTGTACTCTGTTAATTACACAAAATTCTGTTAATTACACAGTGGCACATAATGCCTTTGATGTGGTGCTCGGTCCCTCTGAAGTAATGGCCGCTGCAGATTATATATATATATATATATATATATATATATATATATATATATATATATATATATATATAGTTTGTGTTCTTTAGGGTTGTGGTATAAGGAGTGAAAGGGCAGCTATATCGGTGCACCAAGGGGTAAAACACCACTTGAAGCACCAAATGGCCTCATCTTTATGGTGGTAAAACTGGCACCATGTGCCACTGTGTCAGGTTGCCTACAGTATAGGGATCTATCAGCGGGTTAGGATAACCTAACATGCTGATTAACTTCTAAGGGTGCCTTCACACGTACCGTATCGCTCCGTTTTTTTACATGCGCGTTTTGATTTTCACATGATTTTCGCTTTATAAAGCCTTGGTGCGGCCTCATCTGGAGTATGCTGTCCAGTTTTGGAACCCGATTCATAAAAAGGATGTTCTAGAGCTAGAGAGGGTCAAAGATGGGCAACTAAACTAATAAGGGGAATGGAGCATCTTACTTATGAGGAGAGATTAAAAGAATTACATTTGTTTAGTCTGGAGAAGAGACGTTTAAGGGGAGATATGATTAACTTATTTAAATATATAAATGGCCCCTACAAGAAATATGGGGAAAAGATGTTCTGGGTAAAACCCCCTTGCATTGCCTCCGCCTGGAGAAAAAAAGGTTCAATCTCCGGAGGCGACAAGCCTTCTTTACAATGAGAACTGTGAATCTGTGGAACAGGATCTGGTCACAGCAAAAACAGTAGAGGGCTTCAAAAGAGGCCTAGACAAGTTCTTAGACCAAAATAATATAAATGCATATGTATAGAACCTATCACCCCTTCCCTGTATCCATCCCCTCCTTGGTTGAACTTGATGGGCATGTGTCTTTTTTCAACCGTATTAACTATATAACTATGTAACTGTGAAAATCAAAACTCGCATGTAAAAATCGCACCAAAAACACAGCGATAAAAACGCAGCAATACGGTACGTGTGAAGCTACCCTAAGGTGTGAAGCTACCGCTGCGTGTCTGGTGCGATTTTTACATGCGAGTTTTGATTTTCACATAAAAATCATGTGAAAATCAAAACTCGCATGTAAAAATTGCATTAAAAACGCAGCGTTAAATACGCAGCTATATGGTACATGTGAAGGCACCCTAAGGGGGTGCAGCAGATTTGAAGTTGCAGATTCCAAGCAAATCTGCAGCTTCAAATCTGATGCAGATCCTGTATGTGTCAACACACAAATTGGCCGTGAATCCTGGTACTGTGATCTTCAATGGGGTTACATATCCGCAGCGGAATTTTCATTCCACTGTGTGTATGTAACGCCGGCCCCTTAACCTCCCACCCTCTGCAGCATACAAGACCCGATTCGGCCGATTATCGTTTGGTGAAATAGAGAGAACGATCAGCCGATGATCGTGTCATCGGCTGATCGTTCATTTAGGGCCAGACCTAAAATCATCGTTCCCCCACCGCGCATCGCTACGGTTGAATAGCGGTGCGCGGCGGGCGACCGACGATTTGACAGGCTGCAGCATCATACATTACCTGTCAGGTCTTCTCCGCGCTGTCTTCATCCCCAGGTCCCGCGCGCTCTATCTTCAGAATGGCCGGCCATTCTGAAGATAGAGCGCGCGGGACCTGGGGATGAAGACAGCGCGGAGAAGACCTGACAGGTAATGTATGCTGCTGCAAGGGCTGCAAGGACATCGGTAACTATGTCCTTGCAGCCCTCGCTAATGATTATCGGGCCGTGGAATAGGCCCAGTAAACGAGCGGCGATCTAGCAGATCGCCGCTCGTTTACAAAGTTGATCGGGCCCTGCTCGGCCGGTGGAATAGGACCCTAAAAGAATGAAACACAAAGGATTCTGTATCACTAGAATACATTCACTCTGATTAGATTTGCCATTTCAGAGAAATAATAGTTGCAACTTTAGCTTGGAATGTGGCTCTGAGTCCTCAGGTGGTCCCCCAGCCCAGATTGATAGATCTCTCCCTATACGCAAAAAGGAAAAGATATGTCTATCAAGCCTATGAGGACCACCCTTTTCCTAGGTGAAGTTACAACTATGGTTACTCCAAACATGCCACAGCTGCTCTGAGTAATCTTCCTTTTAGATGAGACTGTTCATACATTTGCAGTTTTGTTGCGTTCATTTTGTTATGATCATTCAGCGAAACCAATGCCGTTGTATTGAACGTGTACTGTGGCTCTGGCCGTGCATCCAGCTCTGTTCCTTATCCATTGCCGGGAGACTTCTATAGGGCTGACAGTTCATATTGGCTTTCAAAGACTCGGCCCCTCTGCTGGCAGACACTACATTCCATTTTCCTTCCACCCATGCTGACGTTCTCATAGCTGTCCATCTGGCTCAGAAAACCTCCTCATCTGACCAACATTCTGGCCTCCACACCCTTGTATGAGTTTAATGTGTATGCCGCAGCTTTCAGGGTGTGGAGGGCAATATGGCTGAATGTTATGATTAAAAGCTCCCATGTGAAGATCTTTCACCACATACTATTGAAATGAAAGGGCCTATAAACCTAAAGCTCATCTTAGTAGGACAATAGTCTACAAGCCGCATGCTGTGGTGTTCTTCAATGAGATTATGGATTTGGATTGGATTCCAGTATTATTTATGTGTTGCATGCGACCGTAATATGCAATCTGCATACTGTCCTCATTGATGGGCAGCATTGTTCTTGACGTAAAAAAATCTTGAACCCTACTGAAAACCTGATGGATTCCATTATGGGACCCCTTTGGGTACTGTTTGAATATAGACACAATGTAGCCCTCATCTGACCAGACGCTAGTGTGATCTGGGCCTTGTTATGGTCCATCAGAAATCTCACATGTCATTTGTCCTTTGTCTGCTTATATTCTTGGATGTATTTTGAAGCTCTTGTATATGTCGGTGTTAGAAGGTCTTGAATGATCAGGTCAATAAAGTAAAATAGTACTAGTATTTACGTGGCGTTATGCAAGCCACACCTAGGTAGTTCAGCATTTGTAGAAGTGTTTTTATTATTCTCTTCTGTGTCCTCCTTTCAGGCCGTGCAGCACACTTGAAGATTTATCCATGTGACAAAGCCCATTCTTCCTTCCCTTGACTGATGACTGGTGCTGTCACAGAGCAGTGCCCCTGACACAAAGCATTGCTGCGAAAACAGACACTGCTGCTCCGGCTTGTCTTCCCACAAGGCTTTGTAGCGTAGGAGGGCCCATGGCACATCACAGCTATCTCTTTATTAGGAACATGTAGCCGTACAGATTACTGATTTACACACTGCGATATGTATAAGCTGCCTGATAAAAGCTCTGGCTGCTCAGAGAGATCCTATTTGTTCTTCTTTTATTAGTAAATTCTGATCTTGTCCAGTCGTTCTATTTTAGCAGCCGCTAGATGACTGTGCACAGCACATATAAACCTCTTTGTTGTACGCTGCGACCTTTGATCACTATGCTAAGGCATGATGTTCGCGTGTGTATGACTCCAGCCTAACGGGCAACAACCATTTCGGAGAGATGTGTTCTGGACAATGGGAAGCCTCTGTTCTCTGAAGTCATATGATTTTCATTCATCTTGCGTTCTTAAACTTTTATCGTAAAGTACACAAGTTTTGTCTGTAGCCACTGTGTATTAGCAACAATCATCAGATCTTTCTAGATCATGGTAAATTATTGTTAAAATGAACCTTTAAAGTTAGGCGTTGACAGTAAGCTTGGGCCCATTGGCTTCCTGACCCTGGTTTAATATTAGACATCTGGCTGCTAGGGCTGATGTCTGCCATCTCTGGATGGCATTTTGGCCTGCAAGCAGTAAATAAAAATATTTTCCTTTCTGGAAAATGTGTTTCTGGGCTCATAACTATTCAACTAAGGGTCTGTGCACCACTTCCTGCAGAGCATACAGCGGCTGTTACGTAACGGAAGACTGGAGATATTTAAGTAGAAGTAAATTACAAATCTGTATAACTTTCTGAAACCATATGATTTGAAAAAAATTTCGCCTAAGTACCCCTTTAATGTGTATTTTGGGGTTTGTCGTAGTTTCCTCCCCCCCCCCCCCCCTTTTAAATGCAGTGTAACATATATTTTTTTTTTATTTACTTTGCACAATTTTTCCTGCCACAGCCTTCTGTAGGTAAAAAAAAAATGCACAAATAAGTGTGTTTGCTTGTATGTGTATATATTTTTTTCTAATCTTTTTTTTATTTTATTTTTTACTTCCATATTCAATAGAATTGGTGCCAGTTAATTGTATGGACAAAGATCATTGTGTGAATGATGAAAGAGACTTGTAATAAGAGAAAGACAAGTGAAAAACTGCCTAAAACCCCCACAGGCACTAATACACACTTTGGGGACAAAAACTTTGTGTCGGAGAAGATAATCCCGGCCAGTACTGCAGTATTGGACGGATAATCTTCATTTCTGATTAATTGAAATGCGGGCTCATCCGTGTGCACCTGCATCCCAATTTGCTGTCGCACACTCCATTGTGTGAACTGAAGGGTTCCCTGCGGCCACTATTCAATGAATAGCGGCTGCAGAAAACTGACATGTCAGTTTGTCATACTGCCGGATGGAATCCCGTCCGGAGCGTATACTGTGGGGGAGACTTATCAAAGGGTGTAAAATTTAGATTGATGCAAACTGCCTACAGCAACCAATCACAGCTCAGCTTTCAGCTCTGGTGAAAGGAAAGAGGAGCTGTGATTGGTTGCTATGGCCAGTTTGCACCAGTCTAAATTTTACACCCTTTGATAAATCTCCCCCTATGTGTATACGCGGTCGGGATTCTGTTCATTCAACGTATGTGTTGTATAAATCACGGGGTCTGATGCAGATCTGCTGCGGATCCTGTAGGTGTGAACGCACCTTTTAATGGGTTTATACATAATTTAAGCTAATATGTCAAGTATTGGGGTGGTGTCACTTCTTCTTTGCTCGTTGGCTTCAGGCTTTTACCTTCTTATTAATCGTCTGAGATAGTGAAATCAGCATACATTGTTGGAGTTGAGACCCTTTCACAGTGCTTATGTAATCATACCAGTCCCTGAATAATTTCGTCCATGATGTAAAATCCATATTGCAGCGGTTGCTTATGATTGTTAGCATGATGGCATGTGAGTGGGCCAACAGGGGTAAAGGATCTTCACAACCACACATCTTGATCTGCAGGTAGCAACTGTACTCCAGTATAGAGCCGTGCATGTGAGCCTAAAATTGATGTTCAGTTGGTGGAGATAGGGTCTGTATTGCAATGCTGTTATAGGTATCATAAGTGGGCTTTTTATTTTCTCTCCTCTATGCCATGTTGGCAGCCTCTATATAGCGAAGTGTGTAACTTCTTTTAGGGCCTTTTTCACACAAGACATACTTACAGCCCTGTAGGTATAGTATTTGTTTCCAACTAACATCTGACCACAGCAATTCACCCCCCCTACACACTAAACGAATGCAGTGTTTTTAATGGTGTTTTTTCCAGTGCCTTCTGAAAAACATCAGTCAAACTTTCCTAGGGTGGTTGTTTTGGGCAGATGGTACCTTAGAGTCGGTGTAATGGTGGCATGGGTTTCTGCAGTTCAGGGGGACGCATACATATTTTATGTACCAGGTCTTGGGCAGCCTATGACATCCACTGTTCGGGAATTGCGTAGGCCGGACCACCTGACTAGGTAAGTATAACCTAAACCTAAATAGATTGGAACGACTGACCCTGTTTGGCCTTGTGTGATTGCAGTATTCCTTTGAATTGTAGAGGACAGCTGAAATAATAGCCGCTGTCATTGTGCTTCTTGTTTTTCAGTTGACAATTGAGCATTACTATTTTTTTTTTTTTTTTTTTTCTTTTGCAGGCTTCCTTCCTTTTTCCTGTTAGCCAGAGAGCGTGCCGGCTCCCTGCTGGCCATGAATTCTCTGTAGTAGTCCCCATGCCATCTATTCTATTAAATATTAATGCTAACAATTTTCCTCCTTTTCAGAATGGAGTTCAAGCTTTTCTTTGTCTTTTGCTTTGCTTTTATTGGAGCATAATTTTTATTTGATCCTGTTTACAGTTGTAGTTTTGCGGAGATGGATGGACATAGCTTTTATATTACTAGTAAAGCAGTACAAACTTTGTGTTTGTGCCTGGTCGTATAGATTATATATCCCAGTATAGTTTAGGACCGCTTTATCTGTGGCATTGCACTAGCTTTCTGGTTTGAATGCCATATTTATGATGCCCAATGTCTTTCAAATTTGTGATAAATTACAGTTCTATCTGCCTTCTATCTGGAAGTTACTGGCAGAAGAGGATTGTAAAGAAAGAAGTATACTGGATAGATTCAAAGTATGCAACTATACCCTACCCCCCCACACACACACATTTTTTTAAGTTACTAAAACCAGTTGTTACTTTTTTTCATTGTTTGGCTTGGTTCTCAGCAGATTTCCTCTCTAAGGGCGGGTTCAGACTGCGGAATTCTCGCGGATAAATTCCGCAGAATTCCATCGCCTGTACTCGCTCATGTCCTCTCGCCTTTCCGACGGCTCCATAGACACCATTCTATGGGCCGGCTGATTCTGCATTTTGCTGAAAGAATTGTCACGTCATTTCTTTCGGCGGAATCAGCCGGCCTATAGAATGGTGACTATGGAGCCAGAGGAAAGACACGGCCGTGAGCGCGTACAGGCGACAGAATTCCGTAGTCTGAACCCACTCTCAAAGTTACACATACTTAAATTTTTTGGACCAGGTGCATAAAAAATTAAAATAAGAATAGATGTTTTAGCCTTCTGCAGCTGATCGGTTTCCAGCTTTTTAAGTCTAATCTGCTGCGTGACCGTTATTAACCATAGGTTCCAGTATTAAGAACCATTTGCACAGTTCATGTAATTGTACTGGCTTCGAGGTTACCTAGGCATGGCTTTGATCCTCTGGTAACTGCACTAAGATGTCTGAGGTTTTTTTTTTTTTGTTTACATTTCTACAGAATTTGAGGGTCTCCTTCGTGTATCCTTTGTGGCAGAGCTGAAAGTTTTTTTTTTTTTTTAAATAGCCCTATTCCTCTGCTCACCTTATCTGCGGTTCTTCTAAATGTATGGGTGGTACAGAAAGTCATGTCATCTGTCCTCACAGCCTACCTAGTAAGGGCAGTAGAGGAGTTCAGTAAGGGCCAGTTCACACAGAGTAAAACTAGCGGAGTTTTGTGGCGGAACTCTCTGCCACGCAATCCCGCCAGCCTCCGTGTCCATGTCATACCAGCAGTCTATAGGAGGCTTGTGCGTCTCCTCTCTCTTCTCCTCTACACCCCTATCATGTCAATTCTTCCATGTGGAGAGCGGAGGCGCGCTAGCCTCCCATAGCAGGGCTCCAGACCAAAAAATTTACCTAGGAGCCACCTAACCTGAAAAATTTAGGCGCCAAATAGAATATTTGGTCGCCAACATTTTAAAACATGTAAAATTAATGTTATGTTAAATGGGACTTACTGTGTGCAGAGGTCACGGCAGCATCCTCCTCCTTTAGATTCTCTCTTTTCTTAGTTTGAAAACGTTCAACATGGAAACTTGTAACTTGACAACCATATACCCCCCCTGCTGCCGGTGTGTTCCCTCAGCCAGCTGCCATCTTACCGGCAATGATCTACTATAACTATATATATATATATATATATATATATATATATATATAGCAGCCGATGACATATAGCCCCTGTGGCAATGTATATGGGAAGTGGTACTGTGCAGTGTATATACATACAGACACTGAGGGAAGTGGTACTGTGCAGTGTATATACATACAGACACTGAGGGAAGTGGTACTGTGCAGTCTATACATACAGACACTGAGGAAAGTGGTACTGTGCAGTCTATACATACAGACACTGAGGAAAGTGGTACTGTGCAGTGTATATACATACACACACTGAGGGAAGTGGTACTGTGCAGTGTATATACATACACACACTGAGGGAAGTGGTACTGTGCAGTGTATATACATACAGACACTGAGGGAAGTGGTACTGTGCAGTGTATATACATACAGACACTGAGGGAAGTGGTACTGTGCAGTGTATATACATACAGACACTGAGGGAAGTGGTACTGTGCAGTGTATATACATACAGACACTGAGGGAAGTGGTACTGTGCAGTGTATATACATACAGACACTGAGGGAAGTGGTACTGTGCAGTGTATATACATACAGACACTGAGGGAAGTGGTACTGTGCAGTGTATATACATACACACACTGAGGGAAGTGGTACTGTGCAGTGTATATACATACACACACTGAGGGAAGTGGTACTGTGCAGTCTATACATACCCCCCCTCGCACCCCACACGCACTGACTACCGCACCTGGCCGCCATCACAACAGACACACTACCAATCCCCCGCCCATGCCGCGGTCCCCCCACACACATTACTGTCCGGCCGCCACCCCTGCCGTCCCTCCGGTTGTACTCACCCACTATCTAAGCTTGGTGCCGCTGGGGTGAACTTGAAGAACCGCGGCGCCGGGTGAGGAGAGGCGGGAGAGAAGCGCTGGAGGAGTGTGGCGCCTCTGCGGCCGTCCGTCCAATGAATGACGGACGTGCTGAATGACGTCACTGGAGAAGCGTGTCCCCGCACACGTCATCCAGCACGTCCGTCATTCATTGGACGGCCGGCCGCAGAGGCGCCACGTGATTCGGCGCGGAAGTCCTTAAAGAGACAGTGCGCCGCCCGGGCCAGTCGCAAATGGCGCCCAGATTTATTAATTTGCCATTTGCAAGATGTCAGTTGCATTGGCGACCATTTTGGTCGCCATCTGGAGCCCTGCATAGACTGCCAGTATGACAGGGAGGCTCTCTGCCGCGGAGTTCTGACAGTTTTACTCTGTGTAAACTGGCCCTATGGAGAGCTCCAGGAGAAAGAGAGTAACTGCAGCACACATGGTAAAGTTTTTATGTAACTCCCATATAACTTTATAAGCATATAACTATATATTAGTTTCCTAGAACATTAAAAAAAAAATCATCCCTCATGATCTAATTCTGCCTCAGTAAAGCAAATTACCAGTTAATACGATAAAACAACAACCCTATTCCTAGGAGTGTACCATAACCACTGATCTAAAGCTTATAACTACTCCTATAATGACAAACATATCAGGACATGATTGGAGTTGTAGTTGTTCAACAGCCTTAGCCTGCTGTACACTTAATTACATATAAATATTACTCTTTGAATTTTCTTGTTTCCTAACTGCTATACTACAGCTATTGTGGCGTAATAGGAATTATATCTGCTTGCATGAAAGTAAAATGTCAGCTCTTTACTGTAATAAAATAGAAACTTTGCCAACTTGTCTCTGACCAATTTAGAACATGCAGAAGTTTTGACAGTGTCCGGTTGCTCAGATACCCACTGATAACTAGGGTCCTGTTACACAGGCAAATTATTGTCTATTACCAGCAATGATCCACTATATAGCAAGTCTACAGTGCAAAAAATGGATGAGAAAACTGATTGCAAAAACGCATGTGTGAACCCAGCCTAAGCTGTACGAATCATCAGAAGGAAGATAGTGGAGGCAATGTGAATTAACAGGTTGTCATTGCAGCCAGGGAAATTTCTTATTTACCTGTTTACGTCACAATATTTACTACATATGTATCCCATGTAAACACTCTCTGCTGCCACCATTGGCTTACATGGCTCCTAGGCATGTTACATGCAGATTTTTCAGTGGTGTTTACCATTTTATGTTACAGCGTGCTGTTTCCTTGTGGTATTTTTCTGGGGTTTGAAATCCCCATTGACTTGTTTGTAACAATGTAGTACGTAGCTAAAATAACCTGTGGGCCTGGCCTAGCTACACAATTAAGTGTTAAAATGACGGCACTAGAGGCTACTAATTAGTATATATATATATATTTTTTATACAGACTACAAGACTCCTTTTAAGCTATGCATAAAAAGCTGTCATTATGAAAAGAGAACAATAATGCAGCAGAAATAAACCTGAGAGCCCACATATGTTCAGTGAGTGACTAGAAGCGGATGAATACCTGTGCACGTAAGATTTCTCATGCTGTTTTGACCCTGGTGCCAAACCTGCCTCTTTGTTTCTTTATTTGGCCAAGCACAGGGCATTGTGGGTGCTGGGAGCGCTCATCCTATAGTTAGCCTCCATAGCTACAGTATGTGCTCACCGCCGCTGATTAATTTATTCATCTCTTATCGAGCTATGAGTCATCTGGTCAATAACACAACACATTCCTGACAACTCCCACACACCCTACTTAGTGAAATTTTCAGAAATGTGAAGTCTGCAACGCTGACATCTTGAGATTGTTTAGCTGAATTTCTTTGCAAAGGAGGCTGTTTTTCTCATGGTCGGTATAGCTTTCTTTCAGATTTTCTTTTTATTGTTTTTTTTTTTTTAACCGCAAAAAGGAAAATCAACGTACAATAGTTCAGGTGGTCTACACATGACACTTCCCTGACTAAATATTTCTTTACAAATAGGTAGAGCTTTCTTTTGTCTACTGGATGGAAGTAGTAGTCACATAAGCCTTTATAGAGCACCAGCAGATTCTGCAGCTCTTTGCAGTTTAGTAGAAGCCAAAAAGTAAAATGGGTAAAAACAAGGAGAACATACAATCTAAATAGCACAGAAAATGGATCACACATCATGTTTCATTTATTCTCGTGCTAGGCTTTATTCACATGCGGTAGTAGAAATTTGTCCCATAGACAGTAAGGCCCATTACATGGGCTGATTATTGGGCAAATATGTGGCCATCGGAACCATTCCCAATAATTGTCCTGTTGCTGCGTCTCCACATTGTGGTCCCCACACTTGAGTTTTTCAGTTCCTGCAACATTGTGCTGCCATTGGAAAATGCAGTTGGGGTGTGATTTTATGCATGTGGAAACATCATCTTTAAAAAACTTAAGGATATGCATACATCCTTGCTGCCAGCTTCTAGAAGACGACCACACAAGTATAGCATTCATACCTTCAACTTAGATCTGGCATCTTTTTTTTTTTTTTTTTTTTTGGGGCGGAGGGGGGGGGGTGGAATCCTTATTCCGGGCTGACTGTGTCTGACACTGTCTGTGCCTGCCCCACACGGCCTTAGCCCACCCACTCTCTGACTGCTAATGTGTCTTCCAGAACATCACCAAAGGTATGTATGCAATGCTTGTTTGATTTACAATCCGGAATTTGGCAGTGATTAGCACGCAAATGAGAAATAAGGTTCTAGCTGATCATATTTTTTGTGCAGCCATTTAAATGATTAAAGAAGTTGTTTGGCATTAACTGAAAAGCTACTATTCTCCCAGGTGTGTGGGAAACACAGCCCTGGGAGTGGTATACTTACCTGTCCTGCTCCTCTGCAGCTGTGGGTTTCTAGGCCACTTGCTGTCATCATTTTGACAACATCCTCTGACGTGCTGCTCCTACTGGAAACCGCCTCTCAGCATAATGTATAGCATAGTCTATTTTGTTGTCAAAACAATGACCGCAACAGGAAGAAGGCGGAGCGGGATAGGTAAGTATACCTCACTGTTATGTTTTTTGGAGAGGTTTCACTGTATAGGATCTGTTTTTACTGAGCAAAAAATAATTCTAGGCAATACCCTCCCTTTCAAGTGAATCTGTCCACTGCAATTCAAGTTTGAAATTGCTGATGCTGTTAGGTCAAGGAGGTGTATATCTATCTGTGCTTCTATAGTGTATAAAATGCTTTCATTCTCCTGTGCAAAGTATCAAATGCATCCCAAGCCCCTGAATTGCTGCAAGCTGGAATGAGATGTCCTCCTATCCTTGTCTCTGCTTAGGCTTGGCTAAGTGCTGACCGTCAGTCAGGCTGGGTCAGGGATCGGAGGGAGGAGTGAGGAGGTGTTCCAGCTTGCAACATTCAGAAGCCTGGGAGAGAAATTAAGAGAAATAATGCTTTTCTTTTTACCTTACAGAAGCACAGGCATGATATGTGACTGGTACCATGTATCTCCTTGAATAAGAACAGATTAGAAGAATCGGTACCTAATTTACATATTCATTAAAGGGGTTATCCAGTGCTATAAAAAATGGCCACTTTTTTTAAAAGACAACACGACTCTTGTCTTGTTCAGGTGTGGTTTGCAATTAAGCTCCATTCACTTCAATGGAACTGAGCAGCAAAACCCTGCCCAAGCTGGATACAAGAGTGGGGCTGTCTCTGAAAGAAAGTGGCCATGTTTTTGTAGCGCTGGATAACCCCTTTAAAGTTAAGATTTAGTGAAAACTGCACTGAGGCTGAAGGTGAGAAAGCCATCTTTGTTCTCAGTGTTCCGTGAGCTATGGAAAGGGAACCAATCACCTGACTAATCCTTATAACGCTATTAATCTATGCTAACACATCTATCCCGTAACACATTTACCAAACATGTATCTATAGCGCCTTTTACTGCCTGGGATACAAAATATAAATTTGTTCCTGTGCTGTATGCTAATTGATGTCATTTGGACGTTTTTTCAGGGCCAAGTAGTCACAATCCCAGGGCTGGGTTTTGCTAAAAACAGGTCTCTATGGCTGTGATTTACAGCCCTGTGTCATGGAATCATCATCCAGAGGCGGCCTGGCATTACACAGTTGCTCCCACGCCTTTGTTCTGGCGGACATGCGCAGTACAGCAGCTTCCTATCCAGGCTTCTCTTTATCAGCTATCTAACAGTGTCAGCAGTTTAAAGCATGAATTGCTGCTGACAGATTTACTTTGAGGATGCCAGTTGAGCTGCCTGTTGCCAGTCCTTGCTTCCCTATGTAGTCAGTGAATCAATGTAGTTAGATTCGGTTGCTAGAGCAACTGGTGTCAGGGTTTTACACCAATCAGTAGTGGATTAGTGTCGCTCCTCTCATTAGCGTTACCTATTCTGAGCATTATTACTAGGAGAAGGTTAGCTCTGTGTGGGGTTTAGGTGACAGCTGTATTTTTAAGGTTCCTGACAGTTTGGCAATAAACAAAAACATTACACCGCTCTGTGGGACTTTCTGCTTTGTTGCTGTGAATGCTTTTATATACCTCAATGGATACTTTACATACACAATGTTACTACGTTATGCTATTAAATCAGGGATGGGGAACCTTCGGCCCTCCAGCTGTTGCAAAACTACAATTCCCACCATGCCTGGGCAGCCGAAGCGAAGCTTCGGCTGCCCAGGCATGGTGGGAATTGTAGTTTTGCAACAGCTGGGGGGCCGAAGGTTCCCCATCCCTGTATTAAATAAAGTAAGGCCTGTAATCTGCTCAGAGAAACCAGCACCTGCTGCATGAGGATTTCCTCCCTATGAATTCCTTGGATATCTTGCTGATTTGTGTTGCTGATTCCAAAACGTGCAATGTGTGAACAGGTAGCAGTTTCCTTGTTTGTAAGTTTGTTTACATGGCTGACGGTAAACTGGTTATAATAGGAGGACTCCTATACCAGTACGTGTGTAGATGTGTCTCGGCGGTGTGTATGGAAAATGGCAGCAGCAATGGGCTGATGACTTAGCAGGGCTGGTGGAGTTTGTAACGTATTGCTCCCATGCAGTTTTATATATTGCTCTTCTCTTTAGGACTTACATGTTGCGTGTCCATGCACTAGGACATTGTGTGGCATTTCATATGTTTAAAAGCCAGCCAATTTCCCACTTCAGCAAAAAAAAAAAAAAGTATTGAGTCTTTAGTTTACCATATTCTGCCTGACGCAGCATACGTTGGCATCTCTTTTTAACAGGTTGCTACTGTATATACGAAACGCACAAGGATAACCCAATTCTTAGCAAACGAGTTGTGCTTTGCGATCTTCCTTGTGATGTGCTCTCTAAGAATCCTCCCGGTCCTATTTACCTTTCCTGAATTCAGTCCATGTAGGCTTCTGTTTATACACTGTCTTGTAGATCGCGCACACTGCTCAAATAAACACTTTCATAATTAAAGTTCAGCTGAAGTTTCCTTCTCCTCCCCATCCTCGTCGGGTTGATATTTAATCAGCAAAGTGTTCTGTAATCTGTCGCTGTTAGACGTGACTGGTTTCCTTAAAGTACCTGGTGCTAGTGGAAGAGCAAGTGAGTTACTCTGAATCCACCAGGTTAAATGATGATGCTACTCATGGAGGTGATTTATATTTTCCGCTAATATGTAGTAATAAAATATGATAGTGATCGGATAATAATTTTCTGCAATGTGATGCTAATTGTGGAATCCCCATCTTTTCCCTCCTCAATGTATTTAAGTAGCTATATTTAAGAAACACACCTGGTGCTAGTGGAGGATAACATATCACCTGGTGAAAGCTACAAAGTAAACAAAACCTGCTAGAACAAGTAAATCCTAGATGGTAAAAGGGGACTTGAAGTAGTTTCTGGAATTTTCAGTCCTCTCAAACAGGTTCATTCTATGGACGGATGACGGATTCCGCCCGTGCGTAGAATGGAGTCTATGATACGGGCGCACGCCAACCACAGTCCGCGAGCTGCGGAATGTGCAACGAGTTTTTAGTCGCCTTTCCGTAGTGTGCATGTACCCTTAGGGCCCTATTACATCGATTATCTGACAGATTTTTTTGAGCCAAAGCCAGGAACAGACTATAAACAGAGAACAGGTAATAAAGGAAATACTGAGATTTCTCCTCTTTTCAAATCCATTCCTGGCATTGGCCTAAAAAAAAATCTGTAAGATAATCTGTTGGTGTAATAGGACCCTTAGGCAGTGTTACCACATGGTTGAAACTTTCCCTATGATAATGTGGTGATAAATATTTAGTATGGGCTTTAATAAGCAAATCTGCACATATGCTATATTTACTAAGATGTATTGTCCGGTACTATGTTGCTGGTGTCCACATCAGCTGGCATGTATCAGTTTAGTCTGAAGTTGTTCTGTGGAAATAGAATCTGCACTATTGGGTCATGGTTTTACCCTGTAAGGAATCTATAGCCCATTGACAAATTGCTTATCCGTTTTGTACAGAAAATAATAGTCTGTTGATTATTGCATTTGAAAATTTCATAGTTTAGATATTTGTTGCAGTTTTAACCAGCCACCTTTTTCTTTTGACTAGTGTTCATTATTTTCTACAGTGCACTAGGGCTCTATGCACACTCTTCAAGCCACCAGAGGTGTATGTCAGGAAGATGGTGTCTGTAGCATATCTTTAATGTATGACAACAGTTATTAGGAAGTGTGACGTGGAGATCATTCCCTGGCACACTTGGCACAGCCAAAGTTTTAGGGTTACTGGTCCATTAAATCCCCCACCCTCTAATGGTAAGAGGACCAGAGGTCATTATAGAAACTGGAATATTTCATATTTATTTTTCTTGTACTATCACGGAAAAAAAAAATTATCCAAGTTGTTTTCTGATAAATTGCCTTTAACATTGGACTTATCATTATCACATTTCTGACAGCTAAATACACACAACTAGAGTGGGGTGTGGCCAGTGTCACAAGTTTAGATAATGAACTGTGACAGGAAGGGAGTGGCAGACATTGGAGAAGTGAGATTACAATCCACTTAGTGTCTCAATACACCGATAATGGGCTAGTCTATAAAAAAAATAACTTTTAGATCAACTGGTCCAAGAATGTGCTAGAGATTTGGTAATTTACTTCTATTAAAAAATCTCCAGTCTTCCAGTGTTTATTAGCTACTGTATGTCCTGCAGGAAGTGTTGTTTTCTTTCCAGTCTTTAATAGTGCTCTATGCTGCCATCTCTGTCCATGACAGGAACTGTACAGAGCAGTAGGAAATTCTCATAGAAAAATACTTCTGCTCTCCATACTGAAGAATACACCATTTACTGCAAGATGTACAGCAGCTGATACTGGAATACTGGAGAAATTTTTTTTTTAATAGAAGTAAGTTAGAAATCTCTGCCACTTTCTGGCACCGTTGATTTGAAAGAAAGTTTAGATGAGTGTTGGTAGAATGCTTAGAAATTACCAGGATGCATGTAAAGTTTATGGGGATGTTCCTGCTCCCCCTGATGCTAAATGTCTGACATGTTGGATCATGTATTGATTGTTTTGCAATTGGTGTCTGGCAAAGGTTTATTACCCTCTCCACAGTGAGAACACATGAATATTTGGCTAAGCATACTTGTATTCTTGGGGAGCTTAGAAGCAATAGTTATTATTAAATAAGCAAATGCTTACTTTTTTTAAAGTGTCACTGTCGCCTGTACTATTGATTTCTGCAAAACAAATTTAATGACAGTGACACTTTTAATGTGCTTTTTAGCTGTAAATGTAAACTTTTATAAAATCACCATGAAAGATATATGGGGTAATTTTTCCGAAACAATATGCCATTTTTTTAGGTAAAAACATAAATTTTTGCACAATGGTAATTTGTTCAATTTTTTTTTACTCCCTTTACGCCAAGTGGATGGAGCTTCTTGGCAAAGGGCGGGGCTGCCGTGGCCAATCGCTTTTCTCATAATTTACATTATTAATCGGTGTAAGTTACCACAGTAATCTACACTATCTTAGAGCCTGCATAGGTTTCTGGGACTGTCACACGGGCAGCCATAGCTGCGCTGGATTTGTTAAGAGCTGGCACTTAATAAATCCTGTACTACTGACAGATACAAGATTTTACATAAGTGGCATATAAAAGACTGCTTTTGATAACATCCCCTCCCATATGTGTTAATGCAGCACAGTAAAAAGATTTAAGAACACTTATTATACGGCATCGCTAGCAATAGTGATCTAATGTCCTCTCGCATACTTATTCCTTATTAAAGTAATGTACGTAATACAACACAAATAACATCCATGGAAAAAAACAAATCACGAAAAAATGAATATCTCCACATCACTGCAGTATTTGATAAGTTGCTGCAGCCAGGTAATAACAGCATATTTTGACCTCTGACTCCACTGTGACCCTTTTGCATTCTGTGCTTTGGATCTGGGTTTGCACTCCAGTTGGCCACCTGCCGAGCACTGATGACCAGATGCTGTCTCACCTTGGACTCTCTGGTTTTACCCAGAGTAAAAAACACACAATATGCAAAGAATGGGTCAGTGAAGCCTCAGTTGCGAGTCTCAAAACACGGGAATAGCCAGATATCGCTCTCTCCATGGAATCGCACATAGAGTAAGGGTCCATTTACAGAGAAAAATTCTGACAAAGATTTGAAGCCAAAGTCAGAAACTAACTATAAACAGAGATCAGGTCATAAAGGAAAGACAGATATTTTTCCTCTTTTCAAATCCATTCCTGGTTTTGGCTTCAAATGTTTGGTAGATAATATTTCTATGTAAATGGACCCTAAGGGGGGGTAATAATATCCCTTTAACTACAATATGTTCTATCCTTTGTTGGTTTGGTTGACAGATTTCAGGGTAAAAAGTGCATAGCAACTTACATGTAAAGTAAATTCCATAGAAGGCAGCATTGCAGGAGAAGCCTACAGAATCAGACTAGACAAATGAAAGTACAAAGAACCTTACGCTATCAGCCTATCTATGTATATCTGAGGTTATGAAATTAGTATTAAATTCTTAAAGGGTTTCTTTGGGTGTGTCAACTTTTTTTTATATTGGACTTTTTGTATAATTTCTTTTATATTGTAAAAAAACTACTGTAAATAATAAGGCTGGGGCTATATGGCTGACTGATTCCCAGCTGCACAGCCTTAACCAGAAAGCTTTCTAACCTCCTGTTAGAGCAGGAAATGCAGCCAAATACTGATTGGGGCATGTCACCACTGTGGCCATTGATTGGCACAAATGAAACCGCATAGGAAGTGGTGAGTAGCAGTAATTGCTGAAAGGCACTTGTGGAAGATAGGGCAGGTAAGTATGGTTTCTCTTTACTTTTACAGCACTTGAAGTCCAATCTGAAAAATAATTAATATGTATCCCTGTAATAATCCTTAACATTAAGGGTATATTCACACGGGCGGGCTCGCAGCGAGATTCTCGCTGCGAGCCCGGCAGGTCCTGGCAATTCCCATACACTACATACTTGCTGCGGTCTAAACGACCGCAGCGAGTATGTAATTCTGCCGCCCTTAACCCCTTTTGCTCCCGCCCGGCTCCCCCGCTGTAAGCATACTTTACCTGTCCTTGCTGCACGGGGTCCCGGCGTCCTGCTCTCCCGTCCGGCCAATCAGTGGCTGCGGCTGGGCAAGTATGTAGTATATGGGAACTGCCAGGACCTGCCGGGCTCGCAGCGAGAATCTCGCTGCGAGCCCGTTCATGTGAATATACCCTTGATGGGTATTTTACCCGAAAACTAAAAAAAGATCAGTGCTTCTCAATTCCAGTCCTCAGGCCTCACCAACAGGTCATGTTTTGAGGATATCTCATACAAAGATCACCTGATGCACTGAGTATAATTATATCACCTGTGAAATACTAAGGAAATCCTCAAAACATGACCTGTTGGTGAGGCCTGAGGACCGGAATTGAAAAGCACTGCTGTAGATGGGTATTAGGAAAAGGTAAACAAGTTATACACAGATAATCTTATTAGAGCATATTTAGACTCTAAGTAGATTATGGGGTGATAGAAGCATGCTGTTTAAGATTTAAGTGTAACCTGTTTGTGTGCCCATTGTCCTGTGAGAAAGAAATGTAGACATAGCAAATGTGGACAACTCCCTGTAACAAATACCAGTGGATGTTTGGTTCACCCATGCTCCATAAAACCTGAGGATGGGGGTGGTGCTGTTATATTTAATCCCTGATAACCCCTTTAAATCTTTCTTTTAATTGGCACTCTGATAAACAGTTAGTAGTTTGGCCTTCTTTTTGTTCCATATATCAGTGATGCTTACAAGTCTACACGTCTTCCTCCTCCGGTGGCACTCTGAGCCCTGCCGACAGCACCATCAAAGCTTGTGCCTCCTCTAGCTCCCTAGCATAGGGTGGGCATTAACATCCTCTTTGACAAGCACTAACAGACATGAAAAATGTTTTTGCAATGCAACAAGATGAAAATAATAATCATTAAGGCTACAGAACAATGTTTTTTTTCTCTCTTCACTAAAATGTCAAATCTATGTTATGGAATGATAGAAATGTTACTGATATAATTCTATCACATGGAAATTGAGCCTTTGGGTGTACTCCAGTGTATTTCACTTGTAACTCTTAGCTCTCTAGACACTAGTTTTGTTACTGTAGTTGATAACACTATCTATTGGCTATCAATTGGTCAGGAGACGATATAATGTAGCAAGAATATGATAATATGCTGATGGATGAAATTACTAAAATGTCATTAAAGGGGGACATTGTAGTTATGGGCGACTTTAACATGCCGGATGTGGATTGGAATATCCCTTCTGCACTTACATGTAAAAGCAAGAATGTACTGGAGGCCCTTACAGGGGCATCTCTAAAGCAGCTAGTGAAGTCACCTACCAGAGGAGAGAACATTCTAGATTTAGTATTTACTAATGTGGATCGGGTGTCTGAAGTTAGAGTGGAAGAAAATCTAGGATCCAGTGACCACCAGTGTCTATGGTTTGACGTACAAACTGACTACGTCCAATCCCATACTACAACAAGAGTATTGGATTTTAGGAAGACAGATTTTAATAAAATGGGGGAGTATTTAGATAAAGAATTAAGAGGGTGGGATAAAACATCGGGGGCGAGCACTCAGTGGGCAGAATTAAAAAATGTCATATTAAAGGCAACTAGACTATATGTACGAGAAGTTAGCAAAAGTAAAAGGAAGAAGAATCCATTATGGTTTACTAGAGAGGTTAAGGCCATTGTAAAAGGAAAAAAGGCAGCGTATAGGAAGTATAAGGAGACTGGGAATGAAGCTGACAGAGAGACGTACAAAAGTATACAGAAGGAGGCAAAGCAGATTATAAATGCTGCTAAAGCCTCAAAAGAAGAGGAAATGGCAAAATCTGTTACTGCGGGGAATAAAACCTTCTTCAGATATATAAGTGACAGGAAGAAGAAGAAGAATGGCTGCAGCATTACTAAAATAAGTAATGGGGAGAATACGTTTATTGATGGAGATAAGGAGGTCGCTGACTATTTGAATAGTTACTTCTGCTCAGTGTTTTCAGAAGGCAGCCTTCACAATCACAGGATGGTTGGACACAACATTGCCTCCAGCTATATGGGTTCGGCTCCAGTATTTTCAGAGGCTGAAGTTGCAGAGGAACTTGCCCGTTTAAAGCTGAATAAGGCGATGGGTCCAGATGGGATCCATCCCAGGGTTCTTAAAGAACTCAGATCTGTGATTGCTGCCCCCCTGACAGATCTGTATAACCAATCCCTGCTAACAGGAGATGTCCCCGATGATTGGAGAACAGCCAATGTTATACCAATCCACAAGAAGTGGAATAGAGAAGAGCCCAGTAACTACAGGCCAGTGAGCCTGACATCTGTAGTAGTGAAAATGATGGAAACTCTTCTAAAAAAGAAGATAATGGATCACCTAAGAATCAACAATTTGATGGATCCAAACCAGCATGGCTTTACTGAGGGCCGATCATGTCAGACTAATCTCATTGATTTCTTTGATTATGCCACAAAAGTGCTGGATGAAGGTGGTGCTGTGGATATCGCCTATCTGGACTTCAGCAAAGCTTTTGATACAGTTCCCCATAAAGAGCTGATAGAGAAGTTGGAGAAAATTGGACTAAATCCCTGGATAGTTCAGTGGATTTGTGGTTGGCTGAAGGAGAGATATCAGAGGGTTGTTGTTAATGGTGTATATTCTGAGCAGAGACTGGTTACAAGTGGTGTGCCACAAGGGTCTGTTCTGGGTCCTATTCTTTTTAATATGTTTGTAAGTGACATTGGAGAAGGGTTGATAGGTAAAGTTTGTCTGTTTGCTGATGACACAAAAGTGTGCAATAGGGTGGATATTCCTGGAGGTGTCAGTAATATGGAAAATGATTTAGCTTTGCTAGATACGTGGTCCAAACAGTGGAAATTGAAGTTCAACGTTTCCAAATGTAAAATAATGCACTTGGGGAGGAGGAATCCTCTATCCGAGTATCACATCGGCAGTACTGTGTTGGAAAAGACTTCAGAAGAGAAGGATTTAGGGGTAATGATTTCTGAAAGCCTTAAAATGAGTCACCAGTGCAACCAGGCGGTGGGGAAAGCAAATCGTATGCTGGGGTGTATAGCTAGAGGTATAACCAGTAGGAAGAGGGAGATTGTGATCCCGCTGTATAGAGCTCTGGTGAGGCCACATCTGGAATACTGTGTCCAGTTCTGGAGACCTCACCTAAAAAAGGACATTGATAAAATAGAACGGGTCCAAAGACGAGCTACAAAAATGGTGGAGGGTGTGAGGCATAAACCATATCAGGAAAGACTTAAGGATTTGAATCTGTATAGTCTGGAGGAAAGACGGGAAAGGGGGGACATGATTGAAACCTTTAAGTATGTTAAGGGACTAAATAAGGTTCAAGAGGGGAGTGTTTTTAGTAAAAAACTGAGCTCAAGAACAAGAGGACACAGTGAAAGGTTAGTTGGGGGAAAGATCAGAAGCAATGTTAGAAAATATTATTTTACTGAAAGAGTGGTAGATTCCTGGAACAAACTTCCAGCAGAGGTGGTTGGTAAATCTACAATAACAGAATTTAAACACGCCTGGGATAGACATATATCTATCCTAAGATAATAAGGAAGAAAATACTAAAAGGGCGGACTAGATGGACCCAGTGGTCTTTTTCTGCCGACAATCTTCTATGTTTCTAAGAAAATGTCTGTTTTCTTTACAGTGTAACAACTTGAAAATGAGCTCTGCATGGTCCATGAAACTCTACTGTGCTGGTCTCCACAGCGGTGGTGATATTGATGCCTGTCTTTTATGACTATACATTTACGTACTTTTGTTTTACGCCTGATTAATTTCTAACATGCTACATGAAAAATGGAGGAGTTGTTCCTTTAACTTACTGGGACGTTAGTTAACAGAGGGCCCTTTGCTGCTGGCATAAGGTCACTTGCCCCTAATAAATACATTGAGGGCATGTGGCTGTTCACCCTTTCCGTATATAATCTAACTAGATGCTCAGAGCTGTGGGAACTTGTCTTCAGCTTGACAGGAGGTTAAAATACAAATTACTGGAAGCCACAAGGCCACGTGAAACGTTTATTCCAGACCTGTATAGGAAGTTATTTACAGGGAACTTCAAATATATCATTACAAAGTACCCCCAAAAGGCTATGATTTAAGGATATTCCATATAGAGAACCTGTTGGGGGGTACTTGGGGGCTGGAGTTAAGAAACACTGCTCTAGAGTCATCAGCTATGAGTGGGCAGCAGTATGTAAGCAGAGTGCTACTGAGCCGTTATACTTTTCATCAATGAATGACAAACTTCTTTTGTTTTGACATTTTATGATAAAGGGGTACTCCACCCCAAATTATTAACACATTATTAAAGTCTAATCAGCAATCTTTACATCTTTCTGATATAATGTAATGTCCTCTGCTTCATTCTTGCACTTCCGATGTGACTCGCCTTCTCTAGATGCTAAAACACTTCATCAGGGCTTCCACTCTGTCTTGCTTCTGCTCCCCCCCCCCCCCCCCCAATTGGAGATGTAGAACATGTGATCCATTGACATCAATGTTCTGTAATTTCCTGGCCGGCACCATCTTGAATTTAGGCCTGGATTTACTGAATGTTACAGCTGAGGAACTGAGGCACACAAAAGCCTATCAAATGATATTTTATTTAAAGGGTACCTTTTCACTTGGTGACCTTGGCGGGATCCTCAGGGGAAAAAAAAAAATCTTACGGGTGGATGGTCCTCTTCTGAACCGCGGATCTCAGAAGAGGACTGCCCACCTGCAGAATTTTTTTAAGAAGATCCTGACACTGTCACCAAGTGAGAGGTGTCTCAGCCAGATATGGCATCTCAGCCAGCCTTACATACAACATATGTTTCTCAACGTCAGTGAATCTAGGAACATTGCCCCCTGGGAAAGGTCTGGCTAGCTCACTGACGTTGAGAAACACGTGATGGTGTCTCCGCAGTACTTTTGCATATTTGATTTCCCAGGGGGCAATGTTCCTAGATTCACTGACGTTGAAAAACACATGATGGTGTCTCCGCAGTGTTTTGGTTGATCTTCCTAAGGTCAACCATCATTCTCTTGAATGCACTTACTAGGCTTTGCTTCCACTAGCCAGAAACCTACTCCACACTGATGAGGGGCAAAAACCCCAAAACAGCTGTCTGTGGATGGATACCTTGCTGAGGTGGTTTCCTTGACTGGAGAACGCCTTTGGCTTGGTTGTTCCTTCCCGGAGGAAGGTCTGGCTAGCTCACTGACGTTGAGAAACACGTGATGGTGTCTCCGCAGTACTTTTTCATATTACATACAACATAGTCTTGTTGTTTCTTATAGGGTCTATGCAGGCTCCATACACTCAGAACAGTTTCTTATGACTGCGTTCTCCTTAGTTTCTTATTTGACATGTAGCACATTGTGCCCTTGCGCGCCCCCCCCCCCTGGAATTGCTGTCATGGTTTCTGGAAAAGTACTGATGGGGTTGGGTTCATACTAGGAATAGTATACCAATGGTTTAGGGTCCGTTTACACACACAGATTATCTGACAGATAATGCCAGGAAATGGACTATAAACAGGAAACAGGTGATAAAGGAAAGACTGAGATTTCTCTTTTTTTTTCAAATCCATTTCTGGTTTTGGCTGCAAAAATCTGGCAGATATCTGTCAGATAATCTGTGCGTGTAAATGGACCCTTATGCTGCGTTTACACGAAACTATTATCGTGCGAATTTGCACGATAATGGATCGAATTCAAACGATAATCGTACGTGTAAACGCAGCGAACGATCGAACGGCGAGCGAGAAATCGTTCATTTTGACTTGTTCTTAAATCGTCGTTCGCAAAAAATTCGCCGATCGTTCCGTGTAAACACTCGTCACGCTAAAGTCCGGCGGCGGGGGATCGGAGCGGTGGCGATCGGGGCGGCGCAGGGGGCTGCGGTTGACCATGGGGCCGGGCTGCGGGCGGGCGATCGCAAATGATTTTTCCGTACGATATATCATACAGTCTAAATGCTGGTCGTTATGAAAAAAAAAAACGTTACTCAGACATCGTTAATCATACGATTGGGCCAATTATCGTTTCGTGTAAACGTAGCATTACTCTAGCTTATTTGTTCCAGGCCAATTCACTATAATGGGCTGCACATGGTCTGATAGTGACTACTAGAAGTAAGGGTGTGTGAGGATTATGTTGGCAACAAGAATACAGCTTTGCTAGGTGTATGGCATTATAGCACACAATAAAATCGGATTGCTAAAACATACCATTATTAGACGTAATCATGTGGTAAGGACTAGAATCATGGATACCTAACCAATGGGTTTTAGTTTCTAAATGTGTAGCTTTTCCTGCCATGCCGGCTGCGAGGGCCGCTGGTAATTTACTTTTTGTTCTCAGGTTTTGCAGTGCTTGTATTTTTTTTTTTTCTTTTCATATATCAAGTGGATTTAACTGACTGTGTGTATGGGGGAGGCATTCTCCTTACTGGCAGCTTTTAAAAATGCCAGTAAAACAATAGCATTCCCCTCGAATGATGAGAGAGAACATTCTCTCAAGGCAGTGCTTCTTTCCTTTTCACTTTAAGGAAAACTAACAACAAGTTTAGTACACAAGAACCTGCTGTAAATAAAGTACTGATTATTTCAGCAATGTTCTAGGTATCTGGATCAGCTGAATAAAAGCTTAAAAACCAAACATGTACATTAGCAGCTTTAGCCCGCCAGCTTGTTCATTGCTGCCTACTCATGTGAATAAGTAGTGACATCACCCTCCCCGACCAAGATCTTGTTCGTGCTCTGTAACACTAGCCCAACGCTGTTACTGGACCAGGAAAGGATAAGTCACAACTTTTGCATACGCACACATCACGGCCTTGCTCCCGCCTCAGACCAGGAAGTGGCCAGGGACCGAATTGGTGGTACGTGGCCACCAGCAGTTGAGCAGGGGAGGTAAAAGCATGTTATTTTATCCTCTCCCTCCCCAGCACTTGATAAAAAACATGCCTTTTAAAGCGACTCTGTACCCACAATCTGACCCCCCGAACCGCTTGTACCGTGAAATAGCTGCTTTTAATCCAAGATCTGTCCTGCGGTCCGTTCGGCAGGTGATGCAGTTATTGTCCTAAAAATCAACTTTTAAACTGGCAGCCCGTGCCCTACGGGAATGGCCTAGATTGTGTATGCATTAGGCTGGCACAACCTCTCTGTCCCTCCTCCCCATCCTCCTCCTCATTAGGAATGCTCCAGGCAAATTGCCCACTATTTGTCAGCTGTGTCAGCCCGGCATATGGGCTGGATCGTTAAGACACCTGTGCAAATATTCAGCGTGGAGAAAATGTTTCAGTGGCATTCCTAATGATAAAAAGGGTGGGGAGGAGGGACGGAGGGGTGGTGCAAAGTTAGGGCACAGACATTGTAAGCCACGCCCATGGGGCACAGAGCTGCAAGTTTAAAAGTTATTTTTTAGGACAATAACTGCATCACCTGCCGAACGGACCCCAGGACAGATCTTGGATTAAAAGCAGCTATCTGAAGGTACAAGTGTTGTTTTTTTTTGGGGGGGGGGGGGGAAAGATTGTGGGTACAGAGTCGCTTTAAGGCACGTTTCTGCCATTGATTTTAAACTTTGTAATGGAAAGAAAATACCTGTCCAGGTGAGATCTGCATGCTGTTTTATATTTGTTTTGTTTTTTTAGATGTCACCTGTTCTAATAGTATGGGCATGACCAGTAAACTACCAGTGAGCGTGGTCACTACACCTATTGCTGGCTACTCATGCTCTGACCTGTCCATGTGTCTGTAGGTATGGGCCCTATTACACAGAGCGATAATCTGCTAAATCAGTAAAGTAAAAATGTTTTTAAAAATACCCCAAAGCCCCTCCCCCAATAAAAATTTAAATTGCCCTCTATCCCATTATAGAATTTAAACATATAAAAATAAATGAACATATTATATACCATGGAGTGCGTAATTATCCGATCTATTAAAATAAAACAATAGTCATCCCATACGGCAAACGGAATGAGGGGGGGGGGGAACACTATGATCCCTGAGTTTTTGTTACATTATATATTAAAAAAATAAAGTGATCAAAATGTCCGATCTACGCAAATATGGTATTCATATAAGATTATGGCGCAAAAAATGACTTTCCATACAGCCGTAAAAGTAAAAAAAATAGGGCCATTTTGCTTATAATTGCATAAAACTATTTCATTAAAAAATCATTCGAAAATCTGTGTAAATCTTCATGTCTGTGTGTTCGGACTGACCTATAGAATAACCGTATCATGTCACTTTTACCGTAAAGTGCATTTTGTAGACACTGGAACCCCCCAAAGGATACAATATGCATTTTTTTTCTAATTGCACCAATTTATATTTTCATAAATAATAGGGGACGGTACGGACTGTCTATTGTCATCTATGTCCCTGGGTCTTGCTGTAAAACATGTCACTAAATGCTGTTAAGAAGAGCAGAGGCAAGATGTCAAACCTCATAACAATGCACAAAAAGTGAAATAAAGTAAGTCAAACTAGAAACCGATTAGAATAAAATAACTTGAGTATCTGACTCTAATCGGTCATAGAAAATTTAGTTGACACATGCCCTTTAAAAATCAAGGTGGATGACCTTACCTATACTTACCTATTCTCCCCCGTTATCCTGCAGCCTTTTCCTTTTGTTTCCTGCTCACAAGGGACACTTCTGTCTGTCTCTTCAGTGACCGGATGCTCAGCCAACCACTGGCTGAGACTGGACCACTGGCGGTTCTGGTGTGGACTCTTCAGTTACAGGCTGCTCAGCCAATCACTGCCCACAGCGCTGTCCTGTCTTGGCCAGTGATTGGCTGTGCATCCTGTCACTGAAGAGACAGCCAGAAGTGTCTGTCGTGAGCAGGAAACACAGGCAAAGTCTGCAGGATAATGGGAGAGAATAGGTAATTAAATTCTTTATTTAAAAAAAGCAATGGCTGCCTGATAATAGAGCCACGTATAGGCTCGATAAGACATCGCTGATTTAGGAGATCGATGTATGCTTACTGTCAGGGGTCTTGCATTGTAATACGCCCCCAAGGCCTATGATGGTGTAAAACAGTGGGGCTAAAGCCATGTTTACATCAAAATTTGTTATGTAGGTTTATCTGATCAGCGGGGTGCCATGTCAATGCCCCACCGATCAGCTGTTTGGGTTGCACAATGTATAGAGCAGAGGCTGCCGGATCTGTACTTTTGACACTGGGATGCTGAACTGTGAACCTTGTGAGTTGTCACCAATGCCCTGTTATGGAATCTTTTAACGTACATGTCCCTTACAATAAGTTAGGCTGTAAACATGATGTGAACAGAGCGAAAGATAATGCAGTGAAGTGAATGCCAGCCTTGATTTGGCATCTGGGCAAAGCCTAGTGTGCTACATTGATAAATTTGTATTTTGCACAATTTTTGCCTGTGTTCTTGGATACTTTTGATTTGTTCCTTTTGGTTAGCAGGTGGCTGGAGGAATATGTAGGAGTATACTGGTGTTATGTTTCCATCTTAGCTGTAGTAATACAGTGATGTCATGTTTTCTAATAGTTGTAGAAAAACTGTTCTAACACAATTGATCAAGGAAAATTTTTCCTTTTTAGCAGAGAGAGGTTTATAGTTGACTTTGTGCAAAAAGAATATATTTGTTTGATGCTACAGTTCTGCCGGTTTTATTCCCAGCGGGGAAGGGGGAATCATGTTCTCAGCTGTGCCCTTTGTCTAGAAATGTTTACAGAGGAGGAAAAAAGAATTTGCTAAGAGTGATGTTCAAAACGGAGACAAATCTGAATGTATCCACCATTATTTGACCCCAACCCCTAATTTTATGTGCATTGTTGCGCAGGGTTAAATACTCTCTACATAACAACGATACTACAATAAATGACAGAACCGCAGTTTTTACCATATAAGAAGCTTGCGTTTTGATCTGTGACAACTGTTTTCAGTTATGTAAGCAAAACAGGAAAACGGGTGAATCAACCTGGGACGGGATGCTGCAGAGTTTATCTGCAGATATGCGCAGGTAATATCCGCAGTGTCTTACAGTAGCAGATCTCATCCATATGCTGTGGTCTATTTTTTTTTTTTGCACGGAGATTTGAGAATTTTTTGAAATGTTGTGTATTTCCCCATTTCCTAAGTAGCAGGGGTAAAATCTGTATGTATGGTCTCCTTTACATGTAAGAAGGAATAAACGATCATAGTAATGATCTCAATAATGATCGTAATAACGATTGTATCTAACGACCATCGTTCTGTGTAATATGATGAACGATTTCAGGTTACTGATAAACAATCTTGTTTGCGATCGTTTATCGTTAGTCGTTGATCTCTAAAAATCGCTCCATGTAATAGGACCCTTAGGCCCGATTTACACACCCATAGAGCTGTCAGCAGCTACGGACACAACTACTGATGTGCACCTATCTACATTAGCACAGACCCATTTGTTGAGAATAGGTGATCTGTGCCACTACAGGTTGCATAAGGGCACCGATCGCGTCCCCAACATGGACCCGTAATACCTACAGTTGTGTGTGTGTGTGTGTGTGTGAGCCATAGAAAATAATGGATTCGTATTCTGTCTGCAAATATGACCAGAATAAACATATATGTGAAAGGGGCCTTATTTAACGTAAAAAAAAAAAAAAATTCCCCCCAATACCATATAGATCAACTGTAGGTTACAATTGTTTTTTTTTTTTTTTCTTAGCACTGGAGTTGTCCTTTTAAAGTCTCAAAAATGAGATTGCATTAGTGAAACTATGTTTTATCTTTAATATAATCACCCTGTGCTAAGCAAGACTTGAAGAACTTGGCAGTGTTTAATGGTAGAGGAAATCCCGACTTGATTGCCTGGAAGGAATCTGTAGGGCTAAAGCCAAGCAGATGGGCGGGGAGGAATATGGAAATGCTGGCATGTATTTTTATATCTTAGACTCTGTACACAGCTCATATTTGCTCATAAAGAAGAGAATGTCAGTATGTGAATTTAATGGGTAAAATAAAAAAAATTATGGAATTATGCAAAATGATGGATTTATTTCTCTCTTCCGGTGAATTGCATATGTATGCTAGGGATATAGCCGGACAGGGCAGTTGGTGACGCTTAGCAGGAAAAACCCTGTTTTTACAGCTAGAATAGGTAAAGTTCATTAAAACCACAAAACCATAGCTGGTTGCCAAAAACCATGTGCAATGACCACAGCACAGCCATGTTTTTAAAATATATTTCCTCACGGTCCTATAACTCAAAACTATTACCCATATTCGTCCGATAATCATTTTGGGTAATAGCTCATGTTGAAAAGCAATGACCAGTCGACATGCACAATGTCGGCTGACGCTGGTCTTCCACCATGTTCTAAAATCTTAATGACTATAGCGACTGTCTTCCACCCATTGCTCCATGTAATAGGAGCGGTGGCAGAAGACCACCGCTCCCTTCTATGGCCCATCCGGATTCAGGAGGGTCCTGACAGCCCATTTTTGCAGCTCCACTGAAATGTGATAGTGAGGGTTTACCAGGTTTTTCACAAATGCTACTTACCACTGTGTGATCACTGGGACCTTTATAGATCACTAGGACTTGAGATACCAGTTTCTTTTATGGCCATGGACGTTTTTATGGCCATGGCCATGAAACTTTGGTGGGCATATGTTTTTCTGCTGTTCCTCTCAAGACATCAGAGGTGACACTGTATAATCTTCATTATAATAATTTTTTCATGCAAATATTTGTTTTTTCAAACCTTATTTTGAGCTATAACTGGATAGCACTTAGACTTGTACATGCAGGCATTGGCTGGTGACAGGTTCACTCACTCTTACCTGCACTGCCTTATTTATAAAGATGGCTGGACCATAAGAACAATGATGCACTTTGCCCCTCTGCCATTTTGTCTCGCACCCCCTCCTGATAGTCTGTAAGCTGATGCATGCGAGCAGGGACCTCACTCCTCATGTATGGATAATTATATGTATATCTCTGTAATGTCTATTTTTTGTCTATGTATGTACCCCCAGAATTGTAAAGTGCTGTGGAATCTGTTGGCGCTATATAAATAAAAAATTATTAATAATAATAATAAGTTGGAAAACGGTAAAGAGAAAAATGGTAGAAATAAGAGCCAGATTGCTGTATGTGAACCTAGCTGTACATGTCAGCCATGAATTAAGCGGCTAACAAGCCTAGTGGGTTCAGAAAAATACCTGATACACTTGGTGCGGGTTTTAGCATTTTGGCCACCTTCTTAATGTATGCATACCCTGACAGCAGTGAGAAGTCTCCCCTTTTTCGTTTGTGTCTGTAAATACTATACTTGGCTATACTTTTTCCCAGTAATTAAGTAAAACACAAGAAAACAACCCATTTGGAAGTAATGAATCTCAAGCTACAACATTTTGATAACTGCAGTTGATTTAGCATTTAATGTGGTGTTTAAAAATAGTTTGCAAAGCATTGACTGGAATGAGTCTCCCACAGGGTCTCTCTGGTGAATACTTGTGTATGTTTAAAGTACGCCTGGTTAAAGGAAGTCTCATTTATCATAATGTGCTGGGTTTCATTTATGAGGAGTATCTAACAGCCTTCTTGAAAGCATATTTCCGCACAGAACGACTCTCGTTGCTGATAAAATATGACAATTTGGCGCTCTCGAGTTGATTGGCAGCATGCATTATTGTCATTACACTTTCAATGGGAACAAGTCCGATTTAGGCACGGGAGTAATGTGAATTTATCTCCTTGGCTCATCTCTTCATCAAAGTAATTTCCCAGGAAGCCACCAGCTTTACGTTTCTTTATTTTCACACATTTTTACCGAGGGTTTACATAAATAATGTGCAAGCTCAGCACTTTTTAGCGTTGTTTTTTCAAGTTAAATTCAGTTCAATAGCCTCTAATCAAACTTACATATTTATATTCTCTCATGTGCCTCTTCTGGATTCTATGTATGGAACGCATCCTTTTTATTTATATTTTATTATTTAAAGTGAATCAATCATTTAGATTTTCTTGGTAATGTGACCAGAAGACGTGCTAAAAGGCTGCCTTACCATGTGTTCTGTAGAAACTTTAGCTGCTGAAATAAAGTCTTTTATTCTGATGTGCAAAGCAGGCGGAGAACCGGAAACTAGCCATCTGGACCATGACTAGTCAGGCTCACTACCTGTCAGCATGCTCTGTAGGATGATTGACAGTCAAGGAGGTCAGTTAGAAGCCTCTTTTCCTTTCATTTATTTTGCTGAGAGCCATGAGTAGTCACGGACCAGATCGCTAGTTTCCGTGTCTACTGGTCTCGCGCGCTGGCATAAAAGACTTAGGGTACTATTACACGAAGTGAGTTTTTGACGATCAGCAATTAACGATAAACGATCTCAAATGACTGAAATCGTTCACTAATTACACGAAATGATGATGGTTACTTATGATCATTATTGCGGTCGTCCTATCGTCGCCACTGTGTTCGCCGCTACTGCAAAGAACCAAACGAATTATTACATGTAAACAATTTGTGAACAATCAACGATAAAAATAGGTCCAAATTCTATTAAATGACGATTTCTCGTTGGTCGTTTAATTGTTGTCTGCTATTACACTAAGCGGTTATGGTTCAAATCCGAACAATTTAACGATTTTTCGAACGATAATTCGTTCCGTGTAATACCACCCTTAGTTTCAGCAGCTAAAGTTTCTACAGAAGACCCAGAACACATGGTAAGGCAGTGTGTAAGCACCTTTTCTGGGCGCTGCTAGTAGCCTTACAACTTGGAATAAGTTCGCTTTAAACATAAGCCTCAGCAATTTATGACACATTTCCTTTAAAGGAATCCAATCAGCCCAATTGGGCTGATATGGTTCCCTGAACCACTGTATATAGGTTCCGAGCAGCCCACGGCACGTAACAGCCACGGCTGCAGCAGAAGCTATATACCCAAGGAAGAGGTTTAATAACCCGGGCAAGTGACAGGCAGAGGCGGGGAGGCTTCCCGCCCGTGTCTAGTCATCACTGCCTGTCAATCATCCCCTCCAAGCACACTGACTGGCGGAGAGCTGCCCATATGACTGCCTCCCCACCTCTCACCTCTCACCTGCCTAAGTTATTAAACCTCTTTTTCTCGGGTATACAGCTTCTGCTGCTGCTGCAGCCGCGGCAGGTACATGCTGCGGGCTGCTCAGAAGCTGTATGCAGTGGTTCAGGGAACCAGATCAGCCCTATTGGGCAGATGGGATCCATTTTAAGCATCTGTGGTTTCTGAAAAGTACAGTGAACATCACACAAGATCCAGTAACTAGGATGGAGGTAACACATTGCCAAAGGCTGACACTTCACAGGTTCACATGTTACACTAACACAACTTCGCATGTTCGAAATAGACACAAGGAATTACCCGAACTGTACATCATTTTATATATTTTGGGCCCTCTCTCTTGCTTTTTATCCTGGATTTGCTCTTTGAGAAATTATGAATTGAATGCTATACATTTATAGCTTTTGGTGAACTTGCATGCGCAGTTGGCCAACCTAAGTCTGCAGTGATCAGTCTTTATTGCCACAAGGTTAAAGACCAAAAAAGGATTAAAAATAAAATCTTACTTGTGTTTAGGATCCTGCTGTGTGCTTCTTTCTGATTCACTGAAGTAGGTGTACTGAGGAGGGCATCATGTACTTTATTTAGCCAACAGAGGTGAATTAGACAATCCAGGTGGTGAATCTGAGTTGTAGCAATATAGCATGGCCCTCAACATCAGCAAACAGTGCCTCAAATGTAATTGTATAGTATTGTGGTTTATAGCGATTCTGGGATGGTAATTATAAAGGATGCACAGGTTGTGTTTGCACCCATGTCCTGATGAGGTGGCTGATCAGGTCGATCTGACCCTTACAAAGAGGCTAGCACTATGAATTGGGGGTTTCTGCATTTGGTCCTAGGGAGGGATTTGATAATTCTTGTGGTCCTACCAGATTTTACTCCACAGTCCTGGCAACATTTTACAAAACTGTGCAATCTTTTTTTACAGTCGTTTTAATAAGGGCAAATCAGGTAACTCTTAGCATCATATGTAGGTATTCATTAAAAATGTATTTACTGTGCTGTGAATCCTTTTTCACCTAATGGACAGATATAAATTTGTTAAGTTCTGACTAAATGTTGTAAGATTTAGTTATGATTTTTAGAATTAGAAGATTAGAATGAAGTTATCTTATCCTGTATCTGGGCTTGCACAAACCTTTTGCTCCCTATACTACTTGATAAACAATAATGCTTTATGAAATCTAGTAGTAGATGGAGGGATTAGAGATGAGAGAACCTTGCACATGATCTGCTCTGCTGCAATTGATTACTGGTGGCTGAAGAAGTTGGAAATTGTGGATACAAAAAAAGGTGCCTGGAAATCATGGATACAGCCGTTACTTCCATTCCTTACTTTCCCTAGCAAGTTCTGCTGCTACACTCCTGCTCGCCACTTTAAGGGTATAAACCCACACACCGTATATGCAGCGTATTTACTGCTGCGATACGCAGCAAAATCGCAGCAGATTAGATCGAAATAACTGAACACAGCATCAAATCTGTACCAACAAATCTGCTGCGTATTTGTTACATATCTGCTGCATATACGGTGTGTGGGTTTATACCCTAAAGGGGTTATTCAATCTTTAAAAATGCTTAGCCTATCCATCAGAATAGAGCATTAATAATAATTTTGGGAGGCTTGACCTCCCTATGTTTTTGCTGATCAGCAGCTAGGAGTCACATTGCCTGTGCAAGTGTCATGGCGGAACAACACTACTGTACCTTGCACCACTTCTACAAATAGTATAATTGTATAAACTTGATGTTCATTTGTTCCCTTGGAACTTGGTGAGGAATCCTGCTTCTGTCTGTCTGAATGGGAAGGCTTTTGCGCCTCTGCTCTACGTGTCTCCACTTAAAGAATTGATATTTCAATTCTTTGAGCGGAGAGGTGCACGAGCCCTTCCATTCAAACAGATAAAAGGCAGGATTTGTCGCCAGGTCTGCATGGGGGGGGGAGGGAGTTTCCGCACAGAATTTCGGTGCCGATTCAGTCGTGTGTACGGGCCCTTAAAGCGACTCCGTACCCACAATCCGTCCGTTCGGCAGGTGATGCAGTTAGTCTCCTAAAAACAACTTTTAATCCTGCAGCGCTGTGTCTAATGGCTGGGGCTTACATTTGTATATGCATTAGGCTGGCACCACCTCTCCGTCCTTCCTCCCCATCCACCTCATCATTAGGAATGATCCAGTAACATTAACTACTGTTTGAGCTTTGCACAGGTGTATTAACGATCCAGCCCATGTTCATTATGCACACAGGTGGGGAATAGGAGACAATCTGCCTGGAGCATTCCTAATGATGAAGAGGGTGGGGAGGAGGGACAGAGGGTGTGCCAGCCTAATGCATATACAAATGTAAGCCCCGGCCGTTAGACACAGCGCTGCCGGATTAAAAGTTGTTTTTAGGACAATAACGGCATCCCCTGCCGAACGGACCCCAGGACAGATCTTTGATTAAAAGCAGCTATCCGAAGGTACAAGTGGTTTGGGGGGTCAGATTGTGGGTACAGAGTCGCTTTAAGATCTGGGACAGTGTCTAGAATGTAAAGGCAATCATTAGCTCTTCTGTCCGACAATACCAGTGATATTCCAGCTCATTAACATCAGACGTTCCTGTGTTATAAACCCAAAGTTGGATATTTAGAAGGTGCTGAACCTTTCCTAAATAAAAAAAAAAAAGTGACAGAAATATTCAGATGAAGGAAAGCTGTCATGCGTGTAAGATAAATGAATACACAGAGCCACATCAGACCCGGAGGGACAAAAGATTAAAGGACATTAGAATCCTTTTACTGGGATGTTCTCAAAGGAACAAGTAGCTACAAGAAGATAAGGAAAAAACAACAGATGTCCTTCCTTGAGGACAATTGCTTCTTTAGTACTTTGAACCAAGGACTGGAATCTTAAAGGAGCTGCAGTTTTTAATTGCCTGATTTGTGGCAGGTAGATGAAGTCCTGGGGACTGTCGGGAGGTGAAGGGAATGGCTCACCCACTTAATAGAAGCCGACACAAATGTTTTCTAATGTTTCCTTTTTTTATTTTTATTTTTTTATTTAGATTTTTTAAATTTTTTTATTGAAAGAGAGGAATGTGTAGTCTAAAGCTTACTCCTTCTCTTCTGTGGCAGGGTTTTCATCTTTTCATCTGTTTTTCACGGGTGAAATGATTGTAACACTATAGAATAGAATAACAGCAGCTCTGCAGAAATGCATCCAAAAGTCTGGACATCTCTGAACTGAAGCTGCGGTGGGGATTTTTGTCAGATGCCAGATTTGTGGGATTTCTTGGCAGTTGTCAGATTAAAGGGAAATTAAACCTGAAGTGTCGCGTATCAGTGTCACAACCCTACTGTAGTGTTGTCCATAACTGGCAGGAAATCAAGAAAAAGCTCTGTCCCCTGTAAGAACTACTTTATCTCATACATCCAGTACTGAACCTCCAGAAGTATTTCTTTGTGTTTGTGTGTGTGTGTGTGTGTGTGTGTATGTGTATATGTATATGTAATATATATATATATATATATATATATGTATATGTGATAGAAGCCGCCCTGGTGCATAATGTGTGTATTTATGTCACACCAAGAATGTAATAGGGTTAAATTATTCAGTGCTGGCTGGCTGCAGTAAGGCTCTACCCTCCGAGTGGGCTCTTCAGCAGCCAATATTTTACTCTATTCTAGTCATGAGTAAACTAGAATTCTGTTTGCTGAAAGAAAGTAGAGACATTATGGGCTTTTATACACAGGCCTCCTATGGGTCAAATGAATTGGGTAAAATGTCTAGTTGATGAACAAGGAACACACATTTTTTGGCTTAGGATTTTTGCAGGCTCAGAAATCATTGGTTTGATTTACTGTGTCAATAGGAGATTGTGTGGCCGACAGTGATAAAAGTGAAGGGCTGCATGAACAATCCAGCAATTGTTGGTGCAGCTTTGACTGCACACATTTAGCAATTTGAAAGGCTCCTTTGAATGCTTATGTACTAAATAGGCACTTAAGGCCCTATTCCACCAACAGATCTGACGACAGATTATCTGCCAAAGATTTGAAGCCAAACCCAGGAACAGACTATAATCAGAGAACAGGTCATAAAGGAAAGACTGGATTTCTCCTCTTTTCAAATCCACTCCTGGGTTTGGCTTCAAATCTAAGGCAGATAATCTGTCGTCAGATCTGTTGGTGGAATAGGGCCTTTAGTTTGGGTCATTTGTGCATCCCAGCAGTGCAATTGATGGGGTCTTCTGAGGCGCTGCATCTCGCTGTTCAGCGCTCTTTGGCTACCTCAGGGATTTAAGCGTTGTTTGTATAGGTGCATACCCAAATTTTAGCTCTTACTTAGAAGGGGCAAAATTTGGGCATGTTCAGAAAATGAACAGAGCATAATCACTAGCTGACAACGCTTAGGCCATTGAAATTAATTAGACCGGTGCCCTTTTGAGCAGAGATACGTCAGTGTGTAATTTGACAGTTTTCAGATGTATCCATGCCTCGGAGGCGCAAATTTTGGTGTGAACTCTGCCTAGCATCACTGCATGTTGCTATTTTTTTATTTATATATGCACTGCAATAAATATATAATATGTACAGTGTAGATTTTCCACAGTGGTTTGCAGCTCAGCAAATGTGCACCAAACTTCTGTCTGTACCAGAGGTTCGTCCCCCGAATGGTTTGCATGCAGGTTTTTTTTTCTGTTGGGTTTTTTGCACGCAGCCCCTGCTGCAAGGCTATATTCATTGGTGCTTTCATGTTGTGTCAAAGCTTGGAGGGCTATTAGTGCCCAACAGTATAAGGCTGGGTTCACACTGCGTTTTTCGCAATCTGTTTTTTTTTTCTCTTTTTTTGTGCAAAAATGGATGGAAAAAAAACGGATGTATTTGTGTGCATCTGTTTTGATCCGCTTTTGCATTGACTTCCATCATAAAAAAAAGGATCAAAACAGAGATCAAATGCATCAGTTTGTGTTTTGATTTTCTGTACACTAAAAAAAGCAACCTTTTTTTGTTTACGCTAGAATTTTTCATCCTTTTTTAATTTTTTTTATTTTTATAAAGAAAGTCAATGAAAAAACTGATCAAATGGATGCACACAAATAAATTTCCCCCCCAAAACAACAGATGAAAAAGCAGACTGCAAAAAGGCTACATTAACAATGCACTGGACAACTTCACAGAACGTGTGTATACAGATTAAGGCTGGGTTCACACTACGTATATTTCAGTCAGTATTGTGGTCCTCATATTGCAACCAAAACCAGGAGTGGATTAAAAACACAGAAAGGATCTGTTCACACAATGTTGAAATTGAGTGGATGGCCGCCATTTAATGGCAAATATTTGCTGTTATTTTAAAACAACGACTGTTATATTGAAATAATGGCAGTTATTTACTGTTATATGGCGGCCATCCACTCAATTTCAACATTGTGTGGACAGAGCCTTTCTGTGTTTTTAATCCACTCCTGGTTTTGGTTGCAATATGAGGACCACAATACTGACTGAAGTATACGTAGTGTGAACCCAGCCTAACAGTTGTGTTTTCCATGTAAGTAAAATCTGTTTATGCTGTTTATTTCCAGGTCAGTATGGAAACAAACTGAATAATTATATTAGACATTATGAAGGATTGTCTTATGACATGGACTCCTTACACCAAAAACACCAACGTGCCAAGAGAGCAGTGTCCAACGAGGATCAGTTTGTACACTTGGATTTCCATGCCCATGGAAGGTAAGAGCCAGTTTTTATTGTGATTTGCTAAATATGTTGGATGTTAAGTGGGTTATCCAGAACCATCTTCTGGTTAGGCCATCACTATTAGGCTGCATTCCCACGTTCCATGATCCTGACGGATCACTGGCGTGGAATGCATGTAACGGAGTTCCCCCGCGCCCGGACAGCATCTGTAATTAGATGCTGGGAGCGGGGGAGACTGTATTCATAAGTGCTGCGCTGTAGTAACAGCACCGCGCGGCTGATTCATCACAGCGCGGCGCTTATGAATACAGTCTCCCCCGCTCCCAGCATCTAATTACAGATGCTGTCCGGGCGCGGGGGGACTCCGGTACATGCATTCCACGTCCGTGATCCGTCAGGATCACGGAACGTGGGAATGCAGCCTTAGATATGTAGAGGCCAGACTCTTCAGAGTTTATAAGTGCCCATGCCTGCATCATTGTATGATTAGAAGTGGCTGTGCAGGGTACTGCCTTGTTGTTCCATTAAAGTTAGTGGGGCTGTGTTACATAATCTTGCACCAGTGCTACTAACAGTATGGCAATGCAGATGCTGGTAAACATTGAAGAGACCCCTTCGAGTGGTGGACACCTTCAAACTGCTACTAGGCAGGGATGCTGGGAATGGGAACCATTGTGAGCTAGTGTTTAGGCCGCCAATTTTGGATCAATGACCTCTAAATGTATCCTCTCCTACGTTGGGGAAAGATGCAGAATTTAAAGCATTTATAAAAAAAATCAGTACTTTGTCATATTTTGCTCATTATAAGCCATATCTCAAGATCAAGATAGAAATCATAAAGCTATAGGTGGCAGTAACATACAGAGCTATCAAATGTTCTCGCAAGTTTAACTGGTGTCTTTGTGGACATATCCCTACGACATACTTGTCAGGAGATTGCAAAATAGGTCAAATGAATCATGAAAAGAAAACTTCAGCACTCACCAGGTTGGCTTCTTCCTGGTGAGTGCTGGAGTTTTCTTTTTGCGATTCATTGTCATGCTCCTGTCTGTCTGCACATCCCAGTGCTTATCTTCTGTGATTACTAACCTGGAGCCGATCTGTCTATCATTAGTGGCACAAGAGATTACCTTACAGTGCCGGTCTGCTGTGTCTGAACTGTCACCAACAATAAGTAAAAGTTGCAGAACTGCAAGGTTACTCTAAGTTTTCTATAGTGTAGGTTTGCAATGAAAGTTTATCTGCTTTATAAGGACAGGACTCCACTACAGCTAAACTTCTATGAGGATTGCATCAATAACAGTGGTATGTGGTAGCACAATAATATGGCTGACATATCTCTATGGAGTTGGCTGAAACTGCGTATTACGTAGGATTTAATGTAACTTAGTATACATTCGGATATGTTGTGATATTCCTATGCAATTGCCATTTTGCAAGATTCTGGTTTTATTTAAAAAAAAATCTTTAAAATATATGTTAGGTGCTTTAGTTTTAAAGAATTGTGACTTCCTTAACCCCTTCACGTCAGCCATCTGTATATATACGTTCCTATTGCACATGCCCCGTGCAGTAGGAATGTACATATACGTTCCTGACTGACAGGGGCTTTGTGATGAGAACGGGATCGCTGCAGGGACAGCGATCCCGCTCTCATCTGTGTACAGCACCGGAGATAATGAGGATCAGCTGCGATTCCGCAGCTGACCCCCATTAACCCCTTAGTGACCGCCGAAACGGCGGTCACTAATGGGCCGGTGCCGCCGCTGTATTTCATCTCCCCCCACCGTGAATCCACGGTGGGGGGAGATGAAATAAGTAAAAATCAGACCCCAGATCAGCCCCTAGTGCCCCAGTCACTAACCCCCCCTCCCGCGGCGGCCATCGGATCCAAGATGGCCGCCGCGATCACTGTGAACAGACTAATGTCTGTTCACAGTGATCAAAAAAGAAAAATGAATGAAAGCCCCATGCTCTCCGCCACCGGAGGTAGCGGAGAGCATGGGGCAGGGGGGTCCCGGTACAAGCGATCAGCGGTATATACTATATACCGCTGATCGCTTGTGCCATGTGCCGCCGGCACTTTTTATCCCCTGTCACCATGAATGATTGGTGACAGGGGATAAAAAGTGATGTCCCCCCCCACCCCCCCTGTCGCCCCCGTCCCCCAGTCACCCCCCCCTTCCCCATATACTCACCTGCTCCTGGAGCTCCTTCCTCTTCCGTGTCCTGGCTGGTTATGAAGTGCGCATGCGCTCCACAACCAGCCAAGCTCTGAAAATTTAAAGTGACAGAGACCAATTTGGTCTCTGTCACTGAACTATGATTACTGTGATAGAAAATATCACAGTAATCATAGTAATACACTGAACATGAATGTATAAAGTACAAAAAGTGACAAACATACAAAAAAATAAAACACACACTTTTCATTATAGTAATAATTGCAGTTTACTTCCAAATTACCCCTACCCCCCCCAGATTACCCGTAACCACCGCAGGTTGCCCGTAACCACCCCAGGTTGTCCGTAATCACGTCAGATTGCCCGTAACCACCGCACGTTGCCCGTAACCACCGCACGTTGCCCGTAACCACCGCACGTTGCCCGTAACCACCGCACATTGCCCGTAACCACCGCACGTTGCCCGTAACCACCGCACGTTGCCCGTAACCACCGCACGTTGCCCGTAACCACCGCACGTTGCCCGTAACCACCGCACGTTGCCCGTAACCACGCCAGATTACAGGTACCCACCTCTGATTACCTATTAGCACTTCAGTTTATCCGTAACCACAGCAGGTTGCCCGTAACCACCTCAGACTGCCCGCAACCACCTCAGACTGCCCGCAACCACCTCAGACTGCCCGCAACCACCTCTTTTTTATTGTATTTTAGTAACTGCGCTATTCTAATAACTGTTACTAGCTGCGGTTTTGCTCCAGCAAATTGGCGCTCCTTCCCTTCTGAGCCCTGCTGTGTGCCCATACAGTGGTTTATGCCCACATATGGGGTACCGTCGTACTCAGGAGAACCTGCATTACAGATTTTGGGGTACATTTTTTCTCCTGTTCCTTGTGAAATTTAGAAATTTCAAACTAAACCAACATATTTTTGGAAAAATTCAAGTTTTTCATTTTTACTGGCCAATTTTGAATACTTTCCTCTAATACCTGTGGGGCCAAAATGCTCATCCTACCCCAAGATGAATTCTTTGAGGGGTGTACTTTCCGAAATGGGGTGACTTTTGGGGGGGATTCTATTCTGTAGACATTGCAGGGGCTCTGCAAACGCACCTGGTGCTCAGAAACTTCTTCAGAAAAATCTGCAGAGAAAATGCTAATTGGCGCTCCTTCCCTTCTGAGCCCGGCTGTGTGCCCATACAGTGGTTTATGCCCACATATGGGGTACCGTTCTACTCAGGAGAACCTGCGTTACAGATTTTGGGGTGAATTTTCTCTCCTGTTCCTCGTGAAATTGAGAAATTTCAAACTAAAGGAACATATTGGAAAAATTCGAGTTTTTCATTTTTACTGTCTACTTTTGAATACTTTCCTCTAATACCTGTGGGGTCAAAATGCTCACCACACCCCAAAATGAATTCTTTGAGGGGTGCACTTTCCAAAATGGGGTGACTTATGGCGAGATTTTACTCCGCTGGCACTACAGGGGCTCTGCAAACACACCTGGCGCTCAGAAACTTCTTCAGCAAAATCTGCATTGAAAAAGCTAATTGGCGCTCCTTTCCTTCTGAGCCCTGCTGTGTGCCCATACAGTGGTTTATGCTCACATATGAGGTACCTTTTTACTCAGGAGAACCTGCGTTACAAATTTTGGGGTACTTTTTTTCTTTTTTCTCGTGAAATTGAAAAATTTCAAACTAAACGAACATATTATTGGAAAAAATTTGAGTTTTTCATTTTTACTGTCTAATTTTGAATACTTTCCTCTAACACCTGTGGGGTCAAATTGCTCATCCTACCCGAAGATGAATTTTTTGAGGGGTGTACTTTCCAAAATGGGGTGAATTATGGGTTTTTTTCTCTCTGCTGACACTACAGGGGCTCTGCAAATGCACTTGGCGCTCGGAAACTTCTTCAGCAAAATCTGCAATGGAAAAGCTAATTGGCGCTCCTTCCCTTCTGAGCCCCGCTGTGTGCCCATGCAGTGGTTTACGCCCACCGTAGTACTCAAGAGAACCCATGTTACAAATTTTGGGGTGCTTTTTCTCTCATGTTCCTTTTGAAAATGAGAAACTTTAATGTAAATGTATATATTATTGGAAAATTTTATTTTTCATTTTTTTACGGCCTAATGGTGAATACTTTCCTCCAGCCCCTGTAGGGTTAAAATGCTCATTATACCCCTAGATTAATTCTTTAAGGTGTCTAGTTTCCAAAATGGGGTCACTTATGGGGGTTTCCAGTATACAAATCTCCTAAATCAACTTAAAATAAGAACTGGTCCCTAAAAAAATCAGTTTTGGAAACTTTCACGAAAATGTGGTAATTTGCTGATACATTTCTAACCCCCGTAACACCCTAAAAAAGTAAAATATGTTTATGAAATGAAGCCAGAATAAAGAGGACATATTGGTAATGTGACTTAGTAACTAATTTATGTAATACAACTTTCTTTTTTTAGAAGCAGAGAATTTCAAAGTTCATAAAATGCTAATTTTTTCAATTTTTCATATTTTGATGTTCACAAAAATCACAAAGTAGTGACCAAATTTTGCCACTAATATAAAGTGCCATATGTGACGAAAAAACAATCTCAGAATCGCTAGCATACGTTAAAGCATCACTGAGCTATAAGCGCATAAAGTGAGATAGGTCAGATTTTGAAAAATGAGCCTGGTCTTTTAGGTGCAAATAGGCTTGGTCTTGAAGGGGTTAAAGGGGAACTCTAGATAAGAAAAACTTGTTTTCTATTAAAAGTACATTAAAAGTTAAATATATGTGTCTATACAATGTATTACCGTATCTGTACGGTTCTGCCACACTGGTAGCTGATAGAAATCCAGGAAGTAAAAAAATGGCCCCTGTGCAAATACACATTGTCTCCTGCTCCTGCAGCTATCACACAGTGTGCTGTGTGGTGTTACAGGTAGAGAATACAGTGCTGTGTGGTGTTACAGGTAGAGAATACAGCGTGCTGTCAGGTGTTACAGGTAGAGAATACAGTGTGCTGTGTGGTGTTAAAGGTCGTAACTGTGTCCTGTATGTTGCAAATCAGTAACTTAATGAAACTGCAATGTGTGAACACAGCCCAGATGTTCTGCAACAGCTTTGGGTGGGGAATAGGGTGGAGGACTGTGATGAACAGCTGAGGGAAAGCATTGCATTCTGGAACCTGTAGTACTGTGTACAACTGATAAATCAGGAAGTGCAGAAACACAAAACAGAACAAAACCCCCCAAAACAAATGGATTTTTAGTAGTTTCAAAAAATGGAATAGATAGGTAAGTAATAGGGATGGTCCAAACCTGCTGAGGTTCGGGTTCGTATGAACCCGGACTCTCGGCAATGATTCCCGCTGTCTTAAACCTCCGTGCGGAGGGTGGATACAGCGGGAGGACCGCCTGGAAAACCGGGATACAGCCATAGCCATAGGCTGTATCCCAGTTTTTCAGGCGGTCTTCTCGCTGTATCCACCCTCTGCACGGAGGTTTAAGACAGCCCCTCTGCACGGAGGTTTAAGACAGCGGGAATCATTGCTGAGAGTCCGGGTTCATACGAACCCGAACCTCGGCAGGTTCGGACCATCCCTAGTAAGTAATGCTTTATGCTTCTGCAGAAGTTTCATTTTTTTTAACCTCTACCTGGAGTTCCCCTTTAATACATGCAGTCTTGTGCAAGAGCACATGTTCATAGAAGTATTGTTTTTATCAGTTATTAGAAATATATTGGGGCACATTTCTATTAAAACATGTGAAGCATAGTGCTTCCATCATCTTCAAGGTGACTTGATGTCATGTAGATGCCTGTTCCTATTTTACATTTATATCATCTTGGCTTCAGTACAGAAGTTTTTTTCTATTAAGAAACTGCCCGACATTAAGTCGACCACTATTTACCTGACCTGCTTTTGCTTCTGTAGGTATCAGTTACCCAGCCTCACTATATCCTACTGGTCATGTTGTAATATTAATCGCACACCTTTGAAACAGTTGTTTTGCTTTTTTCTTATTTTCTTTTATTATTTAAATAATAAAAGAAAATAAGAAAAAAGCAAAATAACTGTTTCAAAGGTGTGCGATTAATATTACAACATGATTTATTGAAGTTCTAATCGCACCAAAGAGTGTGCACAGATATAATACTACTAAATCCGGGATTTCATGAGCATTGCAGGCATTTGCTGAAACACAGGCCAAGAGGGGTAACAGATCCTCTTTAAGCATATATAGGACAAAGTAAAAAAGAACCAGAGCATTGATACTGTGCACACAAATGAATGTAACACAAAAACTTTATTAATCAGACTAGGTAGGTACGAACACTAAAAATCCTGTACATCTCAAGGTAATTGGATGAGAACCCTATGCTGCAAAGAAATCGAGAATATGCATCATAGGGTGCTTATCCCATATACCTTGGGATGTGCATGATGTGTTTTTACTCCGTTCGCCCTGGGGTAAAACTGACTCGTTATATATGTTCCTTAAGTTGTTACGATTACAACGATATGTAACATGTATAACTTTTATTTGATTTGATGGCTTGTAAAAAATTAAAACCTTTTAAAGAAAATATATGTTCCTTCAAATCGCTCCATTCCCAGGCTTATAGCGCTTTTATCCTTTGGTCTATGGGTCTTTGTGAGGTGTCATTTTTTGCGCCATGATGTGATCTTTCAATCGGTACCTTGATTGCGCATATATGACTTTTTGATCGCTTTTTATTACAATTATTCTGGATTTGATGCGACCAAAAATGCGCAATTTTGCACTTTGCGATTTTTTTTGCGCTGACGCCGTTTACCGTGTGAGATCAGGAATGTGATTAATAGTTTTCGGCGATTACGCATGCAGCGATAGCAAACATGTTTGTTTATTTATTTTTATTTATAAAATGGGGAAAGGGGGGTGATTGAGACTTTTATTAGGGGAGGGGATTTTGTGTTATTAAAAATACATTTTTCTTTTACTTTACACATATACTAGAAGCCCCCCTGGGGGACTTCTAGTATATGTACTCTGATCTCTCATAGAGATCCATGCAGTATAGTTATACTGCATGAATCCATGAGATCGGTGTTCTATTGCTTTTGGCTGCTGCAGCCAAAAGCAATAGAATGCAGAGCCGGGATCGGCGCCATTACGGCGCAGACCCCGGCCCGGGATGGATGCGGGGATTGCCCCCCCCGCAATCGTGCCGCAGGGGGGCGATCCCCCCACTAGACCACCAGGGATGGATATGAGCAAGTATTTAGAAGCAGCTGTCAACTTTGACAGCTGATTCTAAGTACTTAATTAGCGGGCACGGCGTTCGGACTGTGCCCACTAATAGCCGCGATCCCGGGCTACATGCGGCGCCCGGGATCGCGGCAGTTCAGAGAGGGGTCGCCGCGCGACCCCCCTCTGAACTCCCATAGCGGCACGAGGACGTTCAGTAACGTCCTGGTGCAGCTATGGGTTAATCACTATAACAGCTTGGAAGCATCAAGTTCTTAGCCATGAGTTGTCCAGTGTACACAGGCCTTTAAATGGCATTATTTTACTATATACCAGCCTTTTCCATGTTATTTTCCATTAGAGAACTCGCTGTTCACTAGTCACCTCTGCGAAAGATGAGATGTGCCTTATCTGCGCTGTAACCTATCACTCCCCGCTTCCTTTTCACTCAAAATAACACCCTCCTTCCTGGTCAACAAACCTTTAAGCAGCCGGTATCAGCGCTACCAGATGAAGGAGCCTGTGACAGTCCTAACCTGCTACTTGCCTGAAGATTAAATAGTACACATCTGAGCTGCCTGTTTGCCATTTATGACTTCATCACTTCGTTTAATGGTTATCAAATGTGAACATATGGACGCCACGCACAATGGGGGAAATCCGCTCCCTCTAAGAAGACGGGGAGATGTTAGATGGAATACATTAGCGATCGAGTAAGGGTTTGCCTGGTTCTGGTGTGTGAGATAGTTGTCGTGTTTGTCAGTAATTGGGACTTGGAGGTGTAAAGTGCGGCAATGGAGAGAGAGAAACACACACTACCTTCTAGATAGAGCTGATTTGTAATCTCAAGTAAAAGGTTCTTCTCAGTGCCTCGCAAATCCTTATGTAGGATCATACTCTTCAGAGCCTTGGCACCTGCTCTTCGTACACTGGTGTATTGGCATGCAGGAATAAAGGCTGCGTATATATTTTTTACATCTACAGATCTTTATCCACCAAAACAAACACATGGGCATCTGATTCCATTATAAAATATTGAAGTCTTTATTTAATACAATTAAAAAACGTAACAAAAATTAGATGTAAATCGTAATGCCCCCTAGAGGAAGCATCATAAGCGAAACGCGCGTCTGGGTGATCGCCGTCTTCATAGTCTGCGATGGGTAAGACCTGTTACAATTTTATAACTTGCACATGTGTTGAAACATTGAAATTGTGTGACTAGACTGACAAGATAAGAGATATGATTCCCAAAAATGTATGTTACATATTTTCTATGAGTGGCCAGACAATGTAAAGGTTTACCTCTGTCATAACCCATTTGTTATATATATAACCTTTATTATATTTACATAGTCGGGCATAGTGCAATTATTACATGTTGAGTCATATTCCCATGGGTACTGTGTAGGTGGTTGTTGTTTACTGGGTTTTTCTTTAAGCACGATTTACATCTAATTTTTGTTACGTTTTTTAATTGTATTAAATAAAGATTTAAATATTTTATAATGGAATCAGATGCCCATGTGTTTGTTTTGGTGGATAATGTTTTGGTGGGTTTCCAATAATTGTATAATAGTGACGGTTTTATAATATGTTGGATTGGGTACGTTTGAGACTGTTACGGTATTACCGTCACACAGAGCTATTTTGTATAATCTACAGATCTTTGTAGAATCACAACAATTTATTTAAGATGAACTCTATGGCTTTGCCTTCTTTGCCCTATACATGTGGGATTAGTTCTATGTGTTTCCACTCAATAGGACATCAGTTGCAATCTTAAAGTGAACCCGTCACCCCCCCGACCACCCATTGAGCTGCATAGAAATCAATAAAATCATCCTGAACAGTAGAAAGCCAGGGGGTTATTGATTCACTTAAATAAACACTAGAAACAATATGTTCATTCATATATTGATGAGAAACTTACTAAGTTGTCTAACCTGCTGATAACTTCCTCCTCGGCGTCTCCTGTGCAGTAGGGAGCCATGTCTCTTACTGTCCTCCTCTGCGCTGTTCCAGTTAGTTTTCTTTACGGTCCATTAAGACCCCTAGGAGCACTGCCAGTCTACATAGCGTTGGTCAGGCCCGCTCCCGGCCGGCCTGCTCCATTGAATATGATTATCAAGGGGTAGGCCCGGTGGGGTGGAGTGAGAATAGCACTATGGGGCAGTGCTCCTAACTGGTGCTTCTGACTGTCTTACTGGACTGTGGAGCAAACTGCTAATTGCCCCGAAACAGCGCAGAGAGGAATTCATCTCCTGTGCAATAGGGGCCTATCAGCAGGTTAGATTTGTCTAACCTGCTGATAGTTTCGCTTTAAAACTTCAATTCAGAGATGGGAAAAAATGTTTTGTTGTTGTTTTTTTTTTTTTTTTTTTTAATGGCACTTCTGATTTATTTTTGTGCCTTGAAAAAGTATTACTACCCTTTGAATTTGTTAATTTTTCCACATTTCAGAAAGTAGTATTTAAGTGTAAATAAAAGGATATGTGGTATTCAATAAAAAAATAAATAAATAAAAACTGGTGGTGTGCATTTGTATTCCGTTCAGGTTTGTTCTGCTTGGAGGTGAACCTCCACCCCAGTCTCAAGTCTTCTGCAGCCACTTAACAGGTTTTCCTTTTAAGATTGGTCTCTATTAAGTACCATGCATCTTCCCAATAAAGGGGTACTCCATTGAAAACATTTTTTTCAAATCAACTGGTATTGGCAAGTTCTGAAAATGACAATTCTTCCTATACTTGATGCTGCTGTATGTCTTGCGGGAAGTGGAGTTTTTGTTCCTTTCTGACTCTGTGCTCTCTACTGCCATTTCTGTCCATGACAGGAAAGGAGAGGGGTTTTGTGGGACTTTTCTACTGCTCTGGACAGTTCCTAAAACAGACAGAGGTGTCAGCAGAGAGCACTGTGTCAGACTGGAAAAAAACATCACTTCCTACACTACATACCACCCCACTACATAACCACGGCTGATAAGTAGTGGATGGATTGAGATTTTAAAATTGAAGTAATTTACATTTATACAGTTTGTATAATTTTAAGATACAGGTTGATTAGATTTTGAGATACAGGCTGATTAGATTTTTTTTCCCCTCCAGAGTATCCCTTTAACTCTGACCAGCTTTCCTGTTCTTGCTGAGGAAAAAGCATGATGTTCCACTGTGTTTCACAGTCAGGCTATTGTGTTCGGGGTGATATTCGTTGTTTGATTTATACTACTTTAAGCTAAGAAGTTTATCCTTGGTCTCATCTGACCTGAGCAACACCTTCTTCCCTTTGTTTGTGGTGTCCTCTACATAGCTTGTGACAAATTGCAAACAGGACTTCTTATGGCTTGCTTTAAGAAATGGTTTTTATTCCTGCCACTCCTCCATAAAGGCCAGGTTTGTGAAGTACACGACATATGATTGTCCTGTGGACAGGTTCTCCCACAGAGAAGACACAACAGAGGTGACCTATTTACTAAAGAGGTGACTTTGTGGTTTATTGGTCAGACTTGATTTCATTTAGAGGTAACAGAATACATGGGGTCTGTCTACAAATGCATCCAAAATTTTTTTTTTTTAATTTTTATTTTTTTTTTATTTTTTTATTTTGAGTACCTTGTATTTTCTTTACACTTCACAATTACTTGTTTCTTTTGGTTGGTTATGTCATAAATCCCTATATATATATATATATATATATATATATATATATATATATATATATATATATATTATTTGATGTTTGAGTGTAATAGTGTAAAAAATAGTGGAAAGTTAATCTGCCTTTGTTTTTGTGTAGTAGCATGGTTAACTGGAAAAACGACTGCCCACAGTTTCACTTCTGTTTTCTTACAAAAATAAGCATTTACTGTAAATGGTAACCTGGTACTGTTGCAATCCCTGATTATATGTCATTGGAATTGGGAAACCTGGTATGAAAGAGCATGTTTTACAGAATTTATCATGTATTTCAAGGCAGATACGGCATATGTGACCATCAAAGGGCGAGGCTTCATTTTGTTGTTGATCCTGTGCTTAGCAGGTGTTGATAGCCTTGTTCATGTCATAGATCCCATGACTGCTTGCTGATCAGAATATTTCCAACTGACTGGTTCCACTACAGCTACATTACATGGTCGCTCTCTGCAAAATCTCCTTGCTATCAGAAATATTTAGTTAGGAAATTCCCACACCTAGTGATGCAAACTATGCACCAGAAGGGTTATACACTGCAGTACTTATAGAAGACACAGACTATTGTGTTGTCACCTTGATAGTATTTTACCCTGCAGTGGTAGCATGTGTATAGGTTGGTCAGGTTGATATATGTCAGCTGATAAGTTGCCATCTACTGTTTTGCTGCATCAAACCTGTTTTATGCAGTCTTTTTCAATCCAGGGCAACCATGCCAAAGGGTAGATATGCAGAGTCAGTCATTGGCTTGGCATAGTTCCTTATTTAAGCCAATGGTGTACTGGGGTAGAATGCTTGGTGCAAAGAGTCCCGCTTGTTTTATCTACAGGGGAAGGCTCTAAATCAAATGTCTCTAAAATCTGTTTACAATATAGAAACACTTCTAAAATTATGCCCCCCAATTAGTTACAATAAGGCCAGGGCTTCACGGCTAGTTGTGTTGTACTGCAACATTGCATGTAATGTTAGTGCCATGTTGCTGTAGTGCTCAGCGTAGTTCTTACTACAACAGTGCCCCCTATAGTAGAACCTATGTCCTCCTGTTCTGTGGTCTGCTCTGTTAACAGAATATTTGAGCAGCCACATAAATGCAGTTCACTATAGTAATAGATCTACACCAGCAAATTCCCTCAGACAAAAATTATGATCGATCCCTTTCTATCAGGTCAAATGTGCGACATTCTGGGACAGTGCCCAAAACCCAATCACTGTCTTGCTAAATAATAAACATTTGTTTATGGTGGCAATAAGAAGTGAGGAGCTGCACACTATGGCCACCTCTAGAATAAGTTTAAGAAAAATATCGAATTCATAAAAGAAGGAATAGATCCCAAAAAGGAAATGGTTTCCATTATATAAATTTATAATTTATTATTGTAATGGCACCTACTCCACCAGGAAGTACAGACCGGTTCGACCATCAGAATAAGGTGTTTTGGGCTGACAGTCACATGACAGTCACAATGATGCTGGTGGTCATAGTGGTTGGGCGTGATGTAATATCATGGCCCAACCCTTTCTTCTCAGACAAATGCCGCAGCCCCCCAACAGAGCACCCCCTCCCCATAGAGAACACAGGAACGCTAAGCCTTACAAGAATGTACAAGTAAACTGTAAGATTTCAAAAATATTTGAGGATAATAGTAAAGTGGAAAAAAATTAAGTTTTACATAAATATAGGTCATATTCTGAGAATACATTCCTTGTAAAAGTGTTATACTTTTTGGGTAGACTACATTAGTGTACTGCATGTACTAATGTGGAATTGGTGTTTTTGGGCGCCAGTGTTCTCATTGTTCTCTGAGCTGCACATTGTATTTAATTACTTTGAAAGACTTCTAGAGAAATCATTATTTGTATGCGGGAATCTCCCTTTTACACGCCACTCTGGGGATTTGAGACTGAAGGGGTTTCTTTCATAAGCGGTTTGTATTGATTGTCTTTGGCATGGACTCTAAAGCTTACTAAGACTGATATAGTCTTTCCTTTCCCAGTATATAAAGTGTTCACATGTATTACTGTATGTGTGACAGTCATTGTCACTAATACATAATAAGTATTCTACACAAAACCTATTTCTTTGTGTTGCTTTTTGTTGTGTTTTATGTTTTTTGCATAAAGTGTCGACCGGAACATTATTTAGTTGTGATGTGCTTATGTTTGCCATGCTCCTCTCCAATTGTCGTTATACAACAAAATTGCAAATGTGGATCTGTGAAATGAAAACCAAATAGTCCGTAAAGGGGTTCTCTGACATCAGGTAAATAAACATGCAGCAGTAGCATATAACATTGCTCACCTGTTTGACCAATTCTTGGTTCTGTGTTTTGTGGTGGTACTTCCTGGTTGAGCAGCCTATCCACCCCTCTCTCTATTGAGAAGCCATGAATGCTGCCACCTTGTGGTGACAATTTCAGTATGCAAAGAAAGGTCAAGGGGCTGTTTTTTTTTTTTTTTTTTTTTTTTGGCTCTTTTTTGTTGCTTGCTATTTTATGTTTGTCAATAATAAGCGACATGGCAGCTTATTCAGGAGCAGTTATATTGGAATGGACTTCTACAAAAAGCTCAGACGGCAATGGATTTTGAGGAAATGGTTCCATGTGGACTGTTTTGTGTGACTAAAGCTATTTGTCAGCCGGCTGCACATTTGTAAAGCTTGCTGGTTTTCGTTCTATGCTCTCTATTCATTCTCCTAGGCTCAAGTGTTACACGCCACATGAGTAATCGTGAGCCGCCTTTTATTCATGTTGTGTCACATGTTAGATGTTAATAATTCTCTAATCCCCCAAGCTAAGGATATAGAAGAGGAGTCTTGTGTGATGATGTATGGTGGTCAGTGCAGGTTTAGCTTACTTCCAGGAGTAATGGCAATGCATTAAGCAATAATAAATCTGTATCCTTGATGCTGATAGAAGCCTATTTTACAGCCCTTACAATTATTCCTGTGGTTTTATCATTTTTCTGTTAAAATTATGAACCAGTTAGTCAGAAGTGATTGAGGCACATATGTAACCTGCTGTATGGGAAAGTGAATATGTTGTGCCAATAACTGTATTGTATCAGTAGTTAAATATTAGGCAATTTTTCTCCTATGCATATAGTGACTCTTATCATTTGCATAGATGGATGTAGACGCTGTAATCTCTCTCCTGTCCTAGACTCCTGTCAGTGTAGGTAAGGGCCATCAGCTTGATTATCACAAGCCCATCACCCCCCAGACTTTCCTCATCTAACAGGACGTGATCTGATCCTGTCCTTGGCACTTAACATACAGCTCCTGCTTGAAGTTTTAGATAGGTGTCGGCCAAAAAGCTGCTGATACTCCGTTGTGATGCCATCTATCTTCGAGGTGATAGGCATTTTAATATTTAATGTGTAGAATACAGGGTTTTTAAGTTCTGTTATGCGTAATGTACATTCACCCAGATAAAAAACATCATGGTATGGTTAACAGCAGTATATATTAGGTTGGTAGCAGAATCCTGTAAAAAGTCCTGGATCCCAATGCTCCGTGTTTTATCATCTTGAACCTATAACATGAAGCAGCATAGTTCACAGTGCCACTCTATCTATACCTAAGGGTACCTTCACACGTACCAGATCCACAGTGGATTTCACGCTGTGAGTTTGCACGCTGCGAGGTCTATAGGGGTTACATATCCGCAGCAGAATTTTTATTCCACTGCGGATATGTAACCCAGCCCCGGCCCGAAGCATACATTACCTGCTCAGCGCTGCAGTGAAGCTCCTGGCTCCCCATCAGCCAATCAGTGCTGCCGTGCACTGATTGGCTGATGGGGAGTGACGAGAGCCAGGAGCTTCACACAGCCGCAGAGCAGGTAATGTATGCTTTGGGCCGAGGCGGGGGGTTAAAGGGGCCGCGTCACATACAGGCAGCGAAATGAAAATTCCGCTGCGTGTATGTGACCCATTCAGCTTCACACTATCAGTATACACAGCGGATTTCGCTGAAAACTCGCGTGAAATCCGCTGAGGATCTGGCACGTGTAAAGGCTATTCCAATGTCCCCCAAAGCTTCCTATAATGCTGGATCTGTAGAAAGAGGAAACAGAAAGCTGTACTTGCCTATCTCTGTTCTTCTGCAGGTCCCCCTGCGGCTTCTGTTTTGGCTCCTCTAGGTCTCTCGATGCTCGTCTCTTCTGCCTATTTTTCGTCAGAAGAGGTCAGGGCAGGACGTCCTGGCTAAGTTCCTCACCTTGTCTCAGACACAGGCAAAAGTGAAGAACATTGGAGGAGCTGCAGAGGACCAGGGGGTAGGTATAGTCTACCCCCCCCCCCCCCCCTTAACCCTCCTTTACAGCTTTAGGCTACTTCCATAATTGTTTCAGACTGAAACTGAGCAGCATTTTTTACACCAAAATATGTACAATGCGGTAATAAAAATTATCATAGTAGCACCCTATTAACACGACTTTCTGTTTTTACTAAACAAATAGGTTTGGAACAGCATCGGCTAGAGTCGGTAGATTGTGCACGCCTCACCAAACAGGATCCCCACCGCCCGGATTAAGTCCAATAGTAAGCGTAGAGACAGCACTTCATTGTCTGTTTTTACTGTTAGGAGGTTTGAGGAAATCATCAGTAAAAACTGATATTTTCTCATAAGAAATCTCGATAAGTTTCACGTGTGCATGGGGTCTCAGGTTAGCCATACATTATAGATTTCAGAGGGCTGTCATTTTGCTATTGTATTTTGTTTTTTATTTCTTATGTATTTATGGTGTATGCATATTGAAAGCCTCCAGTGCATTCATCCATGCAGCTTATTGGCTTCTATCCCCATAGACCGACATATTCGTCTGCTGGAATAAGGTATATAGGGCTGCCTAGAACAACCACAAACATGCCCACCCTTTTGTTCAGAGAGTGATAAACTGCAGTGGAAGCTTCTACGCCGAACGTTCCTGTGTGGGGAAGGCGGAAGACAAAACCGACAGCCAGACAATCAATCGGCTGTCTGTTATTAAAGGTGTGTATGTGTGCCTTTAGGCTTGTAGTTGGTATATGATAATTACACAGGCTACATTTGTGTGTGAGGATTAGGAATGAGTATGACACATCTATTTTTTTTTATTTTTTTTTTTGCTATGGAGGTTCTTCTCTCTGTGCTTCTATTTTACCTTATAAATATCAATTTTATTGTATCTCTTATAACTCTGTAGTTTATAGTTCTCGATTGAGAGCCAGAGGAATGATCAATGGAAGGCCCTTATTTATGAAAAATATTTAATGCCCCAAATTGTCTTCTGTCTGATGCATTGTTAATGGAAGCAATTGTATAGAGATGATTCGTGTAGCTTTTTTTTGTTTTTTTCTTCTTTTGCTTAGTGTTAGCAAAAAACACTGATGTTACTTTACAGCTTAAAGTGACTTGTGAATTATTGAGAGTTTGGCTACATAAAATTTTCACACCCGCACTCCACAGCAAGAACAAGATCTGTACTTTCTTTTCCACCTGGTGTATTGGTAGCGTGAGACAGAGGTCACTCAGAGTTCTTAACAATATCCTCAAAGTCTCAACACTACAACCTAATTGGAAAAAGGACCAGAAGGAGAAAACGGATAACCTTTGATGATATAGATCTTAAAGGAACACTGAACCAGGAATAAGTAATAATGGTGCACAGAATGATCTTGCCCCTGCTGTCCGTCATAATGCAAGATTCTGTCTCTATTCCTGAAATTCTGCAGTGACTTTAGGGTGGGGATTATTAAGGGGGCATGTCACTTAGGCCTTATTCCAATGTTCCGTGTTTCACACGGGACATGGGCGTGGAGGGCCTGTAATGGACTCCCCCACCCCGCTAAGGCATCATCTGTGATAAGATAATGGGAGCAGGGGGCGCTATAGTGAAGCAGCCGTGAAAAACACGGAACGTGGGAATAAGACCTTACGAAGTCATTGTGTTGTGGTACTGCATTTCTGTGAAGACACTACAGTATCACAACAGTACTGCAATGATACTTAAGGCCCTATTACACAGAGCGATCATTTGCCAAATAAGGCCGCTATTGTTCTGTGTAATAGACAACTATCAGCTGAAGAGCAAGCAGTCCTTTGCTTGTTGGCTGATCGTTGTCCTTCAGCAGTTCAATCACTGGTCGCACATCGCTTCATGCAATAGGTGATGTGCGGCCACTGGCTGATTAAAGGGGTCTTTTGGTCTCAGTATAAAGCAGCCATACTTACCTCTTCATGCTCCCCTGGTTTCCTCAGGCCTTGTCTCTGCTTCCCCGGCTGACCACAACTGCCACCAACACTTTCAAAGCCATCTCTGCAGTCACAGCCATCTCTGCCAATCACTGACCGTGGTAGTGTGCTTTCTCGATCAGTAATTGGCTGACGGGACTGTCACTGCTGAGACTGGTTTGGCGGCTGTTGCGATTAGTGTAGGATGCAGAGAAGGCAGGAGGACACCGGGGGAACATGGAGAGGTAAGCATATAACTATATTATTTTATCCTCTTAAAGCAAAGGCTGCAGGGACATCGCTAACAATCATCAAGCTCTTTTAATAGGCTCTTTAAGTAAATGGTGATCTAGCAGATTGGCACTCACTTACCTCGCTCATTGGGCGTTGTAATACTTCCCTTAAACAGTTCAGTTTTCAGGTGTTACTCATAATGAATTAGATTATATATAGAACTCGTGCTGTTATAATTTTTTTTTTGTAAACCCATACTTAGTGTGGAGCAGGGGTGTCAAACTCAGGTTCTCCAGCTGTTGCAAAACTACAAATCCCATCATGCCTGAGCAGCCAAAGCTTTTGTTTTGGCTGTCCAGGCATGAAGGGAATTGTAGTTTTCTAACAGCTGGAGGGCCTGAGTTTGACACTTGTTGTTTAAAGCATGGGTCTCTAACTGTGGCCCTCCAGCTGTTGCAATACTACATTTCCCATCATGTCTGGACAGCCGAATCCAAAGCTTTAGCTGTCCGGGCCTGATGGGAATTGTGGTTTTGCAGCAGCTGGAGGGCCGCAGTTTGGAGACCCCTGGTGTAGAGTAACAAATGCCTGGGCTGGAATTGAATTCCTACCGTACATGTGGAAATGCAGATTTAAGAAAAAAAACTTTCCTAATTATTTTTTTTCCGTAGCCATACCCTGCCATTTTTGCTGCATATTTTACTATTTCTTGGAATCTTTTGTTGCTAAACATTCATATATGGGAAAGTTTTATGTTTTGCCTCTACTGCAATGGAAATTGCACTGCATAAATCTATTGTTGGTGGCATTACAATACTGTAATCCTCCTATAAAACTCAGTTCAGTTAAATTCCATATCTATAAATCACAATCAGTCACCTTGACATTCTTTAATCTGCTCTGTACCAAATGCACGTAGTGACTGGCGCCTTATCAAGATGTGTTTAATCAGCTTCTATGGTCTCATCAGGCTGATCATTATTAGTGCGCCGCCGCTGCTCCTCCATCGGAGGGGTGATGGGATTCCAGGTCATGTGTTCTAATCAGGTGGAAAAAAAACCTACAGTGCATTACATCAAAGCTCCCATTTCATCTGATTTGCAATGGACTGATTTCCTATTCGCAGTGCTCATTAATGTATTATATAGGTTGGAGGAAAAGAAAAGGTTGAACTAAGGCAATTTTGTACCATTCCTTGTTCATTCTTCTTTCTGATTGGGATCTTACTATAGTCCGAGAACTATTAGTCATCTAATGTGGTAATTAGAGAACATTAGGCTAACATGGAATGTTACTTCAGTCTTCTCCAAGTGGTGTCTTCAATCCCTTCTGCTTTCACTCTTTATAGATAAATATTGCCTAATGACCAGAGTACTCAGTTCTTGGGGTTTGCTTTCTTTGCTATGGGAATGCTTTCTAAAATGTTTGGCCACCAGTAACGTACAAAGATTATTTTACTTGACCATTTAACTTTTATTTTGAATTGTATTGTTTGAAGTTATGCTATTAGTTCAAACGTGCATATTATTGTTGGCTACACCTCAAGATGGCCATACACTTGAGATTATAGTGTGCCAAATCCATCCACTTTGGTAGGATTATCTGGTCATGTAATATGGATGTGACCCCACCAACTGATGGTAGTTGGGCATGTTTTTTCAGTATGCCCCATTTTTGTTTCTTCTAATGGAGACAAGTACATATCGTATTGACTGGTTTGTTATCAATGAGGCACAATAATTACAGGTGTGTCGAGAAGAAAAGCTATCACCAGATGTGTATGTTGCAAAACTACAATTCCCATTATGCCTGGAAAATCCAAGCTTTAGTTTTGGTTGTCATTTTGCAATAGCTGGAAGGCCACAGGTTCACCATACCTGATTTTCACTCTTAGGGCCCATTCACACGTACAGACTCGCTGCGTATTTATCGCTGTGAGTTTCTCGCACATAAATCCGCTTTTTACATGCGAGTTTAGATTTTCACATGATTTTCACAGGCAAGTTCAACACCACAAAAACGCAGCTACTTTCATGCGAGTTTGATGCGAGTTTTACGCAGCGAGTCTGTATGTGTGAACAGACCCTGAAGGTGCACTCACACCTACAGGATCCGCAGCGAAATCAGCTTCGGATCCTTTACTGTGAAGCTCAATGGGTCCCATACACGCAGCGGATCCGCCGCCTGCATGGGACCCGGCCCCTTTAACCCCTGCGCCGCCGGCCGCAGCTTACAGCCCCGGCCCCCTTAAAGGGGGGGCGGTGGCCGCGATCGGGCGTGTGGGCGGTGCGGGGGTTTAAGGGGGCTGGGGCTGTAAGCTGCTGGCGGCGGTGCAGGGGTTAAAGGGGCCGGGTCCCATGCAGGCAGCGGATCCGCTGCGTGTATGGGACTCATTGAGCTTCACAGTACAGGATCCGCAGCTGATTTCGCTGCAAGCTCGCGGCATGAAAATCCGCTGCTGATCCTGTAGGTGTGAACGCACCCTTAAAGTACAAACACACAGCATCGTATCTGCTGCGTATCTGCTGTGTGTGTTTGTACCCTTAAAAAGTTTCCAAGTACTGTTCAGCGAGAAGAGATCCAGGTCATGCTGGGGAAATGGGTTACTGAGGCAACTGCTCGCTATGCACCCTTTAAAGGTAATCTTCCAGCTGTAATTCATGTTCCAATCTGGTATCACTGTTGGATATCTAGTTAGGTCAGGGAGACACATTGTACCTTTCTTATATTCAGCTGTGCTTCCAGTATGTAGAAAAATGCTTTTATTCTCTGGTACAAGGAGTCAAGCAGGCTTTTTTAAGCTCCTGTTCTGCTGCAAGCTGGAATGCCTCCTCTATCCCCCCTCTGAAATTGACACCTGTAAGCTGAGTCCCAAGTAGGGTAAGGTATGGGAGAGGGCATTATAGAGGTGTTACAGCTTGCTGCACTTCAGGAGCTCGGGAACGCCTCCTTTACTCTTCATTCTAGAGCATAAAAGCATTTTTCTACATTCTGGGAGCGCGGATGGATATATGAAAGGTACCATGTGTCTTCCCGTCCTAACCGCTATCTAACACGGTCGTCAGTAATGTGAATTACAGCTGACTGATTCCCTTTAAAGATGAAAATACCATTATCTAAGTTTGACATTGTGCCATTGTTTGTATTTCATATGTTAAGCCATCCTTGTTCACATGCTCCTAGAGAAATTAAATGAAACTATATTTCAACCCTTGGCAAAATTTTTGCCCCTTGTCGTGATTTTTTTGTTGTTGCAGAAATCGATAGTCCAGGCGATTTTAAGAAACTTTGTCATTGGGTTTATTAGCCAAAAAATGCATTTTTATCATGAAAAAGCTTTTTGAAGCTCTCCCCCCCCCCCCCCTCCTGTCTTTATTGTTCTCCTATGAAGAGGGAAATAAAACACCAAAACAGGACAACAAAGAGTTAATCTACAAATACATCACCCTCTATTTCCTCTGACAGTCACCACTGACCTCTCTGAGCTCTGATTACAACTGTCACCCAGCTCTGTGCCTGTAATCCTCTGTTATCTGCTTTCTGCTGTCGGCTAACTCCCTCCTCCCCCCCCCCCCCCCTCCCCTCTCCCTAGAACAGACTGGGTACGTCTGATGCAACAAGTCACAATTTCCTGATTTTTTTGCAGTGGATGGAAAAGAGGAGGGAGGGGGGGACCTGGGAAAAGGCTTTTTAAATACAGATAATGGCATATTTGGCTAATAAACCCAATTACAAAGTTTCTTAATCGCCTGGACTATCGATTTCTGCAAAAAAAAAAAAGACAATGACTCTTTAAAATGCTACTGTTCTTTACCAAAACACAGAGCCATGTCAGGGGTCTACAAGATCAAATCTTCACCTTTTGAATTTGGTGAGAAGTGCTCAACTGTCTTGATGCTCTGCTTATTTTGTGAGTCAATAGACTGACAAAATCCATCTCTCAGTGAGACGAGGAGAGCAGTGAGCTGGGAAGAGAAGTGCTTAGTCGAGTGCTTCTCCCATTATGTTTCAGAGATTGGTGGTGGTCTGAACCCCCAAATGAATCCATAGGGCTCTGCTAGAAAAAGGGCTGTAGATCTTTTTTTGGCACTGGCTGAGGCCTCTTTTGCGAACATATAATATTGCAAACTATTTGTGGACTGTATTTTGTATTCTGTTGTGGCTGTGGATTATATGGTTTGTGCATTTGCCTAGGAAGCAAAAAATACATGCAAGACCTTATACAGTGTAAATTGCAGTCCAGCTGTGGAGTTCTATGGCCTCTGCACATGGCATGGTGTTTGAGTGTAGGCTTTGTGCTGCAGATCCATGTGCAGGAGTACGTTTGGTTTAGAGAATTGGGGCTTTTCTGGTATAATCTGGATTATCTGCAGACACACCATTTTTTTATCTGTCCCAGTCAATAAAGGGGGTACACAGTGATTTAGAATGGGAGATGCCTTATTAAAAGATGCAACTCTGTCCCTCTCTTCCATTCCTACAGCCAGACATGCTATAGACTGTAGAAAATGAGGCCTCTAGAGATTGTGCTGTTCTGCCCGGTACAGTGTGTTCCAGCTCCTCATATTCATATGTGAGAGCATCGATGTAGCAGACTCTGACAAGCAGCAATCTCATAGCTACACATTGTCTTGCGGATTAAAGTGAAGGGTCTTATTTTTTATTTATTTTTTTTGAAGGATAGCAGAATCAAATCCAGTTATGGTGTAAATGTGACTATATCGTGTTATGTGACTCCATTTGTTCTGTTTAAAACTTGATGCATTGCTGCAAATCGGGTTATTCTGGCCTTGTCTATAGCGGATCTTTGCCGTTATGTATTTATGCTATGCTCTGTGGATTAGCCCTCTGTTTTTATTCGTCTTTTTCTGATCCTGTCCACACTGTTCCTAATTCCTATGTACACAGACTGAATAATGGATTTTCTCATTACACTGAATAATATGCACATTCTCGTTTCGCCCTATACATGTCTGGCATTTTTATAAACCTATGCAGATCACTCTGTGTGACATTTCCCTGCCTCATTCCCGGACTAGCTGGAGGTTCACTATACAAATGTTTAGTGCTTCTACCTTTTGTTGTCTGCCATATTTGTATGTGTTTTTAATTAGAAAAAATACTTTGTTTTATACTTTTTATAGCGTTTTATTTGTTTTTGTTTTTTTTATTTATACTGGCATTAACCATCATATACACCTAGAGGATAATCTTTTGGCATTTTCCTGACCCCATTAGATGTATACCTTGCATATGCATATTTATATGGTTGTGTGTATGTATACAGGAAACGTATTATACTAAATGGTATGTGACCAGAGACTATACCGTAGTGAGCACATACTGTAACGGCCAATGAGTGTGGACCTGTTCCTGAACCAGTTTGGTTTGGGGTCACTTACAGAATGTAGACTTTTGTCTAGCTGGCCACCTTTCGCAATGAATGTCATGGCAGGGCAGGATTTAAGACAACGACTATAGACAACCCCCAGCATTACTTTATAATGTTTAGTTAAAGGGGTTGTCTAGGATTTTTCAATAAACATTATATTGACCTTTCTGGGTGTTGTACATTCTTTATAAACTTCTATTTTTTTTTATTTAGAGAGCTTATTGTGTTCTCAGGCTCAGTCTCATGACCCCCTCTGCCCGTGTTATCTCTGCTTCCTGGGATGTCACGTTCCCTTTGTTTCCTGTTGCATACAGGTCAGCCATGTTGTGCAGGGCACAGAGGGTAGCCATGTTGTGGAGGACACTCAGGTTAGCCATGTTGCTTTGTAGTTTTGGGGTCCTGGGATAACAGCTGCCTGTATGTCCCCCAATGTCTGCATGGATTTTATCACGCTCTCCAATACATTGTGAGCCCCATTGGGAACAGTGGCCAAGATGAGTGACTCCAATCTCTGTACAGCGCTGCAGAATAGGTTGGAACTATATAAATAAAGGAACTATGAGGGTGATTTATCAAAATTTGTGCAAAGGGACAGGGTAACAGTTGCCCATAGCATCAGATTCTAGGGTGATCTGTGCCGTGATCCACAACTAGGATATGTCCTATTTTTTTGCAGTGTGGGTTGGGGCATTGATCATGTGACTGGCTGTATTTACCTCAGTGGACCCTAAAATTGTCTGTGGTCGCGGCTCCGCAACCATTGACAATTTTACTAAACGTGTGAATGCAGCCTAAGGAAAAAATGTTGGACAACCTCTTTAATAATATGTAAATTTAGGATTGGTTAGATTACAGATTGGTGGGATAGTTCATGGGATTGCATGAATGACTCCACCAGCAACATGACAAGTACCAGGTATCACTCAAAAAAACATACCAATAGTTTGATTTAGATTGTAGAATGTGTACCCCACTGGGACCAGGACCAATATAGTGATGGCAGGCTTTGTATAGTGCTGTGAAATATATTAGCGTTAAATAAAGAAATTGTTATGCCCTTTTTAGTTTAAGAAAACCAGCAAAATCGCCCATATATTTTCATGCTTATCTTGTTTATGGTCCGCTTTTTATGGTTATTGTTAGTTTGCCTGAGGCATTGTATTATGTGTACTGTTGTACAGTGCCTTCTCCATATAATGTATTCTCCCCTAGAGGCAAGTCTTCTGGGCATAAGAACTGCATAATATAGCATGTGATGGAACAAGCACTGTTTTGTTTTTTTTCTCTAGTTCATTTATTTGTGACTTTATTGTTTAACTAAAGATCAGGTTTTATGTTTTGGTGTGTGTATATTGCTGCTTATTGCATTAAAGCCACTGGGTATAAAAGAATGATTTCTAATGTTTTGCTGAACTGAACATATTATAGATATGCACGTTGTGATCATGATATACCCTTTGCAATCGCTTGGAGCAAGTGTCTGCATTTGACATTGACGCTTAGGTCACCGTCTTTCTATTATTAGCTGCATTATCCTATAATCAGTTCAACCAGATAACTTCATGTAGAATGGGTTCCGAGATGGTTAGTTACCGGTAGCAGCGTGCCTATATCATGTTCCTGGAGGATGGTTGTAAAATCAAATGGTACAATACAGATTAATTTCAGGTGTGTATACTGTGTTACTGTATAATAAGCTATATTCTCACTTGGAAGCGTTACCTCTGTAATAACATATGCCTCCAATTTTAGCTCTAAATATCCCTAGTGCATGGCTGTGGAATATCACACAGCTGATCTGTATAGGCCGTCAGAACTGTAGGAGTCTGAATATTATGGATGCATACACAGAAGGAACTCAAAAGGTTAGGTCAACCTAGCTGAAGTATTTCATAGTAGTTTCAGTGCTAGTAAATGGCATACAGGATCAAATGTCATTTCTGCCTCCTCCATAAAGTACGGAAGTTACAATTTTACATCTGATTACATCTGACACTTTGGGGGAGTTTTATCAAAGGGTGTAAAATTTAGACTGGTGCAAACTACCCACAGCAACCAATCACAGCTCAGCTTTAGGCAGTGCTGAAAGGAAAGCTGAGTTGTGATTGGTTGCTGTAGGCAGTTTGCACCAGTCTAAATTTTACACCCTTTGATAAATCCCCCCCTTTGATTTTAAAGGGATAAGGACATTATTTTGCCCTGGGCTCCCAGTCACAACTGTGTGATCCTATGGTTGTTTCTTTTCCTCTTGCTTTTGAGGCAAGTGCTGGGGTATAGGAGCTGCCGCCTCAGCCAATGACTGCAGCGGTGTCCCATCTCGGCCAGTGATTGGCCATCAGGTCCTGGTCCCAAATGCTCGTATTGGAAGCAGGAAAAGGAAATAAGATTTGAGGATTAGGACTAGGTAAGTACGCTGTGTGCTATTTATTTTTTGTCCCCTATTCCTGCCAGCCTGACAACAATGGCTGCATGTAACTTTTTATTCCAAACCCAGAATACCCCTTTAAAGAGTTTGTGCTATCCTAGTTGTGATTTTTTGTTTGTTTGTTTTTTTGCTATAAAGCAAAATGTTTGAATAGACCTTCATATGGTAAAATAGTTAAAGGGCTATTCAGGTTTGGATTAAACACAAAAATAAAAATCCTTCTCTTCTTGCCTGGTCTCGAGCCATTGCTTTGGTTTGCCCCTGTTCCTCTGTTCACTTGCTAAAAAGCCCTCCCTACTCTGCCGATAATGTTTATAAATGCAGAGATTGGGTAGACTGGAGTAGGTGAGTATGCTTTATTTTGTTACAACCTTAGCAGACTGCCGCTTGTTTTTGACTAAATCTGAATGCTGTTTTGGTGACTTAAAGAACATCAAAAATAGCAGTGTGGTTACGGCAGAGAGGTCACCCCTGCTGGGAGACATTTGTACAAATCCTGCTAGGGTTTGGAATTGTATGTATGGGCACTTCTATACATAGCTCTGTCTTGGCTTAATTTTGTACAGTATCTTATGGAGTCAGGGAGTGTTTTTTGCTTTCATATAAAAGTAGCAAATAATTGTGCCATGTTTCATTGCATGCTGTATTGCGAGGTATTCATCTCCAAGGAGCACTGCCTCTAGGTGAGAATATCTGCGGCACACATCCCATGATGAAACGTCATATGGCAGTATGTTCTATAGAGCCGCAGGGGGCTCTCTGTGCTACTATACAGGCTCCTGCTGTTGCTGTATCTTACCGCTCACTTTTATGGCCTAATGATTTCAGAACTATTTCACAACGTGGAAATTGTAACATGGACACATTTCTGCGCCTGAAGCTGTAAATCCTGGACCATCCATGGGTCTGATCATCAAAATGAATGGGGTCATAAGGCCCTAAGCTAAGGCTTCAATAGTTTCCTGTCATGGCAGCCTTGCTCCTAAAAAGGCATCCATATCGCATATGAAATGATTGCTATATGGTATCATCAATCTGTGTATAAGTACTGAATGTATTCTGTTTTGTATAGATATGATTCTTATTGTGACTACTAAGGCGTTTGTTTTTACTTTTGTCTAAGTGCAATCCAGGTTATCTATATAGTCAGGTTTTATTGTGTTTTCATCAATCCTAATGTCCTCACTTTTTCTGGAATTGCATTAGCAACACGGAGCTATTTTTATATTTTTCTGGCTTGTCATTTGGGGGCGTAGCAATGTACGTTCAGGCAGCAGGCAATTGGAGGAGTGAGGAAACAAAGGCGTGAACGGCATATAAACTGACTTGCCAGTAGTGCTCTGTGCCTCGTGTCAACTTGTATATGTGAGGTGGGTGAATTTTATATTCCTGTTTAACACCTCATGCAGGCATTGCTCTGCTCTCTAGTAAGTGACATTTCATTTAAAGGTTACAGATTACATTATGAATGGCTAAGTATGTTGTATCCCTAGTGATGGCTGCTAAAACTTTATCCTTTTGATTCCATATCTATTATTTTGCCACTTAATTGACATAGGTCACATTCAAGACTTCTCATTGCCGACAGCTTGAAAATAGATTTTATTATCAGAAATTAAAATGTAATGGTTATGTAGGAAACAAACTGCTAGTTGCCCTCTCATTGGACCTTTTTGTACATGTGCTGTTCTTCCCTGCTGTGTATGTGTTTTCTTTGGAGAGAATGGAAACAAAGGATTAGTTAAAGAGGATGTACCATTAGGTACATCCGCTTTAATATGAGCCACAGATCACGGGGAATCCGGTGCCACAGTCTGCTTTTTGAACCACATCCCAGTTCCCGAATCCCGTGTAGGGTGTCTTTCTATCCTTGGGTACCGAGCCAGGGCTGAAGCACAGGAGGCGGGCCAGCCCGCTCCATGTGGGAGGGAATTCCCTCCCCTCTATGACGCGGTTCCATTAGAATCAATGGACCCGCATCATACAGGGACGGGGGATTCCGCCCACTGGGGGCGGGCCGGCCCTCCTACTGTGCTTCAGCCCTGGCCCGGGACCTGTGGATAGAACAACGCCGTACAGGGTAACTGGGCGCGGTTAAAAAAAAAAAAATGGACTGCGCCACAGTCTTCCCCGTGACAGCGCCGTTCTATTTGTTGCTTATATTAAAGAGGATGTACCTGATGGTACATCCTATTTAAGTTACATCTAATATCTATAGGCACTATTGCAGACTAGTCAACATATTTCCTGTGGGAAGGAACTGGGAGAAAAAAAATATTCTTACTGATTGTCCCCCCAATTAAAGTTTTCCTAGTAACATAACTATATATTGTGCACAATACTGCTACAGCTAAACACTGCTCACAGTGCCTGGCATTAGTGATTGGCTGCAGTGGTCCCGTACGTGGTGACCTATGGATCTCCGATGAAGATCAGTGGCAGGGCTGGACCTAGAGCCACCGGAGGGTCAAATAAGTTTTTTTTTTTTCCCCCCTCCGTTTGTTTTGTTTGTTTTGTAGTTTGTGATAAATACAATATTAAAGGGATAATCCAGCATTTAAATTGTAGTTTTTTTTTTGTTTTTATAAAATTGCTGCACTGTTTATGAACAAAAGTTATGCTTACCTCTCTGCACACATCCCAGTGTCCAAGTGTGGCCTCTCCGTTGTCCCCCGCTGACTGCAGCTCTGCTACTTATGAAAAGAACTTGTCTTGGGAGTGACAGCCCACTCAGCCAATGACTGGCCATGGCGCTGACCCGTCTCAGCCACTGATTGACTGAGCAGGCTGTCACACTCAAGACAAGTTGTTCTCAGAAGTATTGGGGTTGCAGTCAGCGGGGTACAACCAAGAGGCCGTATCGGGGGAGCACAAAGAGGTAGGTAAGCATAACATGTTAGTTATGTTTACTAATAGGGGCAACAATATATGTATAAAAAAAAAAATGTAAATGCTGGATAACCCCTTAAATGAGTTTAGTATTTGTATGTAATATAAAGCTGGTCAGCCCCCTTAGAAATACCCCTTTAAGTTCTGAACCTGTTGCTGTTGAATCTTTCTTATTATAGAACATTGCACAGTGCATCCGGACACTCTGGATGGCGTGCTTTTATTTTTTCCTGTTACTATAAAGATAAAATGTGTGTTTCATCATGAAAATTGGGAAACGTAAAGGCTTCGGGCTTGTGACGGTTGTATGACATAATATACTTAAAAAGTTGTTCAAATGTTGAGAAATACAGTATGTGGCCATTTAGGGCATTCATGGTTGCATGTATTTAAACCCACTATTGAGTTGCTTAACATGTAATATTGGAATTACCACCATCCCCTTCCCAGATTATTCTTGCCTTGGTTTCTTTGTAGTTGCAGATTTTAAAAATTTCTGTTTGTAGTCAAATTTTAGACATAAGTTTGGGGGAAATACACACAAAGTATAGAACCTTTTACAAAGTCTCTTAAGACCATGATTCTTTAATTTGTCACATTACATACATTTATAATAGAAAAAAGATAAAACATGGCACACACTATTGGTTGCTGTGTTATATTCACATCATGCTTTTGGCTGGCATTCCCCATTTATGGTGATGTATGTGCAAGACGGAAAGCTTTGACATCAGCATACAACAGCATGCAGTACTGTGCCTCTGTGGTTATCTCTGTTGTCCTTTAGCAATAGGGTCTTTGGAGTTGAATAAAAGATACAGTAAAGGCCTTTTATACAGTCCAATCATTGCTTACAAGCTTCTAGGACACTTGTTCACCTGATATTCGGCCTGTGTAAAATGGCCAGAGGTCAACAAGCGAGTACACACCTGCTGATAGGCTGATTTTGGTCTTCCTTGATGTAAGTAGGTGTTGTGCGGCCTAGAACAGTAAATGTTAAAGGCAGCATGTATGATAGCAAGAGAGCACCGATCAGTAAGAAGCTTGCTTATTTATTATTAAAATGCGCCTTGATTCCAGAGCGCGTAAAGCGATAGGGAGTGACAAACAGAACATGACAAAATCAAAACACATTGCATGAATACGGAAAATGGCAGACTGCTACATAGTGATAGAGGACACTGCCCGCCAGGTCTTATATTCTACTGTTCTCCGTCTTTGTGTGGGTTTGCTCCTCTCATACTTCAAAGACATACAGATCTGTAAACTAAAGGCCCTATTCCACCTACAGATCTGATGACAGATTATCTGCCAAAGATTTTTTTTTTAGTTAATCTCTTAAAGCATAATCAAAAGGAATCTGGTCCTTAAGTATTAGATCTCCTAGGAAGAGTTTTTTTTTTTTCTTTGTCTTTCGAAGGTAAACTTAAAAAAAAACTAGATGAGAAAATTCATTCACCAGTAGCAATTCAGGAGGGAGACGGCATGACAAGGCTCTGGGGAATGACTCTACACGTACATAAAATGAAGTTGTTTTCCTGCAGGCAACCCTGTGATTTTCCCAATTCCACCAGGATAAGCTCGGGTAAATGAGATTTCTGAAGAAACACTGTACAATTATATTCAAATTAAAACTCTGTCTTTTACTTAAGTGCCGCTATTTGATGTTAATAGCAGTAACGTTTTGCATATGTTTGAAGATATTTAGTAAAATGTCTTATTATTCTGGGTCCTTAAAAATTGTCCGCCTTAAAGTTCAGTTATCCGCAGCTAATAGGAAATGAAAGTATTATCTCATGTTTGTTACTTTAGGTATTCTGGCAAATTTATCTTTCCTATACATTTATCATATATTACAAGTGTTCATTTGTTTATGTATAAAGCTAATGGTAATTCTAGTTAAAACACTGTAATCATGGAAAGCGCTTCTAGGTTTTACTAGGAATTTGCTGGAAGTAGACAAGCTGACAATTAAAGGGGTGTTCCCATCTCAGCTGATATAGTTATACTTGTTGGTCTTGTCAAGCTTACTATTTTTACAAATACATTTATTTAGCAAACTTGTCTCCTTCTCCTGATATGCTTCTCTTTCCCTCCTATTGACAGCTTGTTGTCTTGGTTATGGATGACCACTCTGCTCTAAAAACAGTGGTCTAGAAGATGGTATGTGTGTGTATATATAGGTATAATATAGACATATATCAACTGTGTGTGTATATATTCTGTAAAGTATATGTAAACTATATCTCTGAATACACCAGCCAGACCACTGCTTTTGGAGCAGAGTGATGGGCTGTAACCAAGACAATGAGCTGTCAACAATGAGAGGAAAAGAGCAGCATAATAGGAGGAGGAGACATGTTTGATAAATTAATGTACAGTGGTGCCTTGGATTACGAGCATAATCCGTTCCGGGACCGTGCTTGTAATCCAAATCCACTCTTAAACCAAAGCAAATTTTCCCATAAGAAATCATAGAAATGCAGACACATGGTTCCACACCCCAAAAATAAATATTTATTATTCTGAATAACATGTAAAACAGATGAAACAAACATTCAGAAACAGCAGAATATGTGATTCTATAAGTTAGGCTTCGTTCCCACCGAGCAAAACTAGCGGAATTGTCTGCCGCGGAATGCAGTTAGCCTCCCTCTCATAATGGGAGTCTATGGGAGGCGCGCGCTCCTGCTTTGTCCGCGCTGCAGAATGAACATGTTCATTCTTCAGGGCGGACAAAGCAGGAGTGCGCGCCTCCCATAGACTCCCATTATGAGAGGGAGGCTAACAGCAATTCCGCTAGTTTTGATCAGTGGGAAAGAAGCCTTACTGTACAATAATGGAGAGGATGGGAAACACAAGGGCTGACAGAGACTACAGGGAGCATGAAGGAATGAGCAGGGCAGATGTGGGCACATACATGCAGCACTCTCTGTCCAGGGAGAGAGGGGTTACAGCTATGGAGAGATTACCTCCACAGTCCTGTCCCCTGATGCAAGCCCCAGCCTGAAGTGGATCTGCTATGATTTGTAAGGTGAGGGAGACTTCCTGGGTCAGAGTACAGGGCTATAGACCCCGCTATGCAGACCATGCCCCTGCCCCACTCCCGCTCCCACCCAGTACAGGGAGCTTTTAAACCAAAGCAATGCTCTTAAACCAAGTCTTAATTTTGAAAAACTGTGAGCTCTTAAACCAAAACGCTCTTAAACCAAGTTACTCTTAAACCAAGGTACCACTGTATTTGCAAAAATATTTAACTACATTAGTTGAGATGGTAAAACCACTATGGGGCTAGGATTATTCCACTTAAAAAACAGAAAGAAAAAAACAAAAAGATTTTTCTTTCTGTTTTTAAAAGTGCTCAAGGTGTCCAGGGAAAAAAAAAAAATCTAAAAACACATCACCTGCTTTTGCCCTTTCCCCAGTGCCAGTCCTCACTGTCAATGCTTCCTGTTGTAGATCCTGATTTACAGGAAATGTTACCATGATATCAGGGGAGAGGCGGCAGATAAATAAATTTTTCCCCTTGGTTTTTTTCTTTTACTTGACACTCTGCTTAAAATATTTATTGGAGTGTTCTGTTTTTTTTTGTTTTTTTTTTAAATCAGTTTGGTTCCATTCAAGTAGAACAGACCTATAAATCGAGATTTTTCTCTTCTCTTAGGCCGGGTTCACACGTACCGTAACTGCAGTGGATTTCCTGCTGCGAGTTCATATCTACATACCTTCCCATACACTTCAATGGGATGAGATAGACTCAGCGCCAGCACCCTTAACCCTTGTACATACTATACCGGGTCCCCACTCCAGCTTGCTTCGGGGAATTTTTGGTGATTGGTTTTTCTAATTTTTCATTTTATCATTCCAGCTAAATTTTTTAAGTATTGCCCCTCAAAAGTTATGCAAATCACCAATATACACTTATTACAGGAAATGCTTATAAAGTTCTTTTTTCCCCTCCACTTACTACTGCATCAAGGCTTCACTTCCTGGATAACATGGTGATGTCACGACCCGACTCCCAGAGCTGTGCGGACTGTGGCTGCTGGAGAGGATGATGGCAGGGGGACACTGAGGGACACAGGGCGTTGGAGGGACACTGAGCATCCCCCTGCCATCATCCTCTCCAGCAGCCACAGCCTGCACAGCTCTGGGAGTCGGGTCATGACATCACCATGTTACCCAGGAAGTGAAGCCTTGATGCAGTAGTAAGTGCAGGGAAAAAAAACACTTTATGTGCATTTCCCGTAATAAGTGTATATTAAGGGTTTGTATAACTTTTGGGGGGGCAATACAATACTTTGATAAAAATTCTCACCAGACTTCTCCTTTAAAGCAGGAATGGAACAGTATGTTGAGAGTATTTTATGATATTTGTCCTTGACATAATCCACCGTCATATACGGCAAAGCTACTCAATAGAATGGCAATGAGATCACCAATGTCACTGAACAGAAGGCCATTGTCCATAATAGAAAGGCAGGTTTACAACAGTAGCTGGGGTCCTTTTCATATACCATTGGCGAATAATGAAGTTGTATTGATTCTGCAGAGATGCCGATCACTATGTAATATTTCTGCCCTAGTGTTTATTTTCCATGTCTTTCATAACCAAGAATATTGTGATGTCCAGAAACATAAGCTCTCTCCGAAAGACCAAATAAAATTGATAACTTGCTTCGGAGGACACGTTTGCCCTGGTTCTTCCTTCCTTCCTTCACTTTTTTTTTTTTTCTTTTTAAAATGTGTTTCCAAAGAAGAGAAATTACTTACGGCACGTTTTCAATTATAATTTTTTTATGGAATGTCCAAAGGTAATTCTGAAAAACGTTTTTATTGACCTTTTGAAGTCAGATCAATAAACTGTGCCCAGTCTTCTAAATAATGTTTGGCTTGAACCTATTTGTACATGTTTTCATTATAGCTTCTCGCCCTTTGACAGTCTCTGCTGGCCTGTATATAAATATGATGGATGCCGTGTTGCCGGGAGGAGATGGCAGCCGTGGTGGCTGCTCTTTCTGCTGGGCTGTAGATTGTGAAATATCCTCCTGCTGTGAAGAGGGCTTCTGTGGGGCGTAACGCCATACCTTGGAGCTTTTGTTACTGTAATCTGGAACGGCAGGACACGAGAGCTAGTCCTGAAGAGTGATTCGGGGACTCCACAATTCCTCCAACCCCTTGTTCCTTTCAGTTGAGAGGCGCTCTGTAATTGCAGCTTCCATGTCTATATTTGAGTGTTTACGGAAGGCTTAATAATTGTCTGGATATGTGCCTGTTTATTACAGAGATCACTTACTCCTCTCCGTGCCTGGAGTTCAGATTTAACTGTTACTTCTCCAAAAATGAAACCTGGCAGCTCCATTTGTGCAGATGACACAACCGTATTCATTGGACTCCTCTGAAGTGAATTATTCCTTTTGGAGTATTGTGAATTAACATAAAAGTCAAAATTGTTATTTCATTCTTATAATGTATCTCTTCCTCCATCTCCCCAGTGAATATACGGTGAATTAGCATGTTAATAGAACATCTGTAAGGGCTAGAGGCTATGCTTTGTTGCTTGCCCAAGGTGTTTGTGCTGCGCTGGCAATTGGTATTGTTATAATTGAGTTGATTTTTTATTTTATTTTTTTGGTTTCTTAATAAAAACACAGTGCTAGATATGACATGCCTGGCTCACCTATTTATGAGTTAGAAGTGTGATCTTTTATTAAAAAGAACAATTTAAGCAAATAAGATTACTTTGGTTAGTTACATAAAGGGATACTAAAGTGAATGATCCATAAGGCATTAGCAAGTCTCTTCCCCCTGCACCAGCATAAATGCTCTTAAAAAAAAAAAAAAAAAAAAGCACTATTTTATTGCACATATCTTTGGCTTAAAGTGATACTGTAACGTTACATTAACTTAATTTCATTGCTAGACAGTGGGCCCCATCTCCTGGCTGGGTAGAATGCCTAAAGGCCCTATTACACATCACGATTGTCGGCCGTCTTAGGCTGACATCGGCCGTTATGGACTATAATTGTCTTGTGTAAAAACACAACGATCAGCCGACATGATCAATGTCAACTAATTGTCGTTGTCTTTCAACACGTTGAAAGACAAATGACCAGGATCGCTCCGTGGAATATCGAATAGCAGACCGCTGCTATCTTCTATGGGCTGCCCAGACAATCTAGCGAGCACTCTGGCAGCTCCCCGCGTCCCCCCTGCACTTTCCCGCCCTCTGCAATGGCGGCGGCAGCGAGTAGGGAACGAGGAGCAAGCGAGCCCTGACAGCGCTCGTTTGCTCCTCTCCATCACCCCATGTAATAGGGGATTACCTGCCATGAAGCCCCACCTAGGTGACACTGTCCGTTTTAGAGTGGAGAGAAGACAGACAAGTTTTTTAAAAGTATATATCAAATGTGTAGCATCTAAGCTTATGGATGGTGCAGAGAACCACACATAGAGTAATGGGGGGGGGGCGATATCACTTTAAAACTAAGCTGACAGATTACCGATTTCACTGATTTTCTGTAATGCTGTCATCTGTACATGACTTCCTAACGAGTATCCATTTTGTCTTCTATACGTGAATCTGTACCTCAGTTACGGATCCGTAAAACTGAAAGTGTAAACACAATTGAAATCAATGGGTCCCAAATCATATCGGTTGATTTGAAAGAAAAAGTTTTTTGCTGGGCAACCCCATTAACCCCTAGCTGCACCAGGTTGTTACTGAATGTCCTGGTACCACTTGGGTCATATCAGAGGGGGGTCTGCACTGCTGAGATCCCAGGTGCTATATGCAGCCTGGGACCCCGAGGCTATTAGCGGGTACGGTCCGATCGCCGTGCCTGCTAATTAAGTGTTTAGATGCAGCTGTCAAAGTTGAGAGCTGCATCTAAATACTTGCTGTGCCCCAAACCTGGTGGTCTAGTGGGGGGATCGCGGAGGGGGGATCCCCACATCTGCTTTCGGCCGGGGTCTGCGCTGTAATGGTGCTGATCCTGGCTCGGCACTCTATTGCGAAAGCAATAGAGCACAGATCTCATTATCTATGCAGTATATCTATACTGCATAGATCTCAATGAGAGATCAGAGCAGTCATACTAGAAGTCTCCCAGAGGAACTTCTAGTATGTGTATAAAAAAAAAAAAAAAAATAAAATAAATAAAAATTTTTAATTAATGAAAAGCCCCCTCCCCTAATAAAAGTTTGAATCACCCCTCCTTTCCCTATTTTAGAAGTAAAAATAAATGTTTGGTATCACCGCGTGCGTTATCGTCTGAACTATTAAATTATCATTCCTGATCCCGCACGGTAATCGGCGGAAGCGTAAAAAATTCCAAAGTGCAAAATTGCGCACTTTTGGTTGCATCAAATCTAGAAAAATTGTAATAAAAAGCGATCAAAAAGTCTCAAATGTGCAATCTAGATACCGATAGAAAGAACAGATCGTGGCGCAAAAAATGACACCTCACACCGCCCCATAGACCAAAGGATAAAAGCGCTATAAGCATGGGAATAGACCAATTTTAAGGAACATATATGTTTTTTTAAAAGGTTTAAATTTTTTAAAAGCCATCAAATAAAATAATTTATACAACTTACATATCGTAATCGTACAATTTTTATGTACACAATTTTTTTTTTCTGACTTCACAGCATATTTTAGGCAAAAATTACATCTGCCATTGCAAAGTACAATTAGTGGCGCAAAAGATAAGGGCTCATCTGGGTCTCTAGGTGGAAAAATGCACGCACTATGGCCTTATATACACAAGGAGGAAAAAAGGAAAGCGCAAAAATTATAACTGGCTGTGTCCCCTAAGGGTTGATATGGAGAAATTTTCTACAGATTTCACCTTGGTTACATTGAAAGGAGTAAAATCCATTATGAAGATTCACAACAAATTTGCGACTAGATGTTGTCCCACGTGTAAAAATAAAATGTAATGCCTGCAGCATCTGAATATTAAAGGTGTAGTGGGGCTCTAAAGATTTTTTTTATTCACAAAATAACACACTTTACAAAGTTATACAACTTTGTAATGTGTGTTATGTATGTGAATGGCCCCCTTATCTGTGTTCCCCCCCCCCCCACCCCCTGCATTATACTCGCATCATCAGCTGGTCAGCCGCGATTGACTGAGCATAACTGTGCTCAGAGGGGGGCCGGCATGAGGGACGGCTGAAACTGTTCGACACGAATGCGCCACATACGACATAATGCACCACACTTCCGGGGTGGGGGGGAACATTGTATAACTTTGTAATGTGTGTTATTTTGTGAATAAATGTTTAGCGCCACACTACCCCTTTAAAGTATATGACTCACATGTGTATGATATTATATGAACATAGCCTTAAAAACTAAGCAGCCACCAATGGAGAAAATAGCGGGTAGTGCTTGAGCTGGTATTCCATTAAAAGAAAACCTTAGAGAATTGTGTAGTAAATAACAATGCAGTGACTTAAGCAATCCATTTCTGTTATTTTCTCTGCATTTCAATAAACATTAGATAAACTGCCTCCACATCCCGGGTTAATAAGCAGCTGCAGGCTACCAATGTTCCTGGCTTCATCAATTTGTGGCCCGAGCTGACGTGCAAATAACTGTCTGATAAACAAGCCCTCTCCATCTGCATGATAATTGTCCTCCGCTAGGAACACCGCTTTGATGATGGCAAATTCTCTGGCACCTTTTAGCTCATAGGTAGTATAGGACAGCGAAACTGTAAGAAACTGTGTCCAGCTGATTTTACATTATAGTACAGAGTCCTTAAAGGGCTTGTCTGGGATTTAATGACTTGGCTTTGCAGCATGAATTGTGAGAAATAGAAAATAACGGTCTGCTTTTCTTTTGACTTTTTTCCTCTCTTCATATTAAGTGTTCGGATTCCCTCGAATTTATTTTTTGTCTGAAAAATCACAACCAAAAAACGAAGTAGTTCCTGCTTTTTTTTTTTTCTTTTGGTGTGTGTGTGTTTTGTGTTTTTTTTTTAGGGCTTCAGGGGTTTTGCTCAAGATGCAAATGAAGGCCAAAAGTTATTGGATAAAATTGATTGAAAGGGAGCTGAAGTGTAGTATGGTTTTTACCATAGAAGTGATATTGACATTTGACCAACACAAGTGGGCACTTAAGAGCTGAGAGGGTCACTATACCATACAACGGTTATCCCGTGTTTGTGGTCTGGAGGCAGTTAATAATCTTATGTATACAGAACATAGAACAGGACTGGAAATATGCATGGATATAATGCACCTTCATCCTTTTCTGATTTTGCATGGAAAGCAAACAAGTTTGTTCTTAGCGGGTTTTGTAAGGGAAAATTGTAGCTTGCGCCAGTAGTTACCATGGACATGTACACCTCAGTATGGGACTGTGCACACAACCTATATCAGTATGAGTCCTAAACCTTCCTATGCTTTCTCAGGAAACCACGTGGATCTCCACTTTTTACTGATATCTGGTAGAATAAATTGTGTACAGTGTCTATACAGTAGCTGTTGTAACTATATCTCTCTATTGTTCTTGCTGGGTGGGCTCAGAGCTTTATCCGGGCAGACGCTGTGATGCACTGATGTCACTCTGTTTCTCGCAATGTAATCCCCATATATAATTCCTGCACAGTAGTTTCTGACGTTGTCCATATTTTCTCCATATTGCAGACATTTCAATCTTCGGATGAAGAAGGATACATCTCTATTTTCTCCTGATTTCAAGTTAGAAATGGGAGGAGAAACTTTACATTATGATACCTCTCACATATACACTGGGCAGCTTTTTGGTAAGTAATGTTGGTAAAAAGTCACTGTATGTCTTAGTTGCTGCAGATACGCAGTAAGAAACAATATGAGCTATGCATTGTGTCCTGAGGACTGAACCATAGTGAGAATCCCAGCATCAAGCACCAGCTTCCTCACTAGGTGTAACACAATGCAATCTTGTTGTTGTTATGCAATATTACCACTTTATAATACTAATTTTAATGGTGTGGTAAATGCTGTAATAGCAGACCTCTGGCACAGGTGTAATCTGACAGTTACTGCTTAAGGCCGCATTCACATGTCCGTGTCAGTTTTTGCTGCCACGAAATACTGATCAGGAGGCCTCAAATGGCATCAGGAAACTATCAGGATTTCCTGATCAGAAAAAATGAAGTTTAAATATGGTCTAGTATGCAAACATACATTACAAGTACCAACATAGCCCCTAGTGTACTGTGCCACAATCTCCCCCTCGTGTACCGGTGGGCTCTGAAGGTCCGGGTGAGGGGGCTATGTCGAGCGGCGCTGCTGAGGTTTGGGAGGAGGCAGCAGAAGGTCGGGGGTGCCGAGGCAGCAGGGGGCGGCTACAGCAGAAGCCCGGGGCACAGCGGCAGAAGGAGGCAGCAGGGGAGCCGTCTGATGAGGTCTGGGTGAGCGGTACGGGTGGTGCACAGACAATCCAGACTCCGGATGTGCATCAAGAAAGCGTTGGTGGTTCCGGCGCTCCTATAGATGAAAATAGGACAGGATCTTAAAAATCCTGACCTATTTTCCGGAACAGACAGAAGGGTGTCTGTAACTAGTGTATTCCTATGGGTCTTGAAATCTGGGCAGATTTTACGGACGTGTGAAGGGGCCTAAAAAAAAAAAAGCTTCTCCCTCAGTAGAATGAAGACTGTATATTTAAGGGGTTGTCTGGGTAATCCCTTTAGCACCTAACACGTTGTTTTTATAAATTTTAGCAAGTTCTGTCATGTGAATATAATTAATATCCTATAACTAGCCTTTTTATTATTGCTAAGCAATTTACTCCCCACATCCGCCACACACAAATTCAAGAAAAGGGGCATTGGGGGACAATACCTGTCACTTTTAGCCAGCACATTGAGTTGTTGATGTCTTTTTGATGCAACATTGATCCTTTTTATATAGCTTATTTTAAAGGACAAGTGCCATGAAAACCTTTTTCCCAGTAATTGAAGCACATTACAAAGTTATATAACTCTGTAATGTGCTTCAATCACCTATCTGCCTCCCTTCCCTGTCTTTTCCCCCCTCCACCCCCCACCAGGAAGTGTCCTAACTCACACAGACCTGATTACTGTTGTCACCCTCACCAGGCAGCTCCTTCTTGTGAGGATGAGTCATCAGCAGGAGGGCTGCTCTAGGTCCTGTTACACCAGCCTCCCCCTCCCCAGTCCAAGTGATGGCTTGCAGTTGTTCAGCCAATGGGAGCTGAGCAAGTTGAGTCACCTGACAAGGCAGGGGAGGGGGGAGGCTAGTGTAACAGGAGAAGGAGCTGAGAGAAGAGCTTGGTGACGACCGTAATAAGGTCTGTGTGAGTCAGGACACTTCCTGCTGGGGGGTGGAGGGGGGAAAAGACAGGGAAGGGAGGCAGATAGGTGATTGAAGCATATTACAGAGTTATATAACTTTATAATGTGCTTCAATTACTGGGAAAAAGTTTTTCATGGCACTTGTCCTTTTAAGTTGGCGTATCTCAGCTATTACTCTACAGTGTGCTTGGCTTCTTTAGGAACCGTCCCTTTAAATAGATATCTTGGGAAAGAGCTGTGATAACTTTCCTGTAAAGACTTACTCTTGAGATTTGTGATCCAAATGTTTCATTGTGTTCTGTTACAAAGCATACAAGCTTTTTATTGATGACATTCGGATTAGTCTTTGACCTTAGTTAACATGTTGTACATTCCTTTTATGTAATGCTTACTTTGCACTTTATTGTGTTTATAGGTGAACATGGGACAATGTCTCATGGATCTGTGCTGAATGGTAGATTTGAAGGATTTATTAAGACCCCCCAAGGCACCTTTTACGTTGAGCCAGCAGAACGATATTTCAAAGGCAAAGCTGTTCCATTTCATTCTGTTATGTATCATGAAGATGATATCAGTAAGTATTGTCCAAGATCATTTAACGAAGTATCCAGTATTTGAAATTGAATGCAGATGTTTAATTGTATATTTATGGAAAGCCTTCTACTCCTTACCATCAGAGCGCGCACACACACACACACACACACACACACACACACACACACACACACACACACACTCTGTATGGTGGTGCATGAAGTCAACTGTATCCTTGTAGGGCACCCTTCCCATGTTAATTTTTCCTAGTGTATTACTCCTTTTTATAATTTTTTTCCCTTTTTTAAACACTTGGTGTTTTCTATGGTATATCAAGTTACAATACAGTTAATGAGAACTACAAGTTGAGAGCTCTCACAAGAGCCCTGGCTTAAAGCAGTATTCCCATCTTAACTAATAAAGTTAAACTTCTAGGGCTTGTCAACTTAAATATTTTTGTCAGTACATTCATTCAGCAAACTTCATCTGCTTACCCCCTCCTTCCCTCCCATTGTTGGCAGCTCGTTGTCTGGGGAATCAACCACCACTGTACTATACAAGGTGTGTTCAGACTGGTAGTGTAGCCATATAAGAGATATACAGCAACCAATCACAGCTCAGCTTTTATGTTACCTGAGCTGTGATTGGTTGCTGTGGGCAGTTTACACCAGTCTATATTTTACACCCTTTGATAAATCTTCCTCATAGCATCTATTATATACTGTATAATACAGATATATATAATTTATTTTATTATTTTTTTCATACACCAGCCAGTCCAGAGAAGAGTCTGGTAACCTAGACATCAAACTGTACATAATAGGAGGTCAAGAGATGAATACTGGTAGAGATTAGGGAGGCAAATTTGCTGAATGAATGCATTTGCTAAAAGCTCAAGTTATGTTAGTTAAGAGGAGAATACGCCTTCAAAGGGGATTTCCAGGCAGATTGTACCCGTGAGCCATCCATAGTATAGCTCATCAATAACTGATTGGCAGAGACACCCAAATCAGCCGGTACCACTCTACACAGGGAATGAAGTTTATCTATGTTTATTGTGTTGTAATGGCGAAGTGAATAGTAGATGAGCGCAGTTACACATCGCCACTGCTACACAATTAACTAACATAAGCTCTGTTCCCTGTGTAGTGTGGTGCCGAACAGCTGATCGCCATGGCTTTCGTCACCCCGCTGATCGGTTATCGATGAGCCACCCTGTGAGAAGTTAATCAGTACATTTTGCCCGGAACCCCCCTTAAGTTTTAGCTGTCAAAATATGAAATGTCAGCTACAAAGGCATATAAACCTAAAGAATTAAAAATCAAGACAAGCCGACAACCCTTTCACTGCTAGCAACGCTACCAGAATGTCTACTGAATATATTATTAATCTGACAAAACTTGTATCTACTGTAGCAATTGAAGCCTCATATAGTTGGGAGTTATTTGCTTTATGTAGTGCAAATGCAAATGACGTCTTTGGCAGATTAATAGTCGTCTACACACACATGATTACAAATCACAAGCATTTGCTCTGTATAAGTATATTTGCTTGTTTACCGGCATCTGAGCCTCCCTGCAGTTGTGGGATTGACCTTAAAAGATCAAGAAGTGGAAATAATTAAATTGTTAACATGCCCTAATAAAACAATGATTTTATCTCTGTATTAGGACCGTTTTGTTTGGTTTAAAGGGGAACTATCAGTAGGTTAGACGAGACTAACCTGCTGATGGCCCCCTATAGCGCCCGGGATGCTAAGGAGGAAGGTATGTCTCTTACCCTCTCCTCCACGCCGATCCCGGCTTGTTATTCGGGGTAAGCTCCGCTCCAGAGCACCATTAGGAGCACTGCCACATCATCCGACCCTTCCCCTCAATTGACAATGCTTCTGGTTGTACTGTGGTGCCATGGCTCTGGAAAAAAAACCCTTTAATTGTAATTCCTTGACTCCATAGTGCTCGGCATATTCTGCAGTACCTATAGAGGTCATCCCCAACATATGGCATGCCAGGTTATTCAGAACATCATGATATTTCTCCTTGAAAACAATGAAGCCCAACTGGTTAAATCCTGTGTCCAATATCACAAAAAAGTAAAGGAATGTATAGCAAGGGCTTTATCACTGATGTATATATTCTGGGGTTACTTTGGTGTTATGGGTTCCCTTCATAACAAAGCTATTACAGCTATGGTGGATCCAAATTCCTTTTATTGGGGTCTCCCTGGTTTTAGTTGAGGGAACTTGGATTTTTACTACTCCTATTCTTGCTATAAAAAAAATGACAAAAGCCCAGAACTTCATTGTGAACATGAAGGCTTTTGAAACATTTCTCAGCTGTTATCCAGCAAACTTAAAATTTACTTATGATGATATGTACTTATGAACGAAAAGACATACGGTTAGAGGTTTTTTTTTTTTTAATCTTTACTTGGGGACTGAGTCATATGTATTACATACAGAGAGAAGAGATTGTTCTCATAGCTGTGCATTAGTTCACTAAGTGGCTATAAGGATCGGTACAAGAAGATAAAAATAAATCGCACATTACATAGTAAATACCTTACTCTCTGGTCTCGGTTGTCTAGATCTCCTGCGTGGTAGTTAAGAGCCTCTGTAACACGAGCAACCCGTATTGCTTCACAAGTTAAAATGACATTATGGGGGCTTGAAGGACCTCTGTTTGATACGAGCAGATAAACCAAAGGTAATTGTCATTGCCGGCATGCTGCATTTGATATCAGATTAATGGTACTTGTCTTGTTCTCCAGCTATCCTTTGTATGCTTCTGTTTGTGGTAGGAAAATTCTACCTTAGGAGGTAAATTGCTCTCAATTCATGCTTGCTCTTTTGGTTACTGTCTACAGTCTACAAAGAATGAATTCAGGATTTTTTTTTATGTAAGCTTACAGGCTTACTGCCGCATTTGTTCTTTTATGAATAACATTTTCCTGGGTGCAATATTTTCTCTTTTGGATTTTTTTGTACCTGCAAGTATGTATAGTCCTTTTTTATTTTTACATTTACAACAATATTAGGGTGTTTTTTGCTGGACATATTCTACTGTGTAATTATACTCTTGATTATTTTTGTTCCCCATAAAATATGTGGCAAAAAAAAAAGTGATGAAATTTTTAAAGGGGTTATCCAGTGCTACAAAAACATGGCCATTTTCTTCTAGAGACAGCACCACTCTTGACTCCAGAGTCATGCTGTCTCTGGAAATAAAAGTGGCTATGTTTTTGTAGAGCTGGATAACCCCTTTAAGTTGTGTAGATAAGTGCTTAGAGTTGGACCAGCTGCCTGCTCAACCAATTAGCCAGAATGGGACACTTATGCGGAAGCAGACTAATGGTGTGTTTACACAGAGAGATTTATCTGACAGATTGTTGAAGCCAAAGCCAGAAATGGATTTGAAAAGAGGCGAAATCCCAGTCTTTCCTTTATGACTTGTTCTCTGTTTATAGTCTGTTAGCCTGTTTCAGGCTTTGGCTTCAAAGATCTGTCAGATAATTCTCTGTGTAAACGCACCATAAGTGGAGAGCAGTGGGGACCAGAAGAACAGAAGTTGCAGTGGGACTGGGGGGGTTGTATAATTAATTTATTTTTATTTCCTATTTATCCACAGCCCCAGTAGAAAATTTAATAAATGCATTATGAATATAATTATTAGGGCTGTATCACCCCTTTAAACTGGAAAAAGCCTAAATGCAGGTAAATGAAAACTTAAAGGAGAAGTCCGGCGAAAATTATTTTTTTATATGTTATTACTGATGGAAAGTTATACAATTTTCTAATGTACATTAATTATGGGAAATGCTCCTATACTGCTATTTCCCTTAATTTAGTGTACCAGGAAGTGTTAGAATTCTCTCAGAAGCAGTGACGTCACGACGAAAGGTGTAATTCCTATGGAGTGTCCAGCAGGGGGCGCACTATATATAGAAGTCAATGAGTACCATTGACTTCTATATATAATGCGCCCCTGCTGGACACTCCATTGGAATTACAATGGATGTGTATGTAATGTAATATACAGTGTTTTTGATTGAATACATTTATGAAATGTATTCCATATATGTAAGCAATCAGTACATCACAGTAAGCCCGCCGCCCGCCGCTGTGGACTACTCTCAACTACTACTCTCCCCACCTGCTCATAGCATGTGCAGGTGATGGGAGAGTAGTAGCCGGGTTATATGGCTGAGATCGCCGCCGCTGTTGATGCCGCGCAGGGGGAGCCGCTCATCACTGCAGCTATCATCCCCCTCCGCTCCCCCCTCCTGCTGCTTCCTTACTCTGTGATAGCTGACTTCCTGCCGGGCCGCCGCTCTCCGTTCACACGTGCCGACGGCCGGGCAGGAAGTCAGCTATCACATAGAGTAAGGAAGCAGCAGGAGGGGGGAGCGGAGGGGGATGATAGCTGCAGTGATGAGCGGCTCCCCCTGCGCGGCATCAACAGCGGCGGCGATCTCAGCCATATAACCCGGCTACTACTCTCCCATCACCTGCACATGCTATGAGCAGGTGGGGAGAGTAGTAGTTGAGAGTAGTCCATAGCGGCGGCAGTGGCGGGCGCTCGGTAGCGGCGGGCTTACTGTGATGTACTGATTGCTTACATTTATGGAATACTTTGGGGAGCAAGGACACTTGCTCCCCAAAGTATTTAATAAATGTATTCAATCAAAAACACTGTATATTACCTTACATACACATCCATTGTAATTCCAATGGAGTGTCCAGCAGGGGCGCACTATATATAGAAGTCAATGGTACTCATTGACTTCTGTATATAGAGCGCCCCCTGCTGGACACTCCATAGGAATTACACCTTTCGTCGTGACGTCACTGCTTCTGAGAGAATTCTAACACTTCCTGGTACACTAAATTAAGGGAAATAGCAGTATAGGAGCATTTCCCATAATTAATGTACATTAGAAAATTGTATAACTTTCCATCAGTAATAACATATAAAAAAATAATTTTCGCCGGACTTCTCCTTTAAGCACATGAAGGATGCACTTTTTAGAAGGATCAGCTGTTGCCATGACAGAATGGTGAGAAGGGATAGCAGTCCAATTAGAGCTAATAATAATGTGGTCTCCCAGGTCAACTGATCTGTCTCCTCAGCTTGTGGTGTTTGTAAGTGGTAATAGGCTGATGACTCAATCTCTGCTTTTGTTCTTTACATACTGGAGAGCAGAGATAATATGCACTTGCAGACTTAGCCTTTGTGTCATTTAACCTGATGGCTAGTGCCTGAGCTGGATAAATTGTGCACTTAGGCTTTTTTTTTATGACGTGTGTGAGTCGAGATTAAATTCCTATTTCCTTCCTGTTAGTAAGAGTCGTTAAATGCCTGTTATGTTTAGATCAATGCTATAACAGTACAAACTTTATATTTTTTGGAAGCAACATCATTTTAGACTTTGTGTTTTAGATGACAACCATCACAAGGCTAGCGACAGTTTCATATAAATAATAGCTTCTGTTACAGTGGCCTTTAGTTAGCAGGGAAGGATGGAGAAAAAGCTAGCTATACAGTAGCCAACATTAGTAGCAAAAAGTACATTGTGGGACTGTACAATAAATAATAGGGAGAGCAGAATGCTTTTCTATGACAGCCATGGAAGAGGGGAGGTGTGCTAGGGACATGGCTGTGGCACTGCTGTGATCACTGGTGGAAAGCAGGGGATTACGTTTTTTTTTTTTGTTTTTCATTTTGTTTTTGCATTTGTAGTTTATCATTGTTTTAAGACTGTAGCTCAGGAAGATATAAATAAGCAACTCATGCAAGGTTTTTGAAATATTAAAGATTATGTTGTGATGTGCTGTACGTTACTTGGGTCCAAGTGGTCATGGGATCCTCATAGCGCAACCGTATTGTGATTATTCAGTGAGGAGGCTATTGGTGTAAGAGCTTTGCAGGTGATTTAAGTTATGTTTATATCTTTGAAGATGTACCTATAGTTTTTGTTTAGTTGGGTCCTAGGACACATTTCATACTGACATTTTAGATGGGGGGGGGGGGGGGATCTATGCTGAGGGATTTTAAAGTATTTAAAATAATTGCTAATAGAGAAGATGAAGAGTCTACCAGTCCGTAATTCAGCGACTTAAAATTTGCGGGAAGCCTTTAGCTCAGATTCAGCAGTAGATCAGAGACTATTCCCAAATGAAATGAAATTCATTTTAAAACAATTACTTTTATGCTTTATACTAAAGGGAACACTAAACCTTTCAGCGGTTTCTTCTCATTTATTTCTGGAAGACACCACTTTGTGTCGGGAGCGTATCGTTCTGCAAGATTTTCTGCAGTTTTGAAAAGTCAGACAGATAAACCGGTTTTTCACCTAATGGCCTGTTGCACTGTTGACTTTAATGTGACAGGGTTAAGGCTTATTTTGCTTGGACTCCATTGTTCACAGGATTGTCATAGGCATAGTGCAAGGGGCCATGTAAATTAGATGAACATAAGCTGTCTGTCTTATGTCTGCGGTGTCCAGACTCTTGACCAATGACAGCAATTTTGAAAAGAGCGTGTTTGATTGATCACACAGGATAATCTGGGGTGTTTTGTATTGGGTGCTTATTTCTTTCCCATTTGAGAACACATGTACACTCAACAGATGTATGCACACCTTTTAAAGGGGAATTTTTATTTAAGAAATGTCCCCTAGCCATAGGTTGGGGCATTGGATCACACCCAGTGCTCTTTGTTCTCTTTGGAGCTTCTGAATATTGCCCTGTGCAGAGCTTGGCAATGTTCAGAAGCCACATGAAGAATTAAAGGGGTAGTGCGGCTCTAAGAAATTATTCACAAAATAACACACATTACAAAGTTATACAACTTTGTAATGTATGTTATGTATGTGAATGGCACCCTTCCCGTGTTCCCCGACCCCCGCCCGTGTACCCGGAAGTGTAGTGCAGTATACATACCTGATCCGTGTCAACCGACCCCGTCTGTAATCTTGTCAAAGACGTCATCTTCGGGAGGCTGGCCGACCGCTCATGCCGGCCCCCCTCTGCCGCGTCAGAACTGTGCTCAGCCGCGATTGGTTAATTTTATACATGCAATCAATAGACCAGTTTCAAAATGGGTCAAATTCTTTCAGTTTGTTTTATGCCTTACACTTCTGTTTTCTCTTCTCAGATGTGAACTGGTTTTTATTATCTGCTATCTATCTATCTATCTATCTATCTTTATGTGTATGTATGTATGGATGTGTATGTATATGTGTGTGTGTGTGTGTATAATATAAATATATATATATATATATATATATATATATATTTATATTATACACACACACACACACATACTCACCGGCCACTTTATTAGGTACACCATGCTAGTAACGGTTGGACCCCCTTTTGCCTTCAGAACTGCCTCAATTCTTCGTGGCATAGACTCAACAAGGTGCAGTGAACTCATTGTCATGTTCAAGAAACCAGTCTGAGATGATTCTAGCTTTATGACATGGTGCATTATCCTGCTGAAAGTAGCCATCAGATGTTGGGTACATTGTGGTCATAAAGGGATGGACATGGTCAGCAACAATACTCGGGTAGGCTGTGGCGTTGCAACGATGCTCAATTGGTACCAAGGGGCCCAAAGAGTGCCAAGAAAATATTCCCCACACCATGACACCACCACCACCACCACCAGCCTGAACCGTTGATACAAGGCAGGATGGATCCTTGCTTTCATGTTGTTGACGCCAAATTCTGACCCTACCATCCGAATGTCGCAGCAGAAATCGAGACTCCTCAGACCAGGCAACGTTTTTCCAATCTTCTACTGTCCAATTTCGATGAGCTTGTGCACATTTTAGCCTCAGTTTCCTGTTCTTAGCTGAAAGGAGTGGCACTTGGTGTGGTCTTCTGCTGCTGTAGCCCATCTGCCTCAAAGTTCGACGTACTGTGCGTTCAGAGATGCTCTTCTGCCTACCCTTGGTTGTAACGGTTGGCTATTTGAGTCACTGTTGCCTTTCTATCAGCTCGAACCAGTCTGCCCATTCTCCTCTGACCTCTGGCATCAACAAGGCATTTCCGCCCACAGAACTGCCGCTCACTGGATGTTTTTTCTTTTTCGGACCATTCTCTGTAAACCCTAGAGATGGTTGTGTGTGAAAATCCCAGTAGATCAGCAGTTTCTGAAATACTCAGACCAGCCCTTCTGGCACCAACAACCATGCCACGTTCAAAGGCACTCAAATCACCTTTCTTCCCCATAGTGATGCTCGGTTTGAACTGCAGGAGATTGTCTTGACTATGTCTACATGCCTAAATGCACTGAGTTTCCGCCATGTGATTGGCTGATTAGAAATTAAATGGTAGCATGCAGTTGGACAGGTGTACCTAATAAAGTGGCCGGTGTGTGTGTGTGTGTATATATATATATATATATATATATATATATATATATATATATATATATATATATATATATATACACACACACACACACAGTATTACACACACTGTTTTAGTGTTCCTTCAATACCGTTTAAACAGAATGAAAACTAAAATCTTATACTAAGCAAGTTTTTTTTTTTGCGGGGGTGGGGTGGGGGAGTTCAAATATGTATTTAAAGGGAAGAAGACTCCTCTAATCTTTTGTTACGTGCCCATAGGGCAGGAGACAGAGATATGGTAGCTTTCATAGTGCTGTTTTTCTGCAATCCCCCATTTTATGAATATGTTAATTAGGTGGGTGCTTTGGGGGCAGTATTACAGCTCTTGATGCACTAATCTGCCTTCCCCTCCATGAAAATTCATCCGCCACTCTGCAGTGATGAGTGGCATCGCTGCAGTGCCTCAATGTTGATGAAAGGGACATGCGGATCGGTGCATTAAGGGCTGTAGTACCGCCACATGTGCACCAGACCACCTAATTAACATATTAATAAAGCAGAGGATTGGCAAAAATGCTGCTGAGCCTTTCCGGTCCTATGGAAATGTTCCTGTTATTTTCCCATTACCATTTGTTGTTGTTACATCCCTTTATTTGAGCATCTGCTGTCCTACATGAGAAAAGAAATCTGGTGAAATTCTGTACCCACTTTAATAGCTGTTTGTTGGTTACTACTCTTATTATAAAGGGGCAAGAGTCAGTGCTCCTTAAAGATAAAAACATTGATTTACAGTGAATTGCTCTGCTCTTTTAACCTCTGCGATTCTTTTAACATTATAAATAACCTCTTGCAAAATGTGATGTGATGTGGAATACCTGTAACTGAGTGTAGGAAAGGAGGCTCGCTCTTGGGTCATGCCTCATGGTGCAGATAGTTCGTGCAGTAGAAACCCCCAACTACCCGCGGTCACCAGTGTCCAAACAATTTTACTTGTCATACCATCAAACCCCATCTGCATGTGCTGTCTGCACCATAAATTCTACACCTTGAAAATATAGAAACTCTGGGTAGAAGATGTGTTAATGTAACATGGCTTGTTATATGCTCTTCTTTCTGTTTTATTTTTCAGGAACATAGAAAATATAAACGGCAGCTTTGTGCAGATAACATTTTAAGATTTTCTTGGTTTTCCAATATGCTGCCTACATAAATTCATTTTGATAAAAATCAGTATTGATCATGTCATGGACACCCAGGGCTCTGACCCATTAGCGTATACAGTAGTCATCAGAGCTGTAACATTCATCACATGACCAGGGTAGATTTTTATCACTGGTAGTAAACAGTGTGAAATCCTGTTGAAGGACGCCCAGAAGAGTTCTTCAAAACAATTAGATTTGATACAGAATGAATGTTGAAATATTGTATAAATGATACAATGGATTACTTTTATCTGCTGAAATGTAATAAGTCCTAAGCTTTCTATTTAAGTAGGGCAACAATGGTAAAGTTGAATTGTATTCTGGATGCATTCACATATGTTCTCAGTTTTAAGGCTATGTTCACACTATGCAAAAACAATGGCTGTAGTACAAACAACGGACATTAATTTTGAAACAGCTGTTGTTATGAAATACGAGCGTTGTTTTTACATAGAGTGAACAAAGCTTAAAACCGCATCTGTTGCCAAAGTCTATGAGTTTGTACCTACTGTGAGCCCCACCCATCTGTTGACTTCGGTTGGGTTTGGGATTTCCTGTTCGTGTACTTTATGCCATTGATGGATATTATTTCAAATGTATTATTGTTTTACACTCTTCAGGTTAGCAGAGTGTGTGCTTCACAAAGGCAACTAGGCGTTGCTCTATTGTGCTGTGTTAAAACGTACACAAAGGGCTTGTGTAACCTTCTTGATCTTTGCTTTACAGAATATCCTCATAAATATGGCGCTCAGGGGGGATGTGCAGATCACTCTGTGTTTGAAAGGATGAAAATGTATCAGAAGTCAGCTCAAAGTAATCCAACCAAACAACAGGTAAGGGACATTTTAAAAGAATAAAATCCTTTATCGCCTCTTCCTAGCTTAAAGTGAGAGAGGTCACTAATTGGATTGATGGGAAGTTTAAAAAAAAAAAAAAAAGCCCCTTCCTTTCTGTGATCATCACTTCATCTCCCATCATTGTAGGATTGTAGTTATGAAAACATCTAGATTATTTTGTATTACTACAGTTTTTTTTCTTTTTTGAAGGTTTCTAATTTAGGTTTGGTGACAAAAACAAAAAAAATGCAATTCCTAAGCAACTGTAGAGGTTTGTTGGATAAATTGCTACCAGCATTATGCATTTACGGGTAGTCTGTCAGGTGGTAACAATAAAGCAGTCTGTAGGGATTTTATGCTGCCTGCAATATACAAAGTTTTATACAAAATCACTGCAGCATTTTAGAGAAAAAACTTACTTTCAAAACTGAGCCATGGCATCAGGAAATTGTCTGGTAGATGATCTCCCTATACAACTCCAGTTGTATATATAGGGAAATACATGTCGATCAGGCTGAGCTGCACCTATCCACCACAGATGTGACAGATGTTTTGGTGTTCTCCTTTGGTCACTTATTTATAGGCCACCGGTGAAGACCTGCCATAATCGGTGGCCACATGCTGTATTTACTGCTATCCCTGAGTGGGGCACAAATCACAGGCAGCATGAAACCGAAACAGGTTCCCTTATTACAACCAACTATGGTTCTCTCTGAAACCTTTTCTTGGTTTAGGAAATTCATTATTTAATAACATCCCTAGCCAGCTTCTTCCAATGCAACTGGCTTGATTTACCTATCTTTTCCTATTTCTATGTAACTTAAGAGTCCTGTCAGTCAAACCCTCCCTGGTGTGGAAAAGGAGGCTGGGACCACCCAGATGTATGCTAGTTCCTTGCTCGTTTTTAGACCACGATTTAAACCAGTGTTTCGCAGTAATTCATAGCTGGTTGTGGTGAAGGGAGCATGGCCTTTTTTCATGATGCCTGTGCCTTGGGCACCATGAAACTCCTGACTGATTCCCTTTAAAATGTAAATTGAAGCAACTTGTTGTTCTTTTTATTTCAGGTTGTCAAACTGAGAGAATTTTATTGAAACACATGGTTAGATATTTGTGTTTCTAGTTGAACATTACATTGCTGAGCAGTTACCAGTCTCATTAATACCAATTAGAGTCTCCCACTAGTTCTTATTGATCATTATCCATTTATACTGTGTTTGCTATAGTAGGAGCAGTTAGATTTTCACTACATATATCTGTAATTGCCATTAGGAACACTTAGAAGAGCATGAAGAGACTGGCCCAGTCATCCTCAGAAAGAGGCGTGCAGCGCAGGCAGAGAAGAATACCTGCCAGCTCTACATCCAGACTGACCATCTGTTCTACAAGAGATATGGAGAGGCAAGGGAAGCTGTGATTGCCCAGGTAACATCTCTTGCATGTTGAGATTGCTGTACTACATGCAAATTGTTTGGGTTGTCAGGTCCATTTATAACCATATGTCTTAAGTGTCGCTTCACTACCTTTGCATCTTTAAGTGATTTTTAGTGGCACTTTTTTCTTTCCCATTTCTAAAGAATATTTAAAAGAATTTCCGCTATTCATCTAAAATAGTTCAACTGGTATTTTTTCTCTTTTCTATTCTCTTTTACTTTGAAGCAAATGAACCATTAGGTACATTTGCTTTAAAGTGTTGCACGTGAATAGAAGGCGCCGGCATCCTTTCTTTGAACTGCCTGGTTCCCACGCATAGCGCCGATCTATTACCGAGCGGTAGGCTGTCCCATCTCCAGTGGGAGGAAACTCCCGCCCCTCTAGGACACGGCGGCTCCGTTGATTCTAATGAAGCCGTCTCACAGAGGGGAGGGGTTTTGTCACACTGTGGGTGGGCTGGCCAGCCTCCAGTGGGTCAGCCTGGGCTGGTGCTCGGTAATAGACTGGCACTGTGCGCAGGAACTGGGATGCACTTCAAAAAAGGACTGTGGCACCGGCTTCCCAGCACCATTCTTTTCATGTGCAACACTTAAAGCGAATGTACCTGATGGTACATTTACTTTAAACTTACTGGGTTAGAGGTAGGTAGAGTTTCTGTAAGTGCGTGGTTTTCCCATTTTCCCAAGTTTAGCCTGAACTTAAAAGTATTTATTATGTAAAAGAAAATAACTCTTAATCATTTCATATTTGTCATCAGATTTTTCCCCCTTTTTGTGTAATTTTTGTTTTTGAAAAAATAAAAACAGATGTAACTGGGGGAAATAAAAATAGTTTAATCACCTGATGCTAAAGACAGAGCATTGGGTAAATCTATTTAGCCAAGTATGTATCAGCAACCATGACCCTGTTATCACCTGCTACTGCCTACACTTAGGTGTGTATAGGTAGTAGCAGGCTGTTACTGGTGCTGTCTCCCTTAATAAGATTACCTGATGCTATACCCATATCTCTTTCTCTAGTGTCAAATGAAGCTATTTAGAGAGTGGGAGAAGTTTTTAAAAATAAAACGCTAAGAACTCAATCCATTATAGGTATATTGTACATTAGCATCCTGCCAAAATGGGATTGTGACATGCTTCAGTCAGCTGGTTCAGGCTCCTTCCAACACACATTTGTATCAAGTGGGAATAAAAAAAAAGTGATCTGTTGTAAACAAATGTATATGTGCGTCAGATGACCCGAATGTAGTTACTAGTTTGGACCATTAAACTGGATGGGCTTGCTGCAGTACGCTGCTGTATATGTTGATGTCTCATTTTTGATAGGAAGCCAACATTAAAGGAGTTGTGCAGCGAAAATCTTTTTCTTTCAAATTAACTTGTATCAGAAAGTTATATAGATTTGTAGTTTACTACTATAAAAAAATCTCACGCCTTCCCAAACAGGAAATGTTTTATTATCAGTCTGACCTCTCTGGCCAAGACAGGAACTGTCCAGAGCAGGAGAGGCTTTCTAGAGGGGTTCCCAAAGAAAACCTCCTTCTCTGGAGAGTTCCTGTCTCCGTCAGACTGATAATAAAACATTTCCTGCATTACATAAAGCAGCTGATTATTATGGGAAGACTTGAGATTTTTTTATATTAGTAAACTATAAATCTATATAACTTTCTGACACTAGTTAATTTGAAAGAAAGATATTTGCTGGCTAACTTCTTTAACCTAGGACAGCCTCTAATAATGCAGTGTGAACCAAGCCTAAAATAATGCACATGCTGACTACATGTGTCTGTGAAGTAAGTGTGCTTTAATTGTTTTACAGATGCTGGAGGGGCATGGTAAGATAAGCCCTAAGTGCATAAGTTATTAGTGCCATGTTGCTAGTTTCTGTCAAAAAAGCATGGTCTAAAGAATGGTTGCCAATGATGGGCAACCTTTTTAGCTTGGCTTCATAATTCAGCAAGGAAAAACAAAAACTGGTGGGGTGTCACTTTGACCAAAACAAAACATAATTTTGTAATATTTATAGTTTAAATAAATACCACAAAAATATACCCCCAAATGACCCCCGCGTCATCAGCTGCTCAGCCGCGATTGGCTGAGCCAAACTGTGCTCAGCCAATCGCGGCTGAGCATCTGATGACGCTGAAGAGGGCGGCCGGCACTCAGGACGCTTGGATGGATTCGGCCCGGCCTTCCGAAGACGACATCGCAGACTGAAGATCGGAGACGAGTCGGCACGTGACAGGTATGTATAGCGCACCACACTTCTGAGTACACAGGTGGTGGTGGTGGGACACGGGGAAGGGGGCCATTCACAGACATAATATACATTACAAAGTTGTATAACTTTGTAATGTGTGTTATTCTGTCAATAATTCTTTACCGCCGCACTACCCCTTTAAGTGCTATTAATTTACTCCATAGACTGCTTTCTCCTTTAGTCTTCCAGAAAACTAGATGGACTTCTCAGAAACAGGCCATTCTTTTCTCTAAAGGATTGCTGGCACTAGTGAATAAATACAGTATGGTAGTTTACAGCTAGTGTGAACCTCTGCTGGCATCACCAGGGGGATGGTAGTTTTTCTTTAGTGTAATGTAAATTCAGAACTGACTTTGGTTTCTTGCTGAAGTAAGACAAAACACAAGGTTAATAAAATCTGCTTGTTTTCTCCTTGTGCTTGCTGTATATAAAGTTTGAATGCTTGGCATTTTCTCAGGGAGTACCTTATCTCTTATAATTAAATTGACAATTGAAGGGCTTCACCGGTGTATATAAAACCTTGTTCCCAGACGATGTATCCACTTTATTCCGTAGATTGAACGTTTTCCTCTATCTTTTTAATCTGCCTCATTTTCTTCTCGTCTTGTGTTCCCCTGATCCAACTCCTCCACAAGTGCAGAAAGTTTTAATATCTCTGACCCTTAGTGTTTCTGAACGCATTATCATCCAGCTGCAGTCTGCGTCTCATGAGATATCATTATAGTAATGGACTCTGAGCTCAGGCCAGTGCTTTGCTTTTCACTTGTAATTTATATTGAAAAGTGTGAATTTCCGTTTTTGTGCTCTTTGCTGGAGCCTTTTCTGCCTTCATTTTGTATGTTGATGTCAAGGGATGAATTTAGCATGTCTCCTTACTAGAAATAACCAAGCCTCACAAAGGAAATGTAGACAGTCTCATGAACATTTAGGATTGGAAATCCTTTGGGTAAAAGTCTTATAAAATAATACTGTGTTATGCTTCATCCTAGCATTTAAAGCTAAATTGAAAGTGGCAGCCATAAAGGGAGGATGTATTTTCTAAAGCAACGTAGTACATTAAGTCCTTTCCGGCATGATGGATCCTCCTTTTAAGTGTTGCCTGAACTGGCTATATGCCTTGCCATGGATTTTGAGTATGACCATTTAAATAGGGACAAATATCCTGCTAGAACCTGAACAGAATCACTGGTACTTAAGCATGTTATACTGTCTCTTAGGGCACATTATGCAGGAAGATCACTGCCTTCTTACTAATATCTTTAAAGCATGGACATTTCTTAAAGGAGAAGCCAGGTGAATTTTTTTTAATTAAAATATTGTATTCCCCCCCCCCCCCCCCCCCCCCCCCCGAAAAAAAAATAAAAATATACAAATCACCAATATACTCTTATTACGGGAAATGCTTATAAAGTGTTTTTCCCTGCACTCACTACTGCATCAAGGCTTCACTTCCTGGATAAAATGGTGATGTCACGACCCGACTCCCAGAGCTGTGCGGGCTGTGGCTGCTGGAGAGGATGATGGCAGGGGGACACTGAGGGACACAGGGCACTGGAGGGACACTGAGCATCCCCCTGCCATCCTCCTCTCCAGCAGCCACAGCCCGCACAGCTCTGGGAGTCGGGTCGTGACATCACCATGTTATCCAGGAAGTGACATCACCATGCTATCCAGGAAGTGAAGCCTTCAATGCAGCAGTAAGTGCAGGGAATAAAGCATTTTATGTGCATTTCCCGTAATAAGAATATATTAGTGATTTGTATAACTTTTGGGGGGCAACACAATACTTTAATAACATTTTTTGCTGGACTTCTCCTTTAAGATGTTTTGTGCATTAGTATGATCCTAAAGGCAGTGAAACAATTGTTTAATATTTAAGGGGGTCCAGTAGGTTAAAAACCCCACCGCTTTAATGGTATATCTGCTGTAGCCATAATAGTCTGTGGTGGAAATTCTCTGATACAATTTACTCAGATTGGTTTCCATTAGCTACAGTAATGATCTCACTCTGCTACATAGATGCACAGATCACCCAAGCTTTTAGCCTCTATCCATCAGCATGCTGTGTACTAGGGATCCAGGTTACAGATCATAAATCAGTCTGTAATTTACTGCTTCATAGGCGGCTTTGCAGTAGGTTCTCATTGATCTCACACTTAATGGGATTTTTTTTTTAAACCAATCAGAGCCAGATAATTTAAAAAAATAAAAATAAATATACATATATAATATAATTTTTAATGACATTTTTTTTTTGTACATCAACATGGGTGAGATCATATTGGCAGTTTTTTTTTGCGCAGCATTTAGAGAGATTCTTCAAGCCCAATGAACATTGGAAACAGAATGTGACCCTACTGACATGTATGGAAGAATGTTCCAGAAATTTTCTGTGGCGTATGCAGAGGTCATTGTGCAGGCAGGGAAGCGGTTACCAACACCTACTATCAATATGGATTGCCTGATTTTTCTTAATTTTGAAGTTTTTTTTTTTCCTTTTTTTTTTAAGGGGATGTCTGGGAAAATCCTTAAAACTCCCTGCCTCTCCATGAAATAAAGCTACTAACAAGGCATTCTTACCTGCCCTAACCTCCACCCCTCCTAGTGTTCATTCCTGCAGTCCAAACTGTGTTCCTGTTCTGCCAGCTTCTGATTTATGTCCTGCTCGTTGCTCATCCAATTGTAGGGCTTAGCGGAACACTGATGTAATTTGAAGCTGGTAGAACAGGAAACCAGTTGGGACCAGGAGGTCGCACAGTAGTGGGAGTGTGGGGTGGTATGTCTCCTTAGTTTTATGCCCTAGGGGGAGCAGTAGAAAGTGCTTAAGGGCCCTATTACACCAAAAGATGTCTGACAGATTATCTGACAGATTTTTTTAGCCAAAGCCAGGAACAGTCTATGAACAGAGAACAGGTTGTGGAGATAAGACTGAGATTTCTCCTCTTTTCAAATCCATTCCTGGCTTTGGCTAAAAAATCTGTTAGATAATCTGTCAGCCATCTTTTGGTGTAATAGGGCCTTAGATTTCCCAGAACGAACCGCTGAATCCATATTTTGTTTGCCAGTTAAATAAGATGTTTATTTGCTGTTCAACAGATATCCAGCCATGTGAAAGCAATTGATACAATTTATCAATCAACGGACTTCATGGGTATTCGAAACATAAGCTTCATGGTGAAGCGTATTCGAGTAAGTATTTCTAAAGATTGTTTCCCTCTTTCATGTTGTTTTACACCATCTGTCACTAGAGTCTGTCACTAGGTTTATGCTGCCTTAAATGAGGGCAGCATAAACTGAGGACAGCATAAACTTGTTACAGAAATGCTGAACAAAACAATGTATACCTAACTTAAATCTTTCTGTTCAGCCATTCTCCTGATATGCAAGTGAATGAGATTTGTGCAGCACCCCTCCCCCGCCCTCCAGCTGCCGATTGACAGTTGACTGCCTATACACAGCATGGCTAGATGACTGCCAATCAGCACCTAGTGGGCAGAGTCTGCTGGAGCTCATGAGTATCCAGGACCACTGAGCACATCCACATAATGGAGAGGACTACTTATTTTACATATTATTTTGGTTGATCTCTTTGAATCAGGTGCACAGAACAATATAAGCAATATTGTTCAGCTTCGCTGTCACTAGTTTATGCTACACTTGAATAGGCAGAAAAAACCTAGTGACAGTCTCTTTAATGTTGAATCCTTCACTAGCAATAGGTGGCATCACCGCTGTCTGCATGTGCTGTAAGGGCCAGTTCACACTGAGCAAAAGCGGTGGAACTCTCTGCCGCGGAATCCCGCCAGCCTCAGTGTGACAGTTTCTCTATGGGAGGGCTTGCACGCCTCCGCTCTCTGCAGCATTCCGCTCAAAAAATTGATGTGTCAATTCTTTGAGTGGAGAGCAACGGAAACGGAGGAGCTCATGCCCTCTTAAAGAGAAGCAGTGTCACACTGAGGCAGGCGGGATTCTGCGGCAGAGCGTTCCACCGCTTTTGCTCAGTGTGAACTGGCTCTTAAAGGGGATCATGTTACGCGGTAATACACTTTCAACAACTTTCGTCCGAAAAATGGTTAGACTGACTGTTTCACTTAGTGGGATTTGTACTTTGGATGCCAGAGCTACAAGGCAACAGTTACAAACATGCTGTCCATTGAGGTAAGTAGCTGCTACTAATTGGATTGTAAGCATTGATGCCTAGGTTATGCCCTGAAAGAATTTCATGTACAATTGTGTATTTATATAATCCTATAACTGAAGCAGCCAAACTACAAAGAAAACCATACATGTGAACATACCATGGAAGCTCTAAGCTTGCAGCATGACTAAGTTACTAGTACAAGGCTAAACCTTTCGGTGGTTTAGTATCATCCAGACAACCTTACCCAAATCACACATTGGTGGTAAAAATTATTACTGCTGGAAACCGTGTGCTTTAACAAGCGAATTTTTAGACTTGTTTAGGACCATGTGATTGGTGATCTAAGAAAGAAAGCAAACTTTTTGCATCCTCCTGAGGACTATATTAAATAGTCATTCCAGGCTTAACTGCTGCTCCTGCACAGCTGCCTATGGTAATATAAGTCATGTTAAAGCTCAGACATAAGGTAACACATGGACCATTGAGCCAGTATCATTCACCATATGTTACCAGTAATGCAAACTGAAGCTGTGCTGCTTTGTATCACATGATCAGCAAATAGCATTGGAGATTTCACAAGCATCCTGCAGATGAGCAATAATAAGAATTTTCAGCAGTGCAGTACTACTGTGATTGCATCAAGGACCAATTGTTTGTGACACCTCAGCATGTTTTCCAGCAGTTCACATTCTGCATAGTAAGGATATTTTTTTTTCCAGATCAACACTACAGCTGATGAGAAAGATCCCTCAAATCCCTTCCGATTTCCTAATATTGGAGTTGAGAAGTTCCTGGAGCTAAACTCTGAACAGAACCATGATGACTACTGCTTGGCCTATGTGTTTACAGACAGAGATTTCGATGATGGTGTCCTTGGGCTTGCCTGGGTTGGAGCTCCGTCAGGTATTATACATTTATGGTTTATAGTTTTTAACATTGAACAAGCTTATCAACAAATGTGCATACAGCTCTAGATTGATATGCTCTCTTAATGGGCCAATTACGGTCGATCAGGCTGATATTGCCCTGTGTAATAGGCTCAGCAATCAGCCTGGAAAAGAGCAAATACGCATTTGTTTTCTGAGCTCATCTTTTAAGCAAGTTTTAAAAGCAATTGTTCATTGTCTGGGCGTCTTCTCAGGTGTAAATTGCTGATACATAATATAATAGCCTCCTTAAAGTGTACCTGTCGTTATAACTTTCTAAATCAACACTATATGTGATAGAAAGGAAGTTTGCAATATACATTCATTATTTTTTTGTTACCTTGCTGTAAAACAAAGCTGAACTTACCAGAAATCCAGCTCCAGTCTCCTGAAGGCAGATTTTCTGACTTGTGCTGGTTATAAAAAACAGACTAAGGGCCCTATTCCACCGGACGATTATCGTTCAGATTATCGTTAAATCGTTCGAATCTAAACGATAATCGTTCGGTTGAAATGCAGTAACGATTAACGACCGAACGAGAAATCGTTGATCGCTTTATAAGACCTGGACCTATTTTTATCGTTGCTCGTTCGCAAAACGTTCGCAAATCGTTCGCATTGAATAAGACATCGTTCGGTCGTTCGCAATAGATACAAACGCAATAGCGAAGAAATACGGAAGAAGAAACGATCGCAATTACGATCATAAGTAACGATTATCGTTCCATGGAAATGAGTGAACGTTTTCAGGTCTTTCGCAATAGCGGTCGTTTGAGATCGTTAATCGTTAACGATTATGCTAACGATAATCGTCCGGTGGAATAGGGCCCTAAGGGTAGCTTCACACGCCTTGGATCCGCAGCGGATTTTGCTGCAAACTCGCAGTGTAAAATCCGCTGCGGATCCAAGGCATGTGAAGCTACCCTTGGTCTGTTTCTCGAAATCCGCTGCGGATCCTGCAGTGTGAAGCTGAATGGGTCCCATACATGCAGGGGATCCGCTTTCTGTATGGGACCCTGCCCCTTTAACCCCTCGGCGCCGTGGCTGTGTGAGGCTCCCGACTCCCCTCTCTTCTCATCAGCCAATCAGTGCTGCTGTGTAGGTAATGTATCCTCGGGGCCGGGGCTGCCGGCGGCAGGGGGTTAAAGGGGCCGGGTCCCATACAGGCAGCGGATCTCCTCCGTTTATGGGACCCATTCAGCTTCACACTACAGGATCCACAGCGGATTTCGCTGCAAACTCGCAGTGTGAAATCCACTGCAAATCCGGTACATGTGAAGCTATCCTAAACACAGGAATTCTGGCCAGTACAGACATTCACAGCTTAATGTGTCCATCTGTCACATGACTGTCTTCTCTCTGTGAGCGCTCCGATGGCCTGGGATACACAAGACTTCATGGTTTTTGTCTGTCTCCTGGTTTTTGAGAGAAAAAATTAGAAAACAGGAAGTGCCGTATTTTCCATAACTAAAAAAAAAAATGAATGTAAATTGCAAACTTTCTTTATATCACATCTACTGTTGATCTAGATTTTGAAAGTTATAACAACAGTGACACTTTAAACTAGTATTGATTAGAGATGAGCAAACCTTAAAGGGGTATTCCAGGGAAAATCAATAATTTAGCAAAGGAAAGGGTTAACCAAGGTTAACACTTTCCTAATATACTTACCTGTTGTTTTTTGGCCCCCCAAGGAGATCTCCGGTCCGGTCACGTGATCTTGCAGCTTGTGGCTCGGATCCTCTTCTCCTTCCGGTTCGGTGACGTCACCCGGCCGGCGTTGCTCTCCGTCCCATTAGCAGCAGAGCACTGAACCCTGACTGGCTTGGTAGCGTGCAGCCAATCAGGGTTCAGTGCTCTGCATCCCCACACGCTTCAGAGTGGGGGTCCCCTGAGGCTGCAGTAAATTATCAGGGGTCGTCGGGCTCAGTGCCGGTCACCAGTTACATGGGCCGGCACTGCACTACAGCAGGTGAATGCGGGGTCTGGCGTCAATCATCACTCCGCAGATCCCCCCCCCCCCACCTTGTCAGCGATGCCGACCGAGTCCCGGGAGGGGATGCGGCGGGCGGCATTACTTCATTCATAGCTACCAGACACCCGGCCGCCCTCCGCATCCCCTCCCCCCAGGGACTCAGGGTCGGCATCGGTGGGGAAGTAATGTGTATCGGCTGCTGATCCCCCCCCGACCTCCCCTCCCTGTGTCCTTGTCAGAGATCACTCACCCCCGGAGCGTGCTGCTGGCCCCGATCTCTGCACTGGTCTGAAGCACCTGTACTCAGCTGACAGGCTCTGTGTACGGAGCAAGAAATCTCTCCTGACTCACTCACACAGAGCCTGTCAGCTACTGAGTACAGGTGCCTCAGACCAGTGCAGAGATCTGGGCCAGCAGCACGCTCCGCTCCGGGGGTGGGGGTGAGCGATCTCTGACAGGGACACAGGGAGGGGGGGCCGGGGGGGGATCAGCAGCCGATACACATTACTTCCCCACCGATGCCGACCCTGAGTCCCTGGGGGGAGGGGATGCGGCGGGCGGCCGGGTTTCTGGTAGCTATGAATGAAGTCATGCCGCCCGCCGCATCCCCTCCCGGGGCTCGGTCGGCATCGCTGACAAGGTGGGGGGGGGGGGGGGGGGGTTCTGCGGAGTGATGATTGACGCCAGACCCCGCATTCACCTGCTGTAGTGCAGTGCCGGCCCATGTAACTGGTGACCGGCACTGAGCCCGACGACCCCTGATAATTTACTGCAGCCTCAGGGGACCCCCACTCTGAAGCGTGTGGGGATGCAGAGCACTGAACCCTGATTGGCTGCACGCTACCAAGCCAGTCAGGGTTCAGTGCTCTACTGCTGATGAGACGGAGAGCGACGCCGGCTGGGTGACGTCACCGAACCGGAAGGAGAAGAGGATCCGAGCCACAAGCTGCAAGATCACGTGACCGGACCGGAGCTCTCCTTGGGGGGCCAAAAAACAACAGGTAAGTATATTAGGAAAGTGTTAACCTTGGTTAACCCTTTCCTTTGCTAAATTATTGATTTTCCCTGGAATACCCCTTTAAGCATCTCTAGTGCTGATAGCTTTTATCAGGCCTAGGCCTGCCTGTGTAAAACAGTTGGTGTACCTGCCGTTTTAAAAACTTTTGAGATGTCAAAACCTTTGATTGGTCCGTGCCTGAGTGTTCAGACCCTTAGCGATTGTGAGAATGTATGGGGAGAGGACCGTGCATCAGCTTTGTGTAAGAAAAGAGTTGGGCTCCATAGAACTCCATTATAAGCCAAACTCTCTTTTTCTAAGCCGAGTGAGGACATGATGCAGCTCATCCTCTCCTGGCTCGTTCTCCCCATGGGTACAGGTCTGAACACTTAGACCCCGACCATTGAGAACTTTTGACATATCTCTGACATGTCAGGTTTTTTTAAATGACAGATTTTAATCACTTAACACCTGCCTGCCTCTGGAGGTTCTGTCTGTCCAGCATCAGTGACATCACACGCATCATTTACATGACTTCTACAGCGATGGTCAGCAGTTGGCTTCAGGAGTTACATGAATGATGTATGTAACACATATTTACCAGATATTGATAGGTTTAGGGTAGCTTCACATGTACAGAATCTGCAGCGGATTTCACGCTGCAAATGTTCATTCCGCTGCTAGTATGTGACCCAGCCCCTTTAACCGCCTGCCGCCCTCTCCCATCTCTCTCCATCAGCCAACTGGTGCACAGCAGTACTGATTGGCTGATGGGGACCGACAGGAGTCCGGAAGCCTCACACACAGTCGCGGCACCGAGCAGGTAATGTATACTCTGGGTCGGGGGCTGTGGGCGGTTAAAGGGGCTGGGTTACATATCTACCTTTAAACTTTTTAAGTCATTATCTTAAAGTGTACCTGTCAGTTTAAAAGATTATCCCCCCCCCCCCAGCATATTCTGCTGCTCATATATTGATGTATTAGAAATAAAAATGAGATGAGTGCAGGTGTGTTTTCGCAGCAGGGGATTCCGTTTGCAGCTACAGAAGACTCCTATGAGAGATGGCTTCTGAACAATGGCTGTTCTGTTATGACTTCCCACGTGTAGCGCACACTAGTACAGTATGGTACAAGCATGTGACTGCTGGCTAAATGACTGGCTTTTTCTTCTTGAATTCTTGTCACTGCTTTCTACACAAAAGCATATGCAGTGCCTGAAAGCTGATCTCCAACTATTATTCAAAGGTTCTCTCAGAGATGTGCCTCAGGGTGCACTACTAGAGTGCTGTAGCTTTCTCATTATAGAAATTCACATCTTACCATATTTTGGGGATTTATTTGCCTTTATGACCGGTTCAAATGAAGCAAATAAAAAGTTAGAAGCACTATTGATATATGCAGCTCATGGTGCCCGTGGGCTTTCATGATGGGGTTCCTTCAGCGTGTATATTTCATGTTCATGCTTTCACTTGCAATTAAGGTTTGCATGCGGTAGTAGCATTCTCTAAACTAACAAACCTAGACCAAAGCCAAAAGTTTTAAGAAAAAACACATGAAGCAACCCACCGGCGTCGGGTTAGATATCCATCCAATAAGAGAGACATTCTCCAGCTTCCTAAATAAAATGACAAACTTGGTGTTATGCTTCAACACATTCTGGAGACTTTGTCCTTTTTTATGGTTAAAGAAATAGAAAATACAATTCCACTTAAAACCAAGATTATATATGTAGTTGTCCTGAAAAAGTAGACGTGTATATCACAGAAAATGCATATGAATACGGTGATACAAAAATACAAATTAAAAAATGATACATATATGAAAGCATATTGACAATCAAGAATAATGTGAATACAAGGCAAGCTATATATTATGAAATTACAGATTTTCTCTGGACAGTGTATGTTACTCGATTTAGTACTCCTATTATATTGTTACTGTGGTGGTTACAGGCTATTTTTTTCAGAATGAAATATTCTTTTCCAATGTTCTGCTTTCAGGAAGCTCAGGTGGAATATGTGAAAAGAGTAAACTGTACTCTGATGGAAAGAAAAAGTCCTTGAACACTGGAATCATCACTGTACAGAATTATGGATCCCATGTTCCTCCCAAAGTCTCTCATATCACTTTTGCACATGAGGTTGGACATAACTTTGGATCACCAGTAAGTCTGCAATAAGGATTTTGGACTTAATTGACAAAAATCTGTTGGGGAGTTATATTCATATAATTTTGTTCTATGGGACACTGTAAGTAGAGTGTATATATCGGGATACTGGATGTGCTTGGAGTGGATCCACCAGGTTCAGCAGACAAATCCACACCTGTACATTTACCTGCAGGTACGCAGACCAGTCCTGTGTGAAAACATATGTATTGGGGTTAAACTGTGTTTGGGGTGCTATATCTAGACTCACTGCTATTCCATTGAGCCAGAGTTGCAGTACAATAAATCCCTGGGATGCTCTAATTACATCTAGTATACACAGTATACAACAAAAGTACTTGTATACTAAAGTTTGCTGAACCAAACACTGGGTTCGACTTACTATTTAAGGAGTATGGGGGCCTCTTGGCTCTCCGTTAACAGGGTCAAGTGTGATGGACAGCTTATCCAAAAATCAGCTACACAATGATTCCCCCCCCCCCCCCCCCCCCCCCAACACAATAGTAACATTTACTATGAACTCAATAGTTTGTTCAAATTCCCCCCCCCAAAAAATCAGATACCGGAAGTTTTATAGAGGCACAAGAAAAAATCCCCAATTTTACAGACTGTTGGCTATGTGTTGCTGTCTTGGCATTGGCATAACATTAATATTGAATGAAAGTTCTCATAAAGCCTGTTGGTTGTTTAGGAATTATTGTATACAGTGATGTTGTTTAGTTTTATTCTTAGAATTTAATTAACAGATCAATATTTACCTCAACTATTTTATATAAATAAATACAGTGGTACCTCTGTTCTCAAACTGCTCGGTTCTCAATTCAAGCAGTATTTTAAAGGAAAGTTTGCTTTGGTTCTCAAACTCTTGCTCGGTTCTCAAACACTTTTCGGGCCCCCAGTCTTGAAGTACTTGGTATCTGAAGGTTTTTGCGAGCGCGGATGGTGGGTTGTACCTGGTAAGTTTAGCACTGGTGAGGCTTCACATACAGTACAGTACTGTATGAGACTGCTGGAGTGCATATACAGTACAGTAGTAGTACAGTCAGTGCACCACCATCTCCTATCCTGTACAGTACTGTAGAAGACTGCTGGAGTGCATATACAGTACATTAGTAGTACAGTCAGTGCACCATTAATCTCCCATCCTGTACAGTACTGTATAAGAGTGCTGGAGTGCATATACAGTACATTAGTAGTACAGTCAGTGCACCATTAATCTCCCATCCTGTACAGTACTGTATAAGAGTGCTGGAGTGCATATACAGTACAGTAGTAGTACAGTCAGTTCACCATCATCTCCCGTCCTGTACAGTACTGTATGAGACTGCTGGAGTGCATATACAGTACAGTAGTAGTACAGTCAGTGCACCATTAATCTCCCATCCTGTACAGTACTGTATAAGGGCCCTATTCCACCGGACGATTATCGTTTGCATAATCGTTAACGATTAACGATCCCAAACGACCGCTATTGCGAAAGACCTGAAAACATTCACACATGGAACGATAATCGTTACTTATGATCGTAATTGCGATAGTTTTTTCTTCGCTATTTATTCGCTATTGCATTCGTATCTATTGCAAACGACCGAACAATGTCTTATTCAATGCGAACGATTTGCGAACGAGCAACGATAAAAATAGGTCCAGGTCTTAGAAAGCGATCAACGATTTCTCGTTCGGTCGTTAATCGTTAACTGCATTTCAACCGAACGATTATCATTTAGATTCGAACGATTTAACAATAATCTTAACGATAATCGTCCGGTGGAATAGGGCCCTAAGACTGCTGGAGTGCATATACAGTACAGTAGTAGTACATGCAGTGTACCACCATCCCCATCCTATACTGTATAATGCCCCTATTCCACGAGTCGTTTGGAGGAGCAAACGAGCGCTATTAGCGCTCGTTTGCTCCTCGTTCCCCGCTTGCTGCCGCCCCTATTCAACGCGGCTGCAGCGAGCGGGTGAGTGCGGGAGGGGCTGCTCGGAGGATCGCTGATTGTCCGGGCAGCCCATAGGATATAGCAGCATCTGCTGCCGACGCTCCTATTCAACGGAGCGACGGCAGCAGATCGCTGCTATATCAGTCGCTTGTTTTTCAACATGTTGAAAAACAAGCGACTGCAACGATCAGCGAAGATGACGTTTGGCACAAGATGGCGGACGGCCTCGACACGGATCAGGTAATGTATAATGCACCACACACTTCCGGGTACACGGGCCGGGGGTGGGGTGGGGGGGAACAGGGCGATTCACAGACATAACATACATTACAAAGTTGTATAACTTTGTATTGTGTGTTATTCTGTGAATAATTTTTTAGCGCCGCACTACCCCTTTAAGGATGAGTGAGGAGTTAGTGACTACTGTACTATAATTGCTGGTTTTGTTGAGTGTTTCTTGTGTATAATTTACTGTACAGTATAGTGCTATTCTGTAATGTCCTGTACAATATATAGTGCTGTTCTGTAATGTCCTGTACAGTATATAGTGCTGCTCTGTAATGTCCTGTACAGTATATAGTGCTGTTCTGTAATGTCCTGTACAGTATAGTGCTGCTCTGTAATGTCCTGTACAGTATATAGGACTGCTCTGTAATGTCCTGTATAGTATATAGTGCTGCTCTGTAATGTCCTGTACAGTATATAGGGCTGCTCTGTAATGTCCTGTACAGTATATAGTGCTGCTCTGTAATGTACTGTACAGTATATAGGACTGCTCTGTAATGTACTGTACAGTATATAGTGCTGCTCTGTAATATCCTGTACAGTATATAGGGCTGCTCTGTAATGTCCTGTACAGTATATAGTGCTGCTCTGTAATGTACTGTACAGTATATAGTGCTGCTCTGTAATATCCTGTACAGTATATAGGGCTGCTCTGTAATGTCCTGTACAGTATATAGTGCTGTTATGTAATGTCCTGTACAGTATATAGTGCTGTTCTGTAATGTCCTGTACAGTATATAGTGCTGTTCTGTAATGTCCTGTACAGTATATAGGGCTGTTCTGTAATGTCCTGTACAGTATATAGGGCTGCTCTGTAATGTCCTGTACAGTATATAGGGCTGTTATCTAATGTCCTGTACAGTATATAGGGCTGCTCTGTAATGTCCTGTACAGTATATAGGGCTGCTCTGTAATGTCCTGTACAGTATATAGGGCTGCTCTGTAATGTCCTGTACAGTATATAGGGCTGCTCTGTAATGTCCTGTACAGTATATAGGGCTGCTCTGTATTGTCCTGTACAGTATATAGGGCTGCTCTGTAATGTCCTGTACAGTATATAGGGCTGTTCTGTAATGTCCTGTACAGTATATAGGGCTGTTCTGTAATGTCCTGTACAGTATATAGGGCTTATCTGTAATGTCCTGTACAGTATATAGGGCTGCTCTGTAATGTCCTGTACAGTATATAGGGCTGCTCTGTAATGTCCTGTACAGTATATAGGGCTGCTCTGTAATGTCCTGTACAGTATATAGGGCTGCTCTGTAATGTCCTGTACAGTATATAGGGCTGCTCTGTAATGTCCTGTAGAGATTAAACTGGGTACTTTTCAATGTTATATATGGGTACTGTAGGTAATTATTAGTGGGTGCTGGAACAAATTAAAAACATTTACATTATTTCCTATGGGAAAACGCTGCTCGGTTCTCAGACTGCCTTCCTGAACCAATTAAGTTCGAGAGCCATGGTACCACTGTACGCACATATATACACGCTGTACAGACGATTACACACCATACATACATATACACATTCTGCACACATGGCAGTTTATTACATATACACACACTGAACGTACACACAGTACCTTACATACGTACACACAATAAGAAAATCCTTACAGTAAATAATAAGAGTGTTAGTAGCTAATGAGACTAACTATACATATTGGTGGTCTTTCGCGCTCTTATATTGCTCAAAAATAAATAAATCTATACCCCCAAATCTTCATTATGGCTGTTGAAAAACCATAGTATTTCATCTCTTCTAAGCTTTGCTCCATTTAGTCTTTTCTTCAGCTTTGCTTACTGCATTTTTTGGTGCGTAGAAGATGTTAGTTTTGATCATAAGCAGCAGTTTATGGATGATAAAGCTGTACTTCCTTCATACCTGCCAGAAGCTTTGGAAAATAGGACTATAAAGCTTTTGTTTCTTGGAACGGCTTCCTACATCCTCATTGTACCTAAATGTCTTGACTTATTCCATGGTGCTCTTAGATGTTTCACTTTTATATTTCTCTGAAGAAAGCATTACCAGATATCTAAGAATCATTTTTATTAAGATGCTCACATGTTGTCTATTTCCCCAGCATGATTCTGGCTCTGAATGCACACCAGGAGAGTCTAAGAATGTGGGATTTAAGGAGAATGGCAACTTTATCATGTATGCCAGAGCAACGTCTGGGGACAAGCTTAACAACAATAAGTTCTCAATTTGCAGTGTCCGCAATATAAGTCAGGTCTTGGAAAAGAAAAGGAATTTATGTTTTGTCGGTATGTATATTTTCATTAATTATTTCTTTGTTCTATGGTACATTTCTAGAAGGTTGCACATTTGCAAAACATAAAAATATTAGTTTGGCTTATTTTCTTCAGGACTTGATGGATGGATGATGATGATGCCATTAAGACCTTTATGTAATCTACCAGTTTGTTGTGCTTTTATATAGGCTTTTAATATCACAGAGAACTGATAATTGCTCGGGGTATGTCGAAAGGGATGTCGTCCAGGTTCAATTGAAGGAAGTTCCTTGCATTGCCAGTGGCTAGGGACACTTCATTCTCAGCGTCCACTGGGGTTCCTGTTAAACCCTTATTATTCAGAAAAAGATGTCCTTTATTATTTTACAGCTCTGGCTATGCTTTGTGCTCCCTTATTACAGTTCCCAAGTTAAACAATCGGGAACTGCAGTGCATTTGTGTTTCTTTTTGTGTTTAATTAGCCACGTATAGCCATACACTATTTGCAGCCATTTGCAGATGTGCTGTGGACAGACTTTAGGCTAAGGTTCCTTTTACGTGGGCTGTTTATTTCCAGGCAGGAACTCTCACTGCTGATAATCAGCCCATGTAAAAGGGCCGGCAATCTGCCAACTGATGAGAAATCTCTAGTTCTTCGGCCAGTCACATATTTTGTTGCGGGTATTTAAATCATTGCTATTGTGCGGCTGACTATGATATAATAGGATATAATTGAATAATCTGGATGCAGGGTTTATATTTTTTCCTGAACTGAAGTATAATGTATGTGTTACAGAGTCTGGTCAGCCCATTTGTGGTAATGGTCTGGTTGAGCAAGGAGAGGAGTGTGATTGTGGCTACAGTGATCAGTGTAAAGAAGAGTGCTGCTATGATGCTAACCAGCAAGAAGACAAGAAGTGTAAATTAAGACCTGGAAAAGGCTGCAGGTATGTGTGCGCCTAATGAGTCTCGTAAACTTCGAACAGTGTGGGCATAGAGTCACAATAGCCACAGATTGGCATTGAGCTGTCAGTATGATTAAGCATTTCTATTTCCATAATGTTGTAGGAACTGTAAAGCATGACATTTTTCATTCATTATACATGTTTTGATTACCTCGTGTTGTGAAATTAATTATTTTGAGCAAAATTTTTGCTTTGCTCCAAACATAACATGTATTATATATAACTAATAAGACTGTTAACAGTTTGGTTTCACCCAGGAAAACACATTTATATAAATCTTCTAAAATATTGCTATTGCTGGGTAAGGGGTCATTCACACATCTGTAGAATTCTGTCCATGTACAGACGGTATTCTGAGACCTTGTGAATGACCCCTCAGTGCTTTAACGTAAAGAAGCGCGCTGGCAACAACAAAAAAAAAATGAACAAATTAGCCAATTCACCAGCAATAGTCAAAAGTCATAAATTTGATTGTGGTTTATGGGCATTATTAGTTGACTGCACAGATGAGGAAATTACAGATCATATTAAAATAAGAAGTTAAGGATGTTCTGTTCTATAAACCGTTCTGCAAGGTAATAGGTTACAGCGAATCTGTCACTCCAAATGCATGGCTAGAACTGGCAACACATCCTAGATAGGTCTTAATGAAACATGTCATACTTTTTATTAATTGCGTGCTTGATTTTCAGTAAAAAAGTTTGAATCTCTTATCACCCGAATACCTGTATACATTTCATTCTGGATGTAAGCTGTGTGTCTTTGTATGTAATTTCTGCTCTTTTGGCTTCCAAAATCTGTCATATAAATCTGTGTGTAAAGGCACCCTTACAGTCCTTACAGTCCTTGTACAAACTGGCCATACCTGTTTGTTTGTTACCACTTTACTAATTAACGTGGTCTGATGAAAACAAAAAAACATCTAAATGTACTGCTGGTTTTAGCTGCTCATTTGGGGTGACAGATCTGCTTTGAGGGGCTTTTCTGTGCATATATTTTAGAATTTCGGAGGTGGCGCTCTAAAAAGTTTTTAAATGGCAATCATGCATCCTACTTAATACCTACATGGTGTTTCAGTCCCAGCCAGGGCCCTTGCTGTACAGCACAGTGTGTCTTCAAAAGCAAAACTCAGAAATGTCGTGAAGAATCAGACTGTGCAAAGATGGGAACCTGCAATGGTGTTTCTGCACAATGTCCTCCATCTGAACCTCGTGAAAACTTGACTGAGTGTAACCGTGAAACCCAAGTCTGCATCAAGGGGGTAAATATCGGATTACTTTTTTTGTACCTATTTTAGATTAACTGTTAACCTCCACTGCTAGTTTTCTTGTCTTCACTCTCATTATTAAAGGGGAATAATCAGCTAGTTAGACAAAGCTAATGCAAAAGGAATAGGGAATTCTAAAACTTAACTTTTAATATAAACAATTCCGCTAAAAAGTCACAAAACAAAACAAACAATGATATCCTCCAACCAAAACTGTGATCACAGTGGTTGCAAAAAATGGATATGCCACGATAACGCAATACACTAAAGGAACCCTGATGTGTGTACCCCCATAGTATGTGGGTCCGGGTATCGGGGAGGGACTCAGGTCAATGATGAGGGGCAGGACCTATTTCCCCCTATACTCCCTTCTCCCTGTATACCCTGCCCTAGGCGGAGTTGACGCCCTGATAAAGATATTAGACAAAGCTAACCTGCTCATAGTTCCCTATTGCATACAGTGCACTGAGGCTGAAGGTAAGTCTCTTACTTTCATCCTCTGCACCGTTCTGCAGTTTTAATGCACTCCTGTGTCTGTTAAGGGAATTTGGAGCACTGCTCCACCCCTGCCAGCCAGCTACACTAATAATCATTAGAAGAGGCAGATCTGCGCTCTGGGTGCAGGGCAATTGTCCAAACTACCGTACCGTACACTGGATTACTTTTAAACTGCATGGGAACAGCGCAGAGGATGAAGGTGCTTCAGCGAAACTTAAATTAAAACTTAATATATTGCTTTCCTTCCATACAATATAATATATATGCACTTCTTACTTCATCGTGCTCACCCGTGCCCTCCTGCAGTGTCTTCAGGTCCCCTGCTGAACGATTTCACCACCACTTCCGAGACTGGCTGAGTGGCCACAGGTTCGTTTAGCGGGGGACCCGAAGACAGCGCTTGAGGACACCCAGGGAATGTGGTTAGGTAATGTTTGTTGCACAGAAGGGCTCAAAACATTTTCATCACTGGAGTACCTCTTTAAGTTTGTAAATGCAGTGTTACAATTAGGTCTTTCCTACATCTGATATCTGTGCAGCAACAGCTGTTCTACCCAGAATGGGACTCGCCAGAGAAAGCTATATGCATATCTTGGACAATAGAGGGAAATACTAGGTCTAAGTCCAAAAGAATTGTGAGTGTAGCTCTGGACTTTAACATATGCTGTAACCAATGATCAGTACAAAATGCTATTTGTAGGTTTTTACCTCTAACATATTAAATTTTAAATAAGAAATTCAAATGATATTGTAACGTAACAGAAAAATCCAACCTGTCATCTGACTTAGGGTGGTATTACACGAAGCGATTTTTTTCAATTAACGATTAACGATAAACAATCTCCAACGATCGCAATAGCGGTTGCCTAATAATCGTTCGTTTTACTACACGGAAAGATTATCAGTTGAATTGGAGCAACAAATAACAAGAAGACTCCCCTTTCAATTTGCGAATGAACAGGGAACGGCTAACGACATCTTATTCAAACGAACGATGTGCGAACGATGTGTAAAAGACAAACGATAAAAATAGATCCAAAACCTATTAAACGACCAACGACCAATCGTTCGTCGTTTAATCGTTGTCTACTATTACACTTAAAGATAATCGTTCAAATACGACCGATTGAACGATTATTTGAACGATAATCGCTTCGTGTAATACCACCCTTACAGTTCCCTGTTTATCTGGTACATTACACCCAGACTGCATACTAGGTGCACCCCAAGACTCAGTATATTCCTTATTAATGTTTAACCTGCGTCCGTATTCCGTTTCTTACACAGCAATGTGCTGGATCTATCTGTGAGAAGTATGGCTTGGAAGAGTGCACCTGTGCCAGTACTGACGGAAAAGATGATAAGGAATTGTGTCATGTCTGCTGTATGGAAAAAAGTGAGTCTTTAGTGTGAAGGCAAATTGAGGATTTTTTTTCATTTTGATACCTCTGATTGCAAGACTTTGATCTGCGTTACTGTTAAAATATTGTATAGTACTGAAAATCTCTGAAAAATGGCTTACTGGGCTAAAAGTCATTTACAGTGACCCTGAAAAAAAGAGAACTAGTGGTACCAACATCTATTCTTTTACTACCGTGATTTTGTTTGACAAATTCTCTTCCTTCTCTAGAACATCACAGAAGGCTGCACTATTTGTCAGTGCATTAACAATTTTCCTCCATGGCTTGCTGTATCTATTAATTGGACAGTACGTCAGTAGGCAGTCACCAGCTATTTGAAGATCTGTTGTTTGTATAGATAGAATCCTAACAGACGTTGTACAGCCTGTCATGCATTCTAACCTCCAAATGTTTCTTGCTGAGGGGACTTCTAGTTTTACTTTAAGGCCTTAATTTCCACTAATACAAAGAACTGGAAATTCAAATGAAGGATCGCAAACAACACCCTAAGGCTACATTCATATGTTGAGCAGTTTTTCAGGTCCTTATATCATATCTGCATCTGCAATCTGTAAAAAAATGATTCCATAATGCATCTGTAATCCATATTTTTTTGTAGATCAGCAAAAAAGAGGAAGGTGATAAGTTGAAATGGTGTTTAAAAGAGTTATCAATATTCCTTCAAATTTGCAGACGTTAGACATTTCATAAATAGAAATTACGGATCCCCAAAAACTATGGACATTCCCTTATGTGGGACAATCTGTGCCACAGTTATAGAGATCTTGAAACCAGCAGTAAATTAAAAAATTAAGGCTACTTTACACTGTCCAATTATTGGCGGGGTGATAGCTTAGTGGAGCCTTCATCCCTCATAATTGGCCAGTGTGAAAGAATCAGCTATCATACCCTCTAAAATGATTTTATGCTAGCATTCAATTCCTTTTTATCGGCTGCAGGTTGCCCGTGTAAATGGGAGAATGTGTGGCCGACAGTGTGAAATCAAAGAGCCACCCAAACAATCTACTAGAAGCAGCGCCACACCTGTCCTCAGGTTATGTTTCGTATAACAATACAGCTCCATTCATTTACACACAAACCTCACACAAAATGTGCACAAGTGTGGCACTGTTGCTCTTTCACTCGTATTCCCAGTAATAGTCCTACTCTATACGTCATCACTCTCCGGCTCTGTACTTCATGGCCGATTTTAGTTGTAAAGATTCTAGTTTACATTAGAAAATATTTACTATTTTTGATTTAACTAGTATTCTTTTTATACTTGTAGTGAAGCTCCACACGTGTGCCAGTACTGGTTCAGAGGTATGGCGAGCTTACTTCAAAGGGAAAACTATTACTCTGCAGCCCGGGTCACCTTGCAATGAATTTAAAGGATACTGTGATGTGTTCATGCGCTGTCGATTGGTTGATGCTGATGGTCCATTAGCAAGGTTGAAAAAGGCCATTTTCAACCCAGAGCTTTATGAGAACATTGCGGAATGGATTGTGGTATGTATGAATTTCAAGACACACACAAAAAATTTTAAGAAAAGGGTTCAAATGTGTACAACTTATATATTCGCTTTGCACTCTTAAATTAAATGGGCCAAATATATAACTATTATAGTTTTAACTGCTCACCCTCTTTCTGTATATCTGGGGTGGGGGAGATGGAGTTGCATAGATGGATCCACCACATTGGTGAGACTACTTGGAGACTCCTTTCACTAACTTTTGTAAAAGTATAATTTCTTTAAAATGCTTCAGTATTTTAGAGTTAGGCTGCTTTCATACCATCTTTTTGGTGTCTGTTAAGGGAGCCAATTTCTATCTCATGCTGCCCATGGCTGGGACAGTACAAAACTCTTAGCAGAATCACTTTAAGGCCTCATTCACCTGCCCATAATTGCAGACTACACTACTGAGCCATACATCTCAATGGCCCCCTTGATCACGATCTGTCTATGCAGAGGTCCATGAACTGTGGACAACTACGGATGCAAAACCGTAGAGCGGGTAATTATGGGTCTTACTACGGCCTTGTGAATGAGACCTTTCTCAGAATAACTTGAAAATGGCTCCCAAACCAGACAGCTTCTTTTCACATGTGTTTTTTGTAAGTCATTTTTCTAAATCCTGACTAAAAGCCAGATTGCCACGTATCAAACATCTGTGAGAGACGTGTAGTGTAATTTTTTTAACTGAAAGTTATGTGTCCCAAAGCTGCCGTATCCAAAGCCTATTACTTCTCTTCCTTTCTATGATTTTGTAAATCTCCTTTTGAATAGACTGTACAAAGTCTCTGTAGGAGGTTGTAGACAAATAAAGTGCCAGATTTAGTGACGGTTGTATAAAACTAAGCAAGCAATAATTCAAATTAAATCTTGTTTTTAAGGGTTTGTTTCTGGATTAAATTTATATATGGCTGGGCATCTTTTAAAAATGAAAGCTATATTCATCCACCCCAAGCCGCCTTTGCTCTAACTAGTCTGGTTCTCACTTGACACTGATACTTCCTGGTTCCTCTCAATGCATTTTCCCCACAAGAAATGCTTGCTCAGCCATTCACTGACTAAGGCGGGACATCACTGTGTCCAGTGATTGGCTGAATGGAGCAGTTCGTGTGGGTAGGTTGTGCCACCAAGAACCAGGAAGTAGTCGTTACTGATGGGGGCCAGAAGTGTTGGCACAGCAGCTGTGCGGGTTTGGGGTAGGTAAATATAAGTTTTACAATCCCCCCAACCCTATATGCATTTTTCATACAACTCCCTATGCTCTTAAAGAGCATCTGTAGGCACCACGACCCCCCATCTAGGCCCCGCCTCTTTGACACCCAACTAAAAGTTCCTTTTTTTACGCAAGTACCAGCACGTGGAGAGAAGTGGGCACGTGGAGAGAAGTGGGCCCCAGGACCAGACATGGATTGTTGCTGGCAATGCAGCGGTTTGGGGGCAGGAGGCGTTGTCAGTGCCTACAGATTTGCTTTATGTGTACAAATTTTTTGTTTACGGTGGTTTCTCATTGATGTAAATTTTCTACAGTGATGTGTGCATTTATCTATAGCAACTGTTAGCTATAGAAGTGAATAATTTACCCTGATCATGTATAACTCATGTACATATACAGTGTATTTTGCGGTTTAATGACTTTGCTTTCTTGTCTTCTAGGCACACTGGTGGGCTGTTCTCCTAATGGGAATAGCATTGATAATGTTGATGGCTGGGTTTATTAAGATATGCAGTGTACATACACCAAGTAGCAACCCCAAGTTACCTCCACCAAAGCCTCTACCGGGTAAGTAGAAATAGAAAGCCATTGAGGGACATTTATCAATTAATCTTATCCTAAGATTCTCCTAAGATTTGTAGAACATGGCAACCAGTCGACACTCACCTTTTATCTCTCATAATACTCAGCTTTCAATTTACTAAAGCAATGATTCTTTACTGTGGTCAACAAAGGGAATCCTACTAAGGCCCCCTTCACACGTCCGGAAAATCTGCCCAGATTTCCGGACCCATAGACTTGCATTAGATACGGACACCCTTCCGGATTTTTCCGGAAGGTTGTCCGTTCCGGAAAATAGGTCAGGATTTTTTAGATCCTGTCCTATTTTCATCCGGAAACCTGGTCCGGATGCTCCCATAGAAGCCTATGGGAGCACCCGAGCTCCGGACGCTTTCCTGATGCACATCAGGAAAGTGTCCGGACCTCCAGGTGGCCTGGCAGAGCGCCCCTCACTACCCCTTCCTGCTCCGCGGTCCCTGGACTCCTGCGCTGTATTAATTTCACTTTATGCTATTGGACTGTTTGACACACATGTTGGGAAAAGCTCCTGACGTGTATATATGTAAAAGACCACTGTTGTGTATTTCACTGTATAAGCATACCGTGGAAACATTGCCCCTTTGGAACTAAAAAGAGCACACTTTGTCTGAGCCATGTTAAAACTTATAAAGAGAACAATTGAGCTGTCACTGCAACATTTTGTCATGCCAATCCCCATCCATTTTTACTATGTGGACTACCTTACAGATAACGTCTTCTCATCACAGCAGCAGGAAAGTGACAGTAGTTTCCCCTGCTAGTAATGAGCCTGACTGATGGCTGCTTTGAGAACTACAAGACTTGCAATCTTATTTTCAAGTGCATAGTAGTGCTGAAATAAATTAAAAGAAAAAATTCCATGAATACTAATTTTAAAACAAATACTACTATTTGATGGGAGTGTCCTTTTAAATTTTGTGTAGATAACAAACCACTATGCTGTTCCAAATTTTTTATTTACTGTGTATTTTAACATATTTTCTTTATTCCAGGCACATTGAAGAGAAGGCGGCCACCACAAACAACTCAACAACCTCCACGCCAGAGACCACGGGAAACATACCAGATGGGTCACATGAGACGTTAACTGCAGCTTTTTTGCCTTTGGTTCTTCCTAGTGCCTACCATGGGAAAGATTCACTCCAAAGAAATACCTACAAATCGTCACTGTTCCCGTATTACGAAGATGAATTGGATCCTGTCGTGAGGCGAAGTCAAGAACTTTTCATCACATAATAACAGGAGGAGTTCCTTAACACATTTCCCTTTAACACAGTTTAACGACAGTCTCCTGATGAAGAAATTAACCAGAAATTTTTAAGAAATTCTTTTTAACTTCTCTAATGGCATAAAATATTAAAAATTGTTACCACTTGTTTTTATGCCCCCCCCTTCATTCTCTTCAGTTCCAGTTCACTTTTAGTGAAATTGTCTTTACTGAATCTTCGCTGAAGACAATACCTGTCTTTTTTTCCCCCGAACTGCCAATGAAGGCTAGGAAGGTAGAGGCCACTTCAGCATTGGAGAACATCTCCTGCCAATGTACATACTTTGTTATATGCAGACATGTAATTATGTACAAGCATAAGTCTATGTGCAATTGTAAAAAACAAACAGATAATTGCAATATGGATATGTTACTTTGTATTATAAATCTTGTTTTGGGTTTTTTCAACTGTAAACGAAGACATTATTGTTTAAGTGACATACTCAGGATAACCGAGGAATTGGTGTATAAAGGCGACTGAAATATATATCTATTTTTTTCGGGAGATGCTTTCATTAGCTGAAAGAAGTATCCATCTGCATTTTCCTTACTAAATGTCTTATGACCCGAGATGGTTGAAGTGCTCACACATTTTTTTCTTACAATGAGCTTACAATTTCACAGACTTGAATGTTCTGCAAGCTGACTACAGATGTATTAAATCTACAGCCACTTCGGACATCAGGACTCCTTGTATCATGTTTTTTGGGGGGTTTTTGTACTTTCTGTTGTCCCTTCTTGGAAAAGTCAGCGGTAGTCCCAAGTCACAAGAATTTTAGGCACGTGTTTTAATAAAAACAAGCCTATTGTAAGATTGGTAGCTTGCAAGAAATTCATGAAGTAGTTTCTTTAGACTTGCTTGTGTGCTGTAGTAGGAAGATATGGTCTTTTGTCTGACCTCTACTGATCGGTAGTGTCCTCAGCATGAAGCCACTGAATGAATAACTACTAATTCTGGGTAAGAAGGTAAAATTATATTATGTTTATCCACTGTCACTAGATCCAACAAATGACTTTTCTACCGTTCCCGTGTCTAAAATCAGTGTATTTTATACCATCGTTCTAATATGGAGGAGAATGAATATAACACTTCATGCATCCAGTGCTATGCATGTCTTTGTATGGGCATTACCAAGAGCCTTCTAATTTCTTTACTTCCAAGGACATCAGTGGCCATGGTATTGGCAACAAGATGGATATTTTTGTCTGTATGACTTTGGTCTTATTCAGTTCTTTCTGATTTGGCTTTAAACACGTAAAGACTTAGGTAGTTTTATGTCTGGCAGATAGTTAATGATAGAATAGAAAGTTTACACATCCATTCTCATCTTGACATGCCAGCAAGGTATAAAGAAAAACAAGAACACAATTTCTTCCTTTTAGAATTGTACAGTGTGTGGGGTTTTTTGGTTTGTTTGTTTTTTTCCAAACAGAAACTTACATCTTTTTGTACAACACTTTAGAAACAATTTTGTACATGAAATCCCAGTCTGGTAGATAGGAGACTATAAAGAATTCTCAAACAATCTAAAAAAATAAATAAATAAAAAAAAAAATAGAAAAAGAAAACAAAAATTAAAACAATTGTAGTTTTGAAAGTAATTGAATGCATTTCTTTGATGGATAAGGTGGGATTAAAAGGATTTTTGATTTTGAACAGGGTGGTTTATTCGTAGCTTTGTCAATGTGATAGATCCTTTTAAAATGTGTATTTTTTTTTTAATTTTATTTCTTTATTTTTGTGTGGTTAGGTTTCAGGAAAATGCCCAGTTTTATTTTTTAATTGTAATGTTTGAGCAGAAATGCACTGAACCTCTCCACAGTATGTCATGATGTGGTAAGCAAAGCAGAAGCGCAGCAAATTAAATCTAATACTACTGTCAATTTAATGTCCACTGTGTTTTATACAGTATTTTTTTGTTCACTTTTGAAATTTTTACTAAATTGCAAAAAAATAAAATAAAAAGTATTGTGCAAACATATGTAAAAATTTCATTTTTTTCCCCATGAAACTTGACTTAATAAATAGAATTGATTTACAATATAAAATGATGGGTATATTATTGAGAAGGATTTTTGCAAAATCTATAGGTAGGTTCTGCTCTTTATTAGCACACCTTTCCATTGTATTTGCAATTGTTAAAGTGGCTCTATCAGCTTTAAATAATGCCCAGAGCCCAAGTGTTTAAAGGTGAACTCCTTCAAAAACAAAAAATCCAGTGCAAGCAGGGGAGTGCGCTCACTGACCACCACCAGGCACCAGTTTCTTCCGGGTTGCGGTGACATCACAACTCAGCGGGAAGTGCCCACTCACCCAGTCAGTAACTGCAGAGATGTCCTGTCCCAGTAACTGACTGGCTGAGTGGGCAATCCCGAGTACGGTTGTGACACTGCAGGAAGCCGGCAGGGATCCGTAAGTGGTGAGGCAGTGCTCGCAAAGGCATGGGGACAGGCAAGTATATATTACATTCCTGTACCCCGCTTGCACTGTTTAGTTTAAGGGTGCCATGTGAACTGCAGCATGCAGTTCCCTCCCTCCCTGCCTGACCTATAGGACACAGTGCTAGAAGACTAACCCTGTGCATCATACTGGGCAGGTAGGGGTAAGTGACGCTGAGCATGATCTAGAGCTTACAGATTGCCTTTAATTATATATAAAGCTTAGTCCATTGGGACAGCAGTGCCATAGGAATGTAAGGGCTTTCTTTATCTGCTGTAAATCTCCTGGATGACCAAGCAGTTTTGTCTTTGTTTTTTTCCCCCATGTTTTCACAGTTGTCATCAAAGTGTGTGTGTGTGTGTGGGGGGCACTATTTTGGGGTAGCAATGATTGTCGATCACTTTTTTCCACTGGAGGCAGATTCAAAATCAAGCAATTCAGGCATGGTTTAAAATTTTTATAGCTTTCACTGTGTGAGGTCAATATTGAAATAGTTTTATTAAGGTTGCTATGAATGTGTTGACAATAATAAATGTGTTTAATTTTATGTTTTATATAAAAGAAAATGTGGGGAAAAGGGAAGGCATTTTTTATTTAAGTGTCACTGACATGTAAAAATTTTTGATCGGTCTGGTTTTGAGTGTTTAGACGTGTGGTGAGAACGAGTCAGGAGAGCATCGCGCTGCAGCGCCGTCAGGTTCCCGCTCTGTGTCAAATCAGTTGCACGCCATAGACTTACATAGACTGCCAGTCAGAGCCTGACTGATCATGTGACACAGAACCAGGAGAGGACCGCACTGAGCGTGTTCTTCTCCCTGATCATTCTGACCATCAGTATGGGTCCAAACACTCAGACCACATGTCATGTCTCTGAAAATACTATTTTTTGCAAAACTTTTATTAGTCTCTCAAAGGAATCTGAAATGCAATCTACAAATCTCAAATCGCAATCTACAAATATAATAAACTTCACTGCTACTGTATTATGCTCAGTAATAATGCTGTAATCTATCCAGCCTTGCTGGAGATACAGCTGAGAAGATGCAAATGCATGGCATACTTAAGGACCTTTTATTAGGACCACTACTGCTATGGAAACCTATCTGCGTCCCAGTGATGGTGTCACCCCGGGGCCGGTGGGGTGACATGCCCAAACCAGGCATTAGACTCTGTGTTCGTTATGCTGGCTTTCGTTATGTTGGCTATGATTAAAGCGACTCTGTACCCACAATCTGCCCCCCCCCCCCCCAAACTGCTTGTACCTTCAGATAGCTGCTTTTAATTCAAGATCTGTCCTGCGGTCAGATCTGTCCTTCGGTAGGTGATGCAGTTATTGTCATAAAAAATTTATTTTAAAATTGCAGCCCCATGCCCTACGGGCGTATCTGTGCCCTAACTTTGCACCACCCTTCCGTCCCTACGGGCGTATCTGTGCCCTACCTTTGCACCACCCCCTCCGTCCCTCCTCCCCACCCTCTTCATCATTAGGAATGCCACTGGAACATTTACTTCTGTTTGAACATTGCACAGGTGTCTCAATGATCCAGCCCATGTGCTGTGGTAACACAGGTGAGGAATAGGAAGCAATCTGCCTGGAGCATTCCTAATGATGATGAGGGACGGAGGGGTGGTGCAAAGTTAGGGCACAGGGCTGCAATTTTAAAAGTTGTTTTATGACAATAACTGCATCACCTGCGAAACAGACCCCAGGACAGGTCTCGGAGTAAAAGCAGCTATCCGAAGGTACAAGTGGTTTGGGGGGTTTAGAATGTGGGTACAGAGTCGCTTTAAGCACACAACCCTTTGTACACACTCTTAAAAGGAATACAGAAAATGTGTGTCTCCAATATGGTGGTTACTGTCTTTAATGCATACCTGTCACTAAAACTAACTTTTGACGTGTCATCAGTCTTGTCAAAAGTTATTGATCAGAGCAGGTCTCACTGCTGAGCTGGGATAGTGGCAGTGCGATGCAGTCTGTGAGTATTCATAGAAGTCTATGAAAATTGATAGACAGTATGCAGGGCCAGCCAGGGGGAGGATTGCACTGCTGATTATATATTCTGGTCACAGCTGGTCTCAGCAGTGAGACCCTTTCCAATCAATAATGTTTGACATGTCTTGACGTAAAAAAAAAAAAAAAAATGGCCAGCACACCAATACCATTGTTTACACTGCAGACTAAAATACAGACAAAACAAAGTGCAGCAACCTGCAAGTGCTAGGTATGTTTATACCCCCCCAAATTGTATCACAATATAGATTATAGATATTTGAAATGGAAAAACTAATCCTATTTTTTTTTAAAGAGCTTAGCAAACTGTTTGATCAAATAGTGTATCATCTCACCACGTTGAAATGAGTCTGTACCGGCATGTAGCCACCCCCAAACCGCTGTCTGGTTCAGAGGTTGGCCTTTCTCCCAGTGCGTGGCCTGGCACTGTGAGAGAGGGCAACCCTGATCCGGACACTGGATCTCTGCGACACAGTACTGGTGCTTTTGGAGTGGCTACATACCAGTACAGATTCGCTTTAAGGTCACTTCAGATGGTCCTACGAGATACTGTATATCATGGGTCTCCAAACTGCGGCCCTCCAGCTGTTGCAAAACTACATTTCCCATCATGCCTGGACAGGCAAATCCAATGCTTTAGCTGTCCAGGCATGATGGGAGTTGTGGTTTCACAACAGCTGGAGGGCCGCAGTTTGGAGACCCATGCTGTATATGATGGGGGGGGGGGGAGGAAATATATATGGAAAGTCCTAGCACTTGCGGGTTGCTGTTGCACTTTTCCTTTTTTTGTCTGCATTTTAGCCATGGCAGCATGCACCTGCATTATGTGTGTTTAGTGAATAAATGTTAAACGCCGCACCAAACCTTTAACATTTTTTACTGAAATACCCCAGTATAGGAAGTCATAGGAAAAGAAAAACCTTTCAAAAGGTGCAAATTTGTACACAAATGGGTGTGCAAAACCTTGCAAATATTTTTAGGCTTTAAATCAGGCATAAATAAATGCAAAATTTCCCCCTATTTAGCATGAGGCTTTCCATGAGAAAAGAATCGATAGCCGTACAGACCGATAATCTAGAATCCATTATTACAAGCCGTGGTCACTTGGAACATTGAATTGTACCAGTTAAATCTGACAAATCATGCTTTGCAGTTGTCATTGCGCTTAAAGCGACTCTGTACCCACAATCTGACCCCCCCCCCCCCCAAACCGCTTGTACCTTCAGATAGCTGATTTTAATCCAAGATCTGTCCTGCGGTCCGTTCGGCAGGTGATGCAGTTATTGTCCTAAAAAACTTTTTAAACTTGCTGCCTGTGCCAAACGGGCATATCTTTGCCCTTGGGGTGCGTGCAAACTACGGAATTCCCACGTATAACACGCAGCGGATTCAGTCGCTCATACCCGCATGCGGCAGCGCGCATCTCTGCCCGTCCCATAGACACTATTCTCTGCACGTGCAGATTCCGCTGAAAGAAGTGACATGTCAATTCTTTCGGCAGAATCCGCCCGTGCATAGAATAGTGTCTATGGCACAGGTGGAAATGCGCGCCGTGGCGTGTGTGTACGAGCAACGGAATATGCCGCGGGTTATATGCGGGAATTCCGTAGTGTGCGTGCACACTAACTTTGCACCACCCCTCCATCCCTCCTCCCCACCCTCTTCATCATTAGGAATGCTCCAGGCAGATTGCCTCCTATTCCCCACCTGTGGCAGCCCGGCACATGGGCTGGATCGTTAAGGACCTGTGCAATGTTCAGCATGTTGAAAATGTTCCAGTGGCATTTCTAATGATGAAGAGGGTGGGGAGGAGGGACGGTGGGGTGGTGCAAAGTTAGGGCACAGATACTCCCATTTGGCACGGGCTGCAAGTTTAAAAGTTGTTTTTTAGGACAATAACTGCATCACCTTTTTGAACGGACCACAGGACAGATCTTGGATTAAAAGCAGCTATCCGAAGGTACAAGCGGTTTAGGGGGATCAGATTGTGGGTACAGAGTTGCTTTCAAGGGCTTATCCAGGCTTAGAAAAAGCACCACATGTGTCTCCAGGTTGTCTGTGGTATTACAGTACCGCTGCATTCATGTTGATGCAAATGAGCTGAAAAAACTGACAACTGACAAACTGAGGACAGGAGGGGAGCTGGTTCTGAAAGAAAGCAGACATATTTTTTCTAAGCCTGGACAACCCCTGTGCTTATTTACTGCCATGTAGGAATGGTAAATGATCACATCTCCATGATGATTTGAAGCTGCCATTTTTTTTCTCAGTGCAGCAAATATGAATTTCATGTAATGCATGTTCTTGTTGCACAGTAGCAACCTAAATAATTGGCTTAATAACCCAATTCTTAACAAACAGCACATAAATAATAGATGTCTAAGAATTAGCCCCATCCACAAGAGGCCCCAGCAGTGATTGCATAATGATTCTCATAAAGGCTAATGTTTCCATTTCTCACAGCAGCTCCCCCATAACTAGGCTGCACACAGGTCATTAAGTCATAAAGATGACAATGACATCTTGCTATGTGGCGAGCTGAATTATGAGAAGGTTTGCGTTGGAAGAAAGACTTTATACAGTAAGTTAATGAGTAGTCATGCAGCAGAGTGGGGTTCTTACTGTGGAATTTGCTGTGATGGATTCCGGTTATAAGATCTGACTTTATGGATGTTCCTCCATTAATGTACATATTTAAAGGCATCCCTGAAGTGCGCTGGGATTACGTTTGCTGCATGGATAATGATGATGCACAAATAATGATTTGCAGGTTTTGGAGCTGGCTGAATAGGTTTGACAATATTCACAGACATAAATACCATATTTGATGATCATAAAATATTATAGTTCATTTTATGTTCATGTTATAGCACATCATCCATCCACCGATCAGATTCTATCTCCTAATCCTTACAGAATTTGTGAAAAGGGATATGTCTTCCAGTTTAGTGTGAGGTAAATTTCACAGGGAATCATCCCTTATAGAGAACACAGGATAGCTCAGCTGTGCCGCCAAACGTTCCTGTGTGGGGAAGGGGGAGGATGGGGGTGAGACAGTTGTTTGGCCATCAGTTGTATTGGGGCCTTAACCATAGTACAAACAGTGCAATGGAGATATATGTGGAGTGTTGGCATGTATTATGCTTGTTAGTAAAGTTAATGTGCAGTGGAAATACATAGTGAATTGTGGGATGCTTCTTTGTGATGTAGGAGCGCACTATAGGTTAATGGGGTGATGTGGAATGGTCTAGTGGAGCTGTTGCAGGCTTCTTAATGATGTTAGAATGCACAGGAGGTACATGGTAAACATAGCGGTGCACTGGAGATACATGGGCCAGCTGTGCAATACCTGTTGGTGGTGTGGTACATGGAATGTCATGGGATGCTTTTAGTAGTGTCAGTTTTTTGGGCCGAAAAAAAATCCAGTTTTTGGAAGAAGAGAGACCATAGCCAAGATGTTACTTAGGGTACTACTACACGGGCCGATGAAGGCCCGATGAGAAATGTAAACTAGCGACGATCTGCTAGATCAGAACCTATATCGACGATCACCCGATGACAACGATCGGATTGATAATCAGCTGGATAGGGCCGATTGGGCCCATTATCGTTCCATGTAAAAGTACCCTTAGGGCGGGTTCACACTACGGAATTCTCGCGGACAATGTCCGCAGAACTCCGTCAGCTGTTCGCCCGCACGGGCACGCGCTTTTCATGACACTTCTTTCAGCGTATAGCGGAATACGCCGGCCCATAGAATGGTGTCTATGGGGCCGGCGGAAAGGCGCCTAGATGTCCGGGCGGACAGCTGACGAAATTCCGCGGACACTGTCCGCGCGAATTCCGTAGTGTGAACCCGCCCTTACTCTGTATGGCCTGTAATTAGACATCAATGCTGCATACGTGAATAGAGGAGGCCCCGGGCCAGCTGGTGATGTCATCCACCAGAATCTGCACACCTACTCCATTCTGAAGCTAATAGTTTGAAAGCAAAGTAATGGCTTAGAAAGACTTATTCAGCCTTTAGAACGAAAGTTACATTGTATTTTAGGGAAATATGTTCTAAAATTTTGTATTTAACAATATTTTAATATACTGTATATATATATTTTTTTAAGTAAAACCTTATTGTTGGTTGATAGATGATCATGTTTGTGAAAATAATAAATAATGGAGCCGATCCATTCTCACTGCAGTTCTGAGGCCTTCTGGGCTGCCTGAGATAAGCGATTGCTGCAGGCTACCTTTTAACACCCTTTAGCACAATCGAGTGCAGATTCTATGGATCATTACAGTACATAACAATCATGGTATTTCTCTTAGTAGTCCTGTAGGGGAGGCTACAAAAGTGATTATAAAAAGGTTTTTTGAAATATAAATAAATCCATCTAAATAATATTTTTAGGCACTTCCCTTTTGCTATTTTCCAAATAAAAAAAAATAAACAAATAATTATCACCGCATGCATAATCGCCTGAACTATTAAAATATCACATTCATGATCACACATGGTAAACAGCATAGGCGCAACAACCCGTGTAAGTTGAAAATTGCTAATTTTTGGGCACATCACATTCCAGTGGGCAAAAATGTGGCATATACGCAAGTGTGGTACAGAATAAAAAGATTATGGTGCAACAAATGAGCCCTCACACAGCTTTATAGACAAAAAAATTAAATAAAAATGTTATAAGAACAACTGTAAACAAATATATTAAAAAAATTTTATAAAATTTATAAATATTAAATATGGTTGTAATCGTACTGACTTGAGGAATATAGATAATGGGGCATATTTTATCATTGTCTGTACCAATATTTTGGCAAATTGTACTTTGCAAATTCAAATTTAATTTTTCCATAATATGCTGTAAAACTGAAAAAAATTATTTGCTCGATAAAATTTAAAATAAAACAGATTTTTTGGGATTTGATGCAACCAAAAATCAGCAGTTTTGCACTTACTTCGTTGACCTTGTATGATCACGAATGTGATAATTTAATAGATTGGGCAATTACGCATGCGGTTATACCAGAAGTTTTTTTTTTTTTTTAATTTTATTTATAAAATCGGAAAACAGGGATGATTAAAACGTTTATTGAAGGTTTTTTTTTTTTATATCAATAAACTTTTTTTTTATTTTTGCATATACATTAATTAGGAGTCCCCCTGGGGGACTTCTAATACAACTACACTAATCTCTCACAGAAATGAGTGTCCTTAAGGGGTTAAATATAAATATACAAATTAAAACACCTATAAGGCTAGGTTCACACTACGTAAAAATGACATCCATCTTTCATAGCAACAGTCGTCATGTAAATAATGTCTGTTATTTAAAAAAATATTTGCGCAATGTTATTTTGATAGACGGATGTAATTTTTACGTAGTTTTAACCTAGCCTAATATTTCTGTATTGCACTGTTTTTGGCCATCAATTAAAAATTACATGTTGGAACTTCAATGTAGTACAGTTTTTATAGAAGTAAGATATTCACTACTAATGGGCCTATTACACCGGCCGTTTAGAGGCGCAAACGAGCGCTCTCAGCACTCGTTTGCTCCTCGTTCCCCGCTCGCTGCCGCCGCTATTCGACGCGGCTGCAGTGAGCGGGAGGGGGCGGCGGGGGGCTGCCCGGGGGATCGCTGATCATCAGGGCAGCCCATAGGATATAGCAGCGTCTGCTGCCGACGCTCCTATTCAATGGAGCGACGGCAGCAGATCGCTGCTATATCAGTCGCTTGTTTTTCAACATGTTGAAAAACAAGCGACTGCAACGATCAGCCGACATGAACGATGTCGGCTGATCGTTGCACTCTATTCCACGGGACGATTATCGTCCGTAGCGGCCGATATCGGCCGAATACGAACCATAATCGTTCTGTGGAATAGGGCCTTTAAGCATATGACTTTTAGCAGGTAATGTATCATTGAATATGTTTTTTTTTTTTTTTTAATGGATGGCTGCAAATCAAAATACATCCTTTTTTGGGGGGGTACACAAAAATGTGATCGACCATGTTGTGTCATGCTAAAAAAACTGATGCTTCTCGCTCCGTTTTTTTTTATAATGGAAAAACTGATCAAAATGGATGCACACACGCATCTGCTTTTTCATCGATTGTTTTGGGGAAAAAAAAATGCAATAACGCAGTGTCAACCCAGCCTTAGTTTGTTTTTCCCATGTTATCCTTTTCTATTTTTTTCATTAAGAAGGGACATGGTTTGTGAGAATTATGTGCAATGTTAGCACAAAAATTTGCAGAACTCCTGCATAACTCAACTGCTACTCTGTCATACTTTATTAGCTAAGCTGTGTCTACACCTTAGACTTTAGTTGCTTGTGCCCGCCGTTTGCCATAATGTCAGTGGAGAGGTTGGGCATGGTGGAAAATCACCACCCAACCACTGTTTTAAGTAAGATACCCTTCCCCATAGTGAACAAAAAGAAATTACACATAATCGATTAATGCATGTGTGCCTAATAGTAAATTTTGCACAATGTTTTGCCTAATAAGCAAATAATAAATTCCCTACTCATTTTTTATAATTTGAACCTTGATTGTAAAATAACAAACCCCACCAAAGGTCCCTTTTCTTTATTATTTAAAATTAAAAATACAAATAATATGAAAACATGACTCCCCAGAAGTTTGTGGGGGTCCTAGGTGCCTAAAATAACTTGAAAGTAACTGATACAAATATTTAGTATCACTAGATGTGCAAGTAATAACGTAAAAGGTAATAACCTAGCGACAATGATAAATACTTACATAGATTAGAATGATGGCACCACTGTAAACTACCCACTGACCTATGTTTTGCATTCAAGTGCTTCATCAGAAATGGATGGCCACTTATAGTATACATAAGTTATATAATGCCTGACTAGTGACATATCAATATTAATAACATTAATTGCTTTTAACCCCTTCACATCAGCTATCTGCATATATACGTTCCTACTGCACATACCCCGTGGAGTAGAAATGTATATATACGTTCGCGACTGAAGGGGCTGTAGATGTGTGCGGGACCGCTGCATGAGAGTGGTCCCACACACATCAGTGTGTCTGGGGCCCGAGGTAATGAGAGGCAGCTGCAATCCCGCAGCTGCATGTCATTAACCCCTTAAATGCTGCGATCTATAGCTATTGCAACGTTTAAGGTACTCAGTGACAGAACAAGCTTCTGTCAGTGAGTGATCGGGACCTAATCGCTTGTAATTGGCTTACCTTCGTCCTGTCGGATCGGCCATCCATACATAGAGTTTGCTCTCAGGCAGGCTCTATGCATAGATCGCTGATAACACTGATCTATGCTATGCTAGGGCGTAGCATAGATCATTATATGAAATCTATTGAATGCATGTTTTAAAGTGAAAGTAGTGTAAAAAAAAAGTAATAAAAAAAGGTTTTAAAAGTATTAAAAAACAAACCTTATAACTCCCCCAAATAAAAGTTTAAAATACACCCTTGCCCATTATAAAAATAAAAATATAAAAAAAAATAAACATATTACATATCGTAGCATGTGGAATTATCCGATCTATTAAAATATAACATTATAGTTCCCGTACGGTGAACTGCGTTAAAAAAATAAAAAAAACAGGATTGCTGATTTTTTTAAATTATACATCAGCGTATACAAGAGCGTTTAAAATAGAGTTCATGGCGCAAAAAAATGACACCGCAACCAGCCCTGTAGGTGGAAAATAAAAGCACTATGGCTCTTAGAAGGCGGGGAGGAACATTGCATTAATTTGACCTGGACATCCAGGCATCAATGGGCTCAGTCTTGAAGGGGTTAACTTTTTAGGTTTTGATATGAATTTTAATTTCTTCTATTTCAGGGTTATGCCATATGCTGATTTAATTGGTGTTTTTCTCTTTAGAGTACATTGTGGGGTCTTTGATGTTGTGCTGCTACTCTTTGGGCTGAAAGTTCAGAATATCATTGCATATGTACATTTTTGGGGGGCATCAGCACTTTTACATTCCTTTAGATGATGTGTTTACTTATATGTTCTGTGTGTGTGTGTATATATATATATATATATTTAGTTTTATAAATTACTATAATTTTTAACATCTCCTTTTTTGGATCCCATTGTCATGTTATGTATTTATTGATATACTTTATCTATTTATGTTCAGGTGTATATTATATGAAGTTATGCACCATACGCTTTGTTCATGATTGTTTGTTTTGTAAATTGCATTTTTTTTGCTTCACCTTCATCACTATGCACATTGTGCTTTACGTTACTTATTAAATGTATCCTTTTTCGCCTGCATGCAATGATATCTAGGTACTGCCATGTTATATGCCCATTTAATGAATATATTTATTGTGTGTGTATATATCGATACCAAGTGCACTTCAGTCATGAAGACATCTGGCGCATTTTGATTACATGCTCCTTTGTTTATGATGAGTGGTGGCTGGCTGGTCTACATGACATGTTATGCTTACACCAATCTTGGTAACTTTTTTTTTAAAATCTTTGTATGTTATTGGCACATTCTGTGTCACACCAGGCATTACTCATTTTAAAGTCAGTATGGTATTAGTCAGCTTTTATATAAATATTGTACACCCACTAACAGCCACCACTTGACAAAGCACTTCCATGCAAAATGCGCGCTGGTTATGGGCGTTTTACCTTGGTGCGATCATACGCATCCTTGTAGGTTTTCATGCCTGCCTAACTTTCTTCTAGGTTATTACTTGCACATCTTGTAATCTTAAATGATTGTATTAATGCTATTGTTTTGTTATTTTTTGGTTCCATCTTGTGTCCATTCTTTGAATCATATCTTTTAGCATACAATATTACCTAGCTTTCTTTTAAGCTATTTTTTACCACCCAGTACTCCTGCCTTTCTTGTGAACCCAATGTTTTTGTGTTTTTAATGAATGAATGAATGAATAACCATGTAAAGCTTTTCATATGCCTTGATTTTAAACTTTGAACATTTAGTAGTTTGAAGAAAAAAAAATATTTTTTTTTTATTCATTTCTATGGAGCAATGGATAAAGCTACACCAGAAGAGTACGCCAGAAGAGCACTGTCGTCGGCTCTTTCTGTGGGCTCAATAGGAATGAATAGAGCTGGGTGCCGTACTGGGGCACTATTCATAATAGAGACGGCGGGGCCCGATACAGACATAAGCGGGGGGTTCAGAGGTCCTGTGGATAGGGGAAAAGTGATTTTTTGCCCCCTTGGAATTGACATTTAAGGCGGACCATACTCACTAGAGAGTGTAGACTGAATACTGAATTATGACTCTCTCTCTCTCTTTTGCTTGTATGAACAGTCTTCATGCTACAGTGAAATCTGGTGTTTTAAAGATTTACTATTCCTCGTCAATAATATCCCAGTAGATTTGTTATGCTTACCTTCAGTGTCTCAAGATTGCAAGGAAAAAGTAGTTTACTGTAGCTGATTATTTGGGAACTGTAAGTGGCTCCATATTTTCACATTATTATTTTTTTTTACCAAGTCCTTAGGCTGGGTTCACACTAATGTTTTTCTTAATTGCTAACAGATCCGTCCATATTAATTGAACGGATAAGCAAAAAACTGATGAGCAGACTGATGCAAACTGATTGCAAAATATTCCCCTTTTTCATCGTTTGTTTGCATTTTGGCTTTAAAAAACTGACTTTTGTCCATCAGTTAGCTTCAGTCAGCATCATGCATCAGTCAGCATCCATTTGCATCATTCAGCATTTATTTGCTTGTTAGTTTATTTTTTTTCCTTTTGGCTTCTCACTTCTGCGCATGCTCTGTGAAATAACAGAAGGTATTTGCGTTTACATCCGTTTGCAAGTTAACAGTTTTCATCAGTTTAGATCCGTCCTCATTGACTATAATGTAAAAAAAAAAAAACGGAAGTGCACTTTCCGTTTGTGTTCTGTTTTTTCAAACGGAGGAAAAAAAGATGCATGCAGGATTTTTTTTTCCGTACACAAAAACGGAACCCTGACTGAATACATGCAAACGGAGCACAACTATGACGAACGGAGCACAATAAAAATACATAGAAATGAATGGGGTGTTGGACGGATATGTCAGATTCTATTTATGTTGTTTAAAAATGGAACAGCTAAACGGAACTGTGGCGTAGAGAAAAAAAGTCAGTGTGAACCCAGCCTTAGGGTGTTTCTTATGGTAAAAGGTTTGCATATTGTAATTCTTGAAAGTATTAAACCTATGCATTCATACCCTGAAGGATGTCCCTAGGCAAGGATATTCAGGCATTATAAAAGTGACAAATAAAGTGGATAAACCCTCCCAGAAAGTAACATTTTATTTCAATTAGTTACATAATGTAAAGTGCTAACAATAAAAAGCAAAAGTCTCCTTAAACAGGGTTGGACAAAAGGAAACCTTAATTTCTAGTTTTTCAGATCAAGACTACTTGATTTTTTTCAGTGAGTTATAGGAGTACTACTGAAGGTTAGGTTCAAGCAATATCTTAAAACACAGTGGGTTAGTTGGCTCCAAGGATTTGTTACATTTGCTTAAACTATCTAGCAAAATATTTGTTCTTTAGCTGATTTTTTTGTTTTGTCTTATCCTTGTAATTTCTTACAAATGTTTTTTGGACTTTTTCTTCTTCAGTCTGCCTAAACATCTCACATAGTTCTTCTCTTGGTCAGGATGGAGTTCAAAGTCATCAGCATTTTCGGCACAAAATGTTATTCTGGAAAAAAAAAGATTAGCATAATATATTCAGTAAAGATCGAGTGTAAAAGAATAATGGGTTAATATTAATAAAACACTTTTATTAATAACTGAGTGCCGCTCCTCCCTGGGTTCTGGGAAAAGCTGGATCCAGCCCTGGAAAAGTTTTCCCAGTTTTCCAGGACTGAACGGCTGTCAGTTAAATGGAAGCAGGCTAATGAGTGATTTGATTTGTTATTACTGTAAATAGGTTACATTCTAAGAGTAGCTCTGGCCAAGGCCGTGAACGGCTGCTGGTGATGACAAGCTGCACCACACTCAGCTACCCAGATCTTTATGGGTTGTCAGAGGTAAGAGGTAGTGATGGACTGAACTTAACAACAGGCAGTCAACTGTAAAATTCAGTGGCAGTGAAACCCTTAGTGGCTTTTTTTAAAGATAAAAAATTAAAGATTTTCTCTTGAGCACTCTTGCTAATAGAAAATCACAGGCTATGGGAGCTTGAAGAATGTGCTCATTTACAAAGTAACTGAGTTAAAAATAACACCTACAGTATTTAACATTTTTGCTGATTTTCAGTATGGAGCACACAATGAAAAATGTATAGTCACATTATATTATTGTTCATCATGGAGTAGGTTGCTGAGAGTACAAGCATACCTCATTGTTAAGCTTTTTTAAGTACTTTATTAGCCCACATGATTTTAGGGTTACAATCTTTGCCCCCCATGCCCCTTCAGATGTAAGTCCACTTACCAGATCTCCATTTCTTTGGTTTGGTTGTTAACAAGTGTGACTGAACTGTTTGGATTCTGCAACGTTCTCTGAACATGAATGCTTGGTATTTGACTCCCTGCACAACATGTTGCTGAACCTTAACAGTTCAGCCTCTCCATTCAACACTATTTACAACACAAATTATCAGTTAATCTCTTTTTATGTTTTGTTCTGAGTATTGTTACATATTGGACAGCACTCCACTGCAGTGACATCCTGTTGAGGTTAACAGGTGGCGTAACATCTTCAAATGGATTTCTCTAGCAAAATGTATGGCTGCGCTATTCTCAAGAAAGGTAATTAATATCGGATCAGGTGGCCTGGTACTGTAATGGACTAGCCTTAGGATTAGAAATTATCGAACAGGGCCGATGTTCAGGTTTGTACGAACCTGAACCATCGGCATTTGACTCCCGCTGCCTCCCTGTACTCGGGCTGTCTCCACCTTCCTCACAGAATGGGAAGGCAGCTGAAGTCAAATGCCGATGGTTCGGGTTCGCACGAACCTGAACATCGGCCCTGTTCAATCATCTCTACTTAGGATCTGAGTGGGCCCCCGTCACTTGCCGTACCTGACAGCCTAGTAGTTTGCTATGAGCCCCAGCCATTTCTAGTTATGTCCCTGTCAGTGAGGGTCTAATACTTAGCACCCCCGCAAGAGCTATGCTGCCGATATACGCTATGAAACGGAAAAGGAAGCAGACCATTCCTTCCATTGTGTAATAGCCAAGATCGGTTACTCCCATTGAAGTGAAAACAAGGTTCTCGCTGCGTGTGATGCAACACATCGATCTATCCTGTATTAGTATACAGGATACATCTCAATGAGAGATCAGAGTGCTCATTCTAGAAGTCCCCCAGGGGGGGCTTCTAGTATAAGTGTAAAAGTAAAAAAAGTGTTATTAATAAAAAGCCCTCTCCCCTAATAAAAGTCAGAATCACCCCCCTTTTCCCATGTTATAAATAATATTAAATAAATAAACATGTTTGTTATCTCCGCGTGCGTAATAGCCCGAACTATTAATTTATCATATTCCTGATCTCGCACGGTAAATGGCGTAAGCATAAAAAAATCCTAAAGTGCAAAATTGCGCATTTTTGGTTGTATCAAATCCTGAAAAATTGTAATAAAAAGTTGTGATCAAAAACTCGCATATGCGCAATCAAGGTACCGATAGAAAGAACACATCATGGCGCAAAAAATGACACCTCACACAGCCCCATAGACCAAAGGATAAAAGCGCTATAAGTCTGGGAATGGTGCGATTTTAAGGAACATGTATTTGTTAACAATGGTTTGAATTTTTTACAGGCCATCAGATACAATAAAAGTTATACATGTTACATATCATTGTAATCGTAACGACTTGAGGAACATGCATAACAATTCAGTTTTACCCCAGGGTGAGTGGCGTAAAAACGAAAAAAAACTAAAAGAAATGTGTTTTTTTTTTGTTGTTTTTTTTTTCAATTTCACCACACATTGATTTTTTTTCTGATTTTGCAGTGTACTTTATGAAAAAATTCAGCCTGTCATTGCGAAGTATAATTAGTGGCACAAAAAATAGAGGGTCATGTGGGTTTCTAGGTGAAAAAATACAAGTGCTATGGCCTTTTAAGTCCTCATAAGGAGGAAAAAACGAAAATGCAAAAATTAAAATTGGCTCAGTCTTCCTATTGCATTCCTAGAAATTATTATTGGCAAGCTTTTAAATTATAAATGATGACATTACCCAAATGGAAAATATATTCTTAGTCTGCGTTTCAGATACTAACCTCTCTTGGGTTTCTCCGACTAAGACTTTTATTCTCTTTACTAGGAGTCCAGGGAGTGTATCCCAAGAAATCTTCTTTTGCAGAGTATACCAAAGACTTTTAATGTCTTTGCTGCTTTCCCATTTTAATTTCATCATCATGAGATTTCCAATATCAGTGTCTAATGTAATGAGGAACGTGTAAGTCCCACTATCGTTTATGCCTCCAGATCTAGGAAATAAATATAATTTATAATTTCACAGCAAAACATAAGCCACCTGAATGTTATAAAAAAAATACAAAAAGCCTCATTCAGCTGTTGGTCGTATATCTGTGACATATAGCATGTGAGCAGGGCAGAAGGAGGGGTTCACTCTCTGCCGTAAGTGAATGAAAACATTTCTTGTCAACTGACAGTTCCCATCCTAGAACTCCGTAACCCCCGTCGATCACCCCCTCCCCCCCCCCACAGCATGTGACCCACGTTTCTATTTATTCTAATGGAGCCGCCAGAAATAGCTGAGAGCTGTACTTGGCTCTTTCCGGCAGTTCCACAGGAAAGAATAGAGCGCTGGTCACATGCCATACCCACAGCTGTATTCATAACAAAGGAGTCGGGGCCTGATGCGAAGGTCAGACCCCACCGCAATCTCTTACTTGCCCCCTACCCCTCTTAAAGCCCTTAAGCCTGGGGCTTTAAGTATTGGCATAGATGAAAATCTGCTTACATAACTTCCATACTTACGTTTCTAGGATTAGGTCTTTTATGTCTTGTTTAGTTCCTGTAAGCGATGTAGATATTTGAGGAAACAGCTGCTTGTCTGCAATGTGATTGGTTATTTGTATTCTGATCTGGTAGTGGTAAGCTGCAACAACCAAGTCAGTAAGATTTGTGAATAATGTTAGTAGCTCTTTCCATATGCATTACTGTTTACAAGATCTTAATTTAGTTTCAGTTTTTTTTGAGTTGGTGCAGTAAGTCACAGGATTACTTAAACTGCCCTCAGAATGGTCCCAATTTCAAACAATTTATTCTAAATCAATTCTAGGTCTCACAGGTGGTCTTCTGGTAATGTCAAAATTTATCACCCCCATGCATCACCATATGCAACCATACCTGGTTCTGCATTATTGGGCTAGTTTCATATATTGTCATTGTAAACTGATTAAGTTTCATTTTATAAGACTCTATACCCAGTTTAACCCTTAACAGAGGGCAATGGGCAAAGTCAATACAGTTTAGCCCAAGCAAAACTTTTAAAGTTGAAAAACCCAGTTATAATATATAGTGGTAATCTGCAACAATCAATATTGTAAATAATATTAGTAGGTCTTTCCATATGCATTATTGTTTAGATTTTACCCCAAACAAAACTTTTAAAGTTGAAAAAGTATATTAAAAAACCTTAAGTTAAAAACCCAGTTTAAAGGGGTAGTGTGGTGTAAAGCATGTATTCACTAAATAACACACATTACAAAGTTATACAACTTTGTAATGTGTGTTATTTAAGTGAATGGTCGCCTTCCCCATGTTTCCCCTTGCGCTAGACCCGAAAGTGTGGTGCATTATACTTACAGAATCGCTGTCGACCCTGGCCGCCATCTTGGGACAATCATGTAATCTTCAGGAGGCCAGCCTGATCTCTCCAGCCCTCCCTTATGCCGACTCCCCTCCAGCGCGTCATCAGCTACTCAGCCGTGATTGGCTGAGCAAAGTTATGAAAGCGATTCCTTAAGTCTAATGCACCACACTTCCGGGTCTACCGTGCGTGGGGGGAAACATGGGGAAGGAGGCCATTCACTTAAAAAACACATATTACAAAGTTGTATAACTTTATAATGTTTGTTATTTAGTGAATAAATGCATTACACCGCACTACCCCTGTAAATACACAGTACATTACAAAATAAATACAGATGAGAAAATTTGTCAAGGGTTTGGGTTTGCGCGAAGGAGTCCTGTAATACATGGATACTGTAAATTCGCTCATCTCTTGTCTTAATACAGTCTGAACTATTATAAAATAAAAAAAAGACCTGAAGCCTTTATTACAGTTTACAGTTTTATAGTCAACTTGTATGGTCAGCCCAGTTCTGACACGTTTTACCAAAGCTTTGTCCTTCGAATGGCCCAGCCACTCCTGACTTAAAATATACCTGTCAGAAGTTCAGTTATTCATGGAGTGTGGAGACTGATTTGGTTGGGGAAACCCAATTTAACATCTCTAAAAGAACTGAAAATGGCTGTCCACCAACGGTCCTTAGCCAACCTAACAAAGCTTAAAGGTAATTGGTCACTAGATTGATGCCGCTTAAAATGAGGACAGCATAAACTAGTGACAGAGATGCTGAACAGATTGGTGTATTACTTACATCATACTGTTCAGCCGTTCTCCTAATATGCAGGAGAATAGGATTCTTGCCACACCCCTCCCCCACCCTCCAGCTGCTGATTGACAGATTGACAGGTGCCTATACACAGGATGGATAGATAACTGCCAATCAGCAGCGGGTGGGAGGAGTTTTCTGCTTTTCATGTATATTGAGGACTACTAGGCTTATACACCCAATTGAGAGGACTACTTATTGTCCATGTCAGGAGGATGTTAGGAGGATTTCTCCAAATCAGCTGCACAGAACAATGTAAGTAATACATCATCCTGTTCAGCTTCTCTGTCACTAGCTTATGCTACACCTAGATAGGACAACATAAACCTACTGACAGAGTCTCTTTAAGAGGTTTGGCATAGAAAATTGGCTGAAAAATCCCCTAATCCAGGTATGCAAACCTTGTGGTATCATACCCAGGAAGACTGGAGGCTGTAATGTCTGCCAAAGGTGCTTCAACTAAGTATTTAGTAAACTAACAAAGAATTTTAACATTCTGTTAGAGGGGAACTAGTGTTTATTTTATTTTTTATCACAGGGCAACAACATGACAAAATGTGAAAAAGTGACAGTCACAACACACTTGGAAGGAGAATGAAGATCTAAACATTTAATGCACTATTGAGAAATCATTTTGAACAACCCATAAATTTTTGGGGTAAAACTTTTTAATAAACTCTCTTAGTTTTGAGAAGGCGGTTCAAATTTCAAGGAAAGTATCTGTGATTATGTCTTGTAAGAGTCGGTTGTGTACTTGGAGGACCCGTCTTCCACCACTGTCATCTAATAGAAGTTAATGTATATTCCTATACAGAACCCGAAATGTTCTGTAGCAGTTCCTGACTCGTAGAGTAACAATGAGCCCTCCGCAGACTAATTACGGCTATAAATGTTAGTCTGTATGCAGAATGGAAATGCTTTCAGGTGTCGAAGAGCAATTACTGAGACTTTCTCGTGCTTGGCTGGGCGCCTGCATATGTTCCTTCTGCCTCACAAAGAAGTGATGGTACAATAAAACCTTGCACATTGGGATTCAGGCAGCAGCTTCTTTTGCGCATATTTATATTAGAAGCAAGCATACAGTATTAGTCTCCGGGAAATCTGCTTCTCTTTATAATTAAAAAGAAAGAAGAAAGGTCTTTGGAAAATTGCTCATCTTACAGATTAGAATATGTTAAATCTCGTGAAGCCATAACTAGGTCATAACCCAGACAATTTGAGCTGCGGGTAAGATGTTGAGATGTAACGCAGACAAACAGACATAACTCATCAAGTTTGACAACTGTATCTGATTATACAAAGTCTGCTAAAAACGTGTCATAGGTAATAATCTGCGTTTCCACAGCTTTCACTGAAATCCACTTTTATAATGATTATTTTTATAATTTATTCTTATCCTTTGCAGGCAATGTACAAACTAAATTACATGGTTGAATTTACAGGTACATTGAGTTTCTGGTAGGAAAAATCTTGCAGTATGCTGCCTGAGGCAATTGGTGATAAAGTAAGCTGGCCACACTCCTGAGGAACTGAGGCTGAGATTTAACCCTAGGTTATGCATCTTCAAAGTCAAAGCAGGAACCAAAAGATCTATACCAAATTTCTTTGGAGGAGTTCATGCTATTACCTCTAGGGAAGAATCCTGAGTAAGGAAGATAGCTATGTGACCTCAGAAACAGAGAGGTACAAGCTGAGAACGTAGTATACACATGCTATGAAAGTACCACAGGTTCCCCCATATCACAGCAAATATGAATACAGTAGTTTATGCTCTAACATAAGATATCAAGGGGACTGAAAGATTATATGGAAATCCTAGAAGGTAAAACAACTAACAAAATACATACCTGCTTCTAGCAGATACTACATATGGGACAACTCTTCTAAGAATTGAAGGTTATTAAAGGTAAGTTCACTGCTTCTTACAGAGATTCATGGCATACCATTTAAACATAAATTTATATTTGCATTATGAAATGAATCTGCCATCAGAATATGGGGACAGATCCTGTCATTAGTCCAGCTGTATTTGTTGTTTTTTTTCTACCCTTTGTGCTAACATGAGAAAGATCCACTTTAAGGCTACTCTATAAAGGGAACTCTGATTTCAGCCAATAAACAATAAATATTTATGTTTTACAATTTCTCAAGTACCAGTACCAATTTTTTGTATCACTTCCTTGTGTTTTCAAGATCTGTGTGCCATCATTCAGTTCTGCACTGTTCATGTCCAGTGGATACAAAACTATGTCCTGGTATAATAGACCCAGAGGTGTACAACTCCTTACAGTTACAGTACACTGGGTGGAAACTCTACAAGCAGAGAGTCAATAAGAAAATTGCAGTAATAGACATCTTTTAGTTTCCTAAAATCAGGTGGTGAAATTATCTAACTGGCTACCTTTACTTTCAACATTGAGAAATATTGTGAAATCTACTTGCTGGTGGTTTGTAATGTATAAAGTATGATATACTGTAGTATGACTAGCTTTTAAATTTACTTCTATCTGGTAGAGGTAGACATGCAGTGCTGTGTTCTAGTTATCCTTTCATCAGGACCACGGATAGCTACTTTGATGTAAATAACAAATCATCGACTGTTTCCGAGGTCTATATGTTTTTTTCAATTGACCATTATTGTATAATTGAAGATACTAAAAACAACCATTATTGCTGGTGCTCAATTACTTCCTTCCATGCAATGTTTGTTTTTATTAAGTAGGTTATGGTACTGTTTTCTGCCATTTTATAATGCATCTATGTGAATTTTTTTTATGTAAGTTGTGAAATTTTATATGGACTTGCTAGCAGCTAAACATGAGCAAAAATATTTCCCATTACTAGATGGCTTTTCATCAGGGCCCAGGATTATCAAGGCCATGTACGCTGTCAATCAAAAGGAGGTAGGCTCTTGCAAGCCGACATGGAGGCGAAGAATAAAAGGCCTGGATAACTCTGGGCTCCTGCCATGCTTTAGAACTCCTCCTGTACACCTTATCCTCCCTTACCTTTTAACAAAATAGCTTATATGTCTTCAATTAGACTATGCAGATAAAAAAGAAATGTCTGGGATCCTTATAGGAAACACTATCTGCTGACATGTTCACGTTAGGCAGATCATGCTAACATAGCAAGTAAGCACTAAAAAGATCACCTATTTTTTTATTCAAACAGAAGAAAATAAAAATGTATGTAAAGGGTCACTTTAGGATAGAACTGCCAGTGTGGTGCTACACTTGGACAAAAGTCCAAACCATAAAGAGTGGCACTTACCAGCAGATTGCAAATTTAATGCTCTTTTATTAATCCAAAAAAGCAAAATAGCATAGTACAAGAAGACGCTACATGTGAAGTAAGGTAACAGCTGTTTCACACTTGTGTATGCGCTTCATCAGACTATGCCAAATGGTTGATATCAATGGGAATAAATATACACCCAGCAGTTACACAAGCCAATCAGATAAGTAGAGCAAATAATAATAAAAACAATGTAATAAAAAAAAAAGAACACAATTAAATTACATAAATATACTTGAATCGATTCACTCATTGAAGCCCTAAGCATCTATTTTTCGGATCCAACGTGATTTAGCTTGTATCAAAGTTTTAGGGGTCTATTGGCACCCTGTCTAAAATTGACACGTTTAATCCCAATAAACCCCAGCACACCAGGATTGTCACCCAACATATCTCAGAGCTGTTGCATCAGACAGGAGGAACCTTTTCCCTCCATAATTGACCAGAAGTGATTTCGGAATCCAATGCACAAAGCGCGGATTGTCATATCTAAATAGAAATAGCCACAACGAGAAAGATAAACACATAAATAACAAACTTAATTTTGCAGCTAATGGGTCTTACAATCCAAGAAACCCCATTTATGCAAAGGTTGTTACACTGACCACAGGAGTAGTACTTCATATACATGCTTTGTACTAGAATGCTTTTGAGACTCTTTTGCCTCCTAGAAGTAGTACAAGGTTTATTAGTTAGGATTTCTCTAAATCAATTACCAAAATATATGAATTGTAGACCTAATCACTCTTTTTTTCCCCCATTAACCCCTTAAGGACCGGGCCTAAAATGGCCTTAAGGACCGAGGAAAATTTTATGAATTTGACCTGTGTCATCTTATTCATGAATAACTTCGGGATGCTTTTACCTATCCAGCTGATTCTGAGATTGTTTTCTTGTGACATATTGTACTTCACGTTTCTGGTAAAATGGAGTTGATACTTATAACAAATCTTTATGAAAAAATCCAAAATAAAGTGAAAAATTGTTAAAAATTGCATTTTTCCAACGTTGAAACTTTTCTACTTATACAGAAAATGGTTATGCCACATAAATTATATATTAAAGCATTAGCAACATGTCTACTTTATGTTGCCGGCATTTATTAAACTATATTTCATTTTTTTTAGACAATAGAAAGCTTAAAACATTAGCAGCAAATTTCCAAATTTTCTGTAAAATTTCAAAATCAGATATTTTTAGGGACCTGTTCAGGTCTAAAGTGTATTTAAGGGGACTGTATGTTAGAAAGCCCCACAAAGCACCCCATTTCAGAAACTGCACCCCCCAAACTCTGCAAAAGCACATCCAGAAAGTTTTTTTTAACCCTTTAGTGGAGTCACAGAAATAAAAGCTAAGTATGTAAGAAATTTGAAAATTTAAATTTTCTGTGCAGATATTTTCTTGTAATCCAATATCTTTCATAATTGTAAACCTATTACCAGAGAAATGCACCCCTATATTGATTGCCCCGTTTCTGCAGTTTATAGAAATACCCCATATGTGGCCCTATTGCGCTATTTAACACAACCACAAGTCTCAGATACAAAGGAGCGCCTAGTGAATTTTAATGGCTCCGTTATATTTGGTCATTTCTGACTGTACCACTTCAGGTTGGCAGAGGCTCTGGGGTGCCAAAACGTAAAAAACACCCCTAAAGGGACACCATTTAGAAAACTACACCTCTCAAGGAATGTAACAAGGGGTGCGGTGAGCATCTGGACCCCACAGGTGCTTCACAGATTTTCAGAACAATATGGCATGAAAAAAGAAAAATTTATTTTTTACACTAAAACGTTCTAGCCTTCAATTTTTCATTTTCACAAAGGGATAAAAGGAATAAAAACCCCAAAAACATGTAGCGCAGTTTCTCCCGAGTACAGAAATACCCCACATGTGGACATAAAGTGCCAAGCGGGCGCAGCACGTGCCTCCAAAGGCAAGGAGCACCAATTGGCTTTTGGAAGCTGGATTTCACTGGAATAGATTTCAAGGGCCATGTCGCATTTACAGAGCCCTAGTGCTGCCAAAACACTGGAAACCCCCCACAAGTGACCCCATTCTGGAAACTACACCCCTTAAGGAATCTAACAAGGGGTTCAGTAAGCATATGGACCCCACTGGTGACGGGCACAAATGTGGAACAATGTGATGTGAACGTGAAAATTTTCATTTTTTCACTTTCACGTCACAAATGTGCCCGTCATCAAGGGGTCCATATCCTCATTGCACCCCTTGTTAGATTCCTTGAGGGGTGTAGTTTCCAGAATGGGGTGACTTGTGGGGGATTTCCACTGTTTTGGCAGCACGAGGGTTCTGTAAATGCGACATGACATTCATCATCCATTCTGGCCAAATCCAGCCTTCAAAATCCAAATGGCGCTCCTTCCCTTCGGAGGCTTGCCCTGCGCCCACATGGTGCTTTATGTCCACATGTAGGATACTTACGGACTCGGGGGAAATTGCTCTACACATTTTGTGTGTTTTTTTTTCTGTTTTAACCCCTTATGAAAATGAAAAATTTAAGGCTAGACCAACATTATAATGTAAAAAATTTAATATTTCATTTTCACGCCACATTGTTCCACATTTGTGCCCGCCACCAGTGGGGTCCATATGCTCACTACACCCCTTGTTACATTCCCTGAGGAGTGTAGTTTCCATAATGGGGTCACTTGTGGGGGGTTTCAACTGTCTTGGCAACACAGGGGCCTTTTACATGCAACAAGGCCCTCGAAATCCATTCCAGCCTCCAAAAGCTAAATGGCGCTCCTTCCCTTTGGAGGCTTACCCTGCACCCTTTATGTCCACATGTGGGGTATTTCTGAACTCAGGGGAAATTGCTCTACACATTTTGTGTTTTTTTTTTTATCTTTTAACCCCTTGTGAAAATGAAAAAAATCAAGACAAGAGCAATCAAGAAATTTACATTAAATGTTGGTCTAGCCTTGATTTTTTCCATTTCCACAAGGGGTTAAAAAAGAAAATGAACGCAAAACGTGTTGGGTAATTTCCCCTGAGTAGGAAAATACCCCACATGTGGACATAATATGGCATAAGGGCACAGGGAAAAGCTGGGGAAAAGGGACCATTCTAATGGGGGTATTAGGCCAATTATTAGTTTATAAGGTTGAAAATGACAGGTGTCCATCAAATGCAACCTGTGTTGATCCAGAGAAAGGCAAAAAAAAAACCCTCGTAAGGCAGACGACAGTAGCCTCATCACAGGGGAAAAATTCCTTCTCGACTCCATAATGGCAATTAGAATAATCCCTGGATCAACGTGACCCCTGAAATAGGAATAAGAGACAGAATTTAGATAATGTAGAACTCCAATGACATGTGGTACGCCTTGAAGCGATCCAGTATGCAGAGGCCGGGGTGATCAGGACAGGTGTCACACTGGAAAATGGTGTCCTTCCTGAACCCCCTGTTACACCACACTCTGCACTTCTTCTGGGGTCTCCTGTTTTCCAGTGTGGGGAACGTCACCTGGAAAATGTTGTCCTGGTGCGATACGGGGTCCTTCATATCCAGAAGCGCTGGGTCCGCTCTATGGCTGCTAAATATCAGGGCTCTATTACTGCTTCTGATATTTTTGGATTGTGCTGCAAGCTACAGTAGCTCGGGCAGCGAGGGACCGGAAGAGGGGGTGCTGGTATAAAAGTTATCCCCGTACAGGTGGTAACCTTTATCCAGCAGAGGGAAGATCAGTTCTTCCCACTAACTCCGAGGATTGGGGGAGGGGGCATCTGGGGGCTGGATTCGGGTGTCCCTTCCTTCATACACTCTAAAGGTACGTGCACACTGCGGAATGGCAAAGGATAACCCTTTGTGCATTCCGCAGCTGGCACCCGCCGGCGGACTGATGCGGGCGCGCGTCTCTGCTCGTGTCACACTCCATTCTATGCATGGGCGGATTCTGCCCTCTGTCCAAAGAATGAATGTGTTCATTCTTTGGACGGACGACGGAATCTGCCCGTGCATAGAATGGAGTCTATGATGCTGCGTGCGATGCTGATCAGCACTCAGCGGCGATAGGGTGCGGAAACTAAAAAAACAAAACAAAAAAAAAACACACCTTTCTTCAGCCCTATAGCAACTGATAAGTGTATAATATACACTTATCAGCCGCTAGGGGGCAGTAGGTCCCGAATTCCGGAAATTGCCGATGGGAGCCGAGAGGAGCCGAAGCTGGGACCGGCGGAAATACCCGAAGACGCGACGAAGAAGAGGACGCGATCGGGACCCGAAAGACGCGATCGGGATGCCGGGATCAGGTGAGTATGTGCCAATACCTGCTGGGGACACCTCAGCTACCTAGCTGAGGTGTCCCCAGCAGGTATTTAACACTTTTTGGGGACTTATATTGCCGTGATCACGGCGATCGGGACGTGGCACCTTGGCCACCATTACTTTTAACAGTAATGGCGGTCGGTGCCGTCCTCGGACAGCACCAACCGCCATTTTTTTCCGGGTCATCGATGACCCGGAAAGCTTCAGGTCGCCACTATTGGCTGATCTGAATTGATCAGCCAATAGTGGCGATCGTCAGCACGGGGGGAGTTAACCACCCCCGTGCCGACAAGCTAGGATGGCCTGCTATACATACTATAAATGTACGCCCGTTTGCGTTAAGGCACGGGTTTTGGGGGCGTACACTTACGCCCGCGGTCGTTAAGGGGTTAAAGCCCCTGTCTTTCAGAAAAGCTTTATTTTGTAAGTCAGGTGAATAGTCTCCATCAAAAAACTTTTTTTTTTCAGGTTGTCAGCCTTCTCATAGAAAGCTCTGTCACAATTGTTAATTCTCTGCAAATGAATAAATTGTCCCTAATAAGCTGCCTTCTTTGTTTGTTCTGAATGGCGACTAGTGTAATGTAAAAGAGAATTAGAGGTGGTAGATTTTCTATAACCTTCTGTGGTGACTAAGGGTACCATCATGAACTTTCACTGTCACATCCAGGAAGTCTATTGAAGCAGGACTTTAGCGTAAAGGACATATTCATGTCTTTACAGTGATTAAGATAGGTAACAAACTCGCTAAAATTGTCCTCGGTACCACACCGTAACATGAAAATGTCAAGTAACAAAGCAAATACTGTAAAAAAGGATTATTAAAAAAAAAAAAAAGCCTTTTTTTTAACTGCAAGGACTAAATTGGCAAAAATGCAAGTAACAGTGCAAGTGGCCCAGTCGAGTGCCCACCATTGAATGCCTTGAATTTCTATGTAGAATCCCCATCTCTGACTTTATTGGCCACAGAGATGACAACAACAGAAATATATTTACTAAAACATATGGTGAAATTCCCTTTGAATATTAACATTTCAGCCAATAATTTGTTTTCCCAGATATGCAAGACAGCTGGTGTGCTACCACCCTCTGTCCTGAACATGTGAAATATTATCTGTGACATTTACAAGAAGATAAAAAAATATGATGCATAAAGGCAGATGTTTTGATGTCTAAAAAGGCAGTATTTTCAGACACCGAATAACAAGTGTAAGTCTCCCTATCTTCATTTTGAAAGGTTATTTATGGAGCAGTTTGTAACATCCTTTCAGAGTGGTTCCTCATGAGCATACATAGTCTGTTTGCAGTAAACGTAATTCTGTCACTGTAAGAGCCCACAGATTTAGCCAAAGAATAATGTGTCAAAGCGTTAAAGTGTAACTTTTACAATGTTTGCATGCCGCACTTTAGGATGTATTAACATGTTACAGACTATACAATGAATTCAGAAATTCATCAGACTCTCACTTTTTCATTTTATTGCACTAAAATAGTTATGCTCTTACAGCCTCCAGTCATCTTCAGTATGATACCAGAAGGTTTGCACACCTGGATTTGGTGATTTTCTGCCAGACACTCTCAAGCTTCCTTGGGGTGGATGGAAATGGTTGATGGGCCCCCTTTTTCAGGTCTCCCCAGCAATGTTCGATTGGGTTCAAATCAGGACTTTGGCTGGACCATTAAAGGACATTAACCAAGTTGTCCCTAAGCTGCTCCACTTTGTGTGCTTACGGACATTGCCTTGTTGGAAGATGAGCCTTCCACCCAGTCTGAGGTCCAAAGCACTCTGGAACAAGTTTTTATGACTAATATCTTAGTACTTTGTCCATTCAGCTTTCCCTCAAGCCTTATTGGTCTCCTTGTTCCAGCTACTGAAAAACATACCACAGCATGATGCTGCCACCACCATGCTTCATGTAGGGATGATGTTGGTCAGGGGATGAGCCGTGCCTGGTTTCTTCCAGACATGATTTTAGGTGCTTATTTCTGACCACTCTGCCATAAAACCCACTTTGGTGGAGCGATCATTGAGGTCTTGAAAACCTCTCGTACTAAGGCCTTTCTCCCCCGATTATTTAATTTTACTTTACTTTGATTTGGTGGGGCAGCCAGCTCTAGGAAGAGTCCTGGTTGTTTAAAACTTCTCCACAGCCGTGTCTCCACATAATCCTGTCTCTGAGCTTTACAGGCAGTTCTTTTCTCCTCATGGCTTAGGTTTGATCTGTTATGCATTGTCAGCTGTTATGCATCAAGCCACTGGCCTTTCAGTGCTGCTCTGCTCTCTGCCGCTCCACTTCAGGTGCTGGGGAAAAGCTGGATCCAATCCTGGGAAACTGAGAGAAGTTTCCCAGGATTTGGATCCCGCTTTTACTGGCATCCTGGGAAGAGTGGCAGGGAGCAGTGCAGCACTGAAAGGCCAGCGGCTTGATTAGCGGACCGCTTTGCTTAGTTTAAATCATGCCCAATCAGCTGAATTTATCACATGACTTTAGTAAAGGTGTAAAATCATCTTAAAGTTGCTGAAGAGAAACAGGAGACCCCTTAAACTAAATTTTATGTTTCATAGCAATGGGTCTACTTATGTCTATGCAAAATTCTGTCATTTTGCAATAATTTTAAAATTCTCTTTTCACATTCAAATTTTGTGATCTTGCACATTGATTAGGGGAAAGTTTTTGCTTTTTTTTAAATTTTATCCCAAGGAAGACTTTTCAAATGCATTGAATGTATTGCAGAAATTTTAGTAGCTGGAAAAGAATTTGTTTCTGCCGCATTTGCATTTCTGCCACCCCATTCAGGGGAATGGTACAGTCACGGACATTTCTGCAACAAATCATCTTTATGATTAATTATAAATAGAAATGACTTTAGATTGATGTCAGATTGATGAGTCACTTTCCATATTTAATTAACACTGCAGACTATATCAGCAGTGTTAGGCTATGTTCACACTACGTATATGTCCGGCCGCATATTTTTCGCGGCCGGACATATACGTGTAAAACTCTGGCCGGGATTTACGCAAGTTGCGGCCGGCTACGTACGGTCCGCGAACTTACGCCCGTAAAATCTACGTACGCTTCCCGAGCGGCGTACATAGCAATCTGACAGCGGTCTTTTACTTGGATATCTTCCGCTAGCCCCGGACACCCCACAGAACCTTTTGGATCGGCAAATCAAAGTGTAAAAATTAAGAAATCACCACTCCGTACGGGACAGCATGTTACGCTACGGGCGTAAGTTACAGCATTTCCGTCCTGAAACAATGGTCTGGTTCATTTTTTACGGCGCCGCATACGATCCGGGCGTAAATTCTTACGTAGTGTGAACTGTGCAGCCGTAGATCCTATACTTTCCATTGTACGCAAACTACGTAAATCTCCGGCTGCTTATTCACAGAGCGCACTACGGCCGGAAACTTATGTAGTGTGAACATAGCCTTAATGTGGATATTATCCACATTGCTTTAATTTTAGCTGCAATCACTGGAACTCCCTGCAGCCCACACCTTCTGAATTACAGAGGCTGTTTACAACAAACTGTATTCTGTAAGTAAATCAGCAGGTTAGACAAATGATGATGATAACCTGATATATATTTCTTTTTTGATATATTCCTTTTGAGCTCTGATGATGAAGGTAAGTTTCTTCCTGTCATCCTCAGCCCTGTTCCCGTACAGTCAGTAGTTAGATACTTATGCTAATCGGGTGGTTTGGAGCACTAGGGGTACCTTCCCTTAGAGCACTAGTCTGCCCCGGGCCTGCCAAGGGAAGGCCAGATCAATGCTCTGGGGGTTGTAGCCCTGCCCCCAGTGCTCCAAACCACCCGATTAACATAAGGATCTAACTACTGACTGCATGGGAACAGTGCTGAGGATAATGGTAATAAACTTAACTTCATCCTTTAGGGACATACTGTATCAACAGGTTAGATAAGTCTACTTTCCCTTTAAGGTTCCTTAAAAAAAAAACAAAAAAAAACCTGCATCTACTTTTACACATTTTAGACTCCGAAACATGAAATGTAATAATAATAAAATTTATTTGCTGTATTACTTACCTTTGAATGGCATGTTAAAACGTGTTTTAAGGAAGAGACTGTGTCCAGGCCATATTCCTTCCTTGCTTATATTGTACCCCAAAACACTGCATCCACTTTTTGGACATTTTAGACACATCCCTTTCTCAAAGGTCTTAATGTCTTTACATTCATAGCCAATGTTGTGCATATCTTCATTTAGTATAGAGTCAATGAAAAGGTGGACTGACCTCTCATGAGAACATTTCACAGATTGTTTAAACCCTTAAAAAATAAAAATGCAATATTAAATGCGTGAAGTTAATATTAATATTAAATAATATACTTTTCTTTCACCAAACTTGCATAAATCAGTAGTGCACCTGAAGAATAATGACTTTCTACATTTATGAGACCCTTCTCTTTTCCTGCTTCTGGTAGCAATGCATTAGTGAAGCATTTGTATTACTTTGTTTATGTTGTTTATAGTGGCTACTTTACCATACATTATGGGACTCTGGACTACAGCACAGAAAAGGAATCATATAAAAGAAACGCCAAACTCAGCGTTGCTTTCCTGTTTGTAAAAGTTGCCTATTTTGCAAGTTGGATATCAGCTTCAATAGATTCAATTTATTGCTTCTTACCATAGATTCCATGCTCTGCTATATGGCTGTACAAGTCTCGGAAATGGCAGCCAGGCTGAATATCTCCTCCGTTGGGGTAAAAATCATAGTGACCAACTCGCTCATTAATACCAATACTTAATCCAATATGTTGTTGTGTGTTTGTATGAATGGCATCAACAAAGCTTGCATCATCGGATGACAGGCGATCTATTGGTGACATTCCTTCAAATAACGGACCGGCAGGGTCAAGACCTATAAAAAAAAGAACATACTTTAAATGCTTTCACTGGAGAAAGAAGGTTGGTATTTTGTAGTTTTCTTGCGTTGTATTAGGATTTACATTTTTTGTACATTTTTTTTTAAGTCAGCCTAAATTAGGCTATGTTCCCACAACGTTTATTCTTGTCTGTTTATAATTTTTAAAATGACGTCTATCATTTTGAGTCCAAAATTACATCCATTATTTTAAGGATTAGCTTCCAGTCATTGCAATAACAGCTGCTGGTACATTATTCTAGTTAGGTGGACCATTTAGCCTTTGGGTGTGTCTTTAATTTAATAGTAAAAACAGAAAGGATGATGAAAAAAGAAAAACTATGTGAACAGCTAAAAAATAACGCCCACTGTTTGCAAAAGACGTCCAAAAATAATTGACATGATCATTATTTTGACGTCCGTTCATTTTATATACTGTGTGCATCGGACATCCGTCATTTCATTGACTTCAACGCATTACACTGCAGTCAGTTAAATTGCGACAATATCGGATGTCTTTTTAAATAGAAAAAGCAGACACTTTTTCTCTTTTTTTGATGACGTGTGAACATAGCCATACAGTGAGATGGGAGCAAGTCTATGTCACATTGAGATGACATGTTATTACTATTTACTAAAATCAGTGTAGTTGTCAAAATGAATACATAATAATGATAAAGATTTAATCAACAATGGTTACATGGCTGTGCTAAAGGAATAGGAATGGTAATATCCATACTAATCCTATAATATTCAGGTACAAATTACTAATCAGCCGTATTGTTATTCTGCATTGCTAATTGGGGAAGGGATTAGAGATATTCTTAGATATTTTTACAATTCAAAACTTTTTTTTATTAATGATTGTGCAGGATTAGTACAGCGAAGCTACAGCTAATCTCTACAAATAGAGCATTAACAAACAATATTCCAATCAGTTTGCACACTGGCTGCCTGCCTCACAGCTCTATACTGGGCCCCTTAAATAAGTAATACATTGTGCATAGGAGACATTTTTAGCAGTGTGTTTAAAAAGTTGCCATTGTTTTTTTTCAGTGCTGGAAATACAACATCATTAAAGCTAGTTACAGGATACGTGTTCAGCTAAGCCATACAATTTTCCAAGGATACATTTTTTAATATGATATAATACATGATATTGTGACTTCGTTAAATGGAGTGTTTAAAATGAACAGATCCTGTAACAATAAGACTTCTATAAGTTGGTGGGAGCATCTGTACTAGAAATGAGCGAACCTCGAGCATGCTCGAGTCTATCTGAACCCGAGCATTCGGCATAGTGGGGGCTGCTGAAGTTGGATAAAGCTGTTAAGCTGTCTGGAAAACATTAATACATGGATATGTTTTCCACATTGCCTTAGGGCTTTATCCAATTTCAGCAGCCCCCGCTATGCCGAATGCTCGGGTTCGGATGGACTCGAGCATGCTTGAGGTTCGCTCATCTCTAATCTGTACCTGTCCTAAAAATCCTCCAATTGTAGGTCCAATACGGGCATACATCTAAGGCATGTTCGCCTAATACATGAAGGCACTGTCCCTCAATTTAGTAATTGTAACTTCTAGTGGCGACCTCCACAAGAACATGGTGATTTAGCATAGTCACCTCGATAATTGGATGTACCTAGCAAGGTCATGACTGGTATGTTAAACTTTTTTTTTTTTGTGGATTTTGAATTTTCTCACACAAAGTACTCAAGGTCATGTTGGACAAATGAAATCTAAATTAATGTTGAACTAGCTTATTTACATAAGCCTCCATCAGCAAGGAAGATAAATTGTTCTTTCTTAACCTTGGCGAAACACTTGCCTAGGCTAGTAGAGGCCTTAAAAAGGTTGATTTGGAAAATCTCTTTTCCAACACTGCTTTATGGACTTCTGAGTTAATAGAGGGCAGCCCCCTGTTTAACGCTAATCTATTAACTAGAAGGAGAGAGGCTAGAAGGAATGTCTCTGGAGGATGTAGCACATCCATATATTATACAGATAGATGACTGATTTAAATGATGTGTAATGCTTTATTTTCCATATAGTGGTTCCGAATTCTGGTTCTCAGACAAGTCCTGTAACGTACTATAGGGGTTCCAGCATCAGGACACACTGCTATTTTTGAAGATGCTTTTAACGTGAAGAAAATGTTCCTTATGTAATGTAGTACCCTTGTTTGAAACATAAGGGTTGCTATTATATAATAAATAATTAAAAATGACTATATTGCTGCTGTATCATTTGTGCAGCCATTAACAAACATTGTTATCAGCCGCACGTCTACTGTTTAGACAGAGAGATGTGCGGCCCATAACAATGATTTTCACAGCTGCACAAAAGATCAAATCGGACAATGAGTGAGCTGATCTCCGACACTTTTACTAGGCTGAATGAGTGTCCTAGAAACGCTTGGTACTGATCGACCTGAGTAAAAGAGCCTTAAGCCCTTGACTTTGCAAAACAACAATCGAAAGAAAGTTTCTCTAATCTGTTGTCGATTCATCTTAGTTTGGGTTCACATTTCCATCAGGGCTCTCTTTAGGGGGGTCTTTCACAAGTTCCATTTATTTTTAAAAATCTGCAAGCAGTAATTTTTGGTATTTTGCGGTCAAAAACCAGAAACCAGGTGGAACCCACTAAAAGCAATGCTATCCCTCAATAGGTAGTGTTTGTTTTTAAACAGACTGTCTGGCCCAGATTTTTGATGACTCAAAGACTTTCCAATGGAGTCTCTGAACAGAGCCCCAGCAGAACCATGAACCTTGCCTCACTGTACTAGATGACGCTCTGATCACACGTATCTTCCTTGAGGAATTATATTGGCTAATACTTTTCCATTTCTTGATCCTTCTATAAATGCAGTCTGAATTAAGAAAATGATATCTGTTTGTGTCATCTGCTGCAAGGTCAGTTCATTTGGGTCATTTAACAGACGTATTTTTGTTAATTAAATGTCAGCAGCTCGATTTTTCCCCATTTCTCTTTCAAGAATTTCAGTTTACTGTCATATTTCTGTGTCTGCAAGTATTTAAATACCCACTGTACAATTATAATGCTAAACTACAGGCATCAAGATGGTTACCTAATCTTGGAATAATTGCCAAATGAAAAATAATAAAAACAGCACTTATACAGTAAGTATGTGTTACCAAATCATTGTATCCATCTAATTTGACTCCCAATTTTAACATCTTGCATCATAAATATATGCTATAATGTATATCTGTAATGTTCCAAACTGATTTCAATGGGACATTTAAAATATGGCAGAGCTGTGTTAGTTCTCAATATGGTTTTTCACTATTAAAGGTAACGTGTCACCCCTGGACAGCCCCTTAATCCACCCTCCCCCTTGATACACCCCCCAATACTTACCCTATCCTACTGGTCCTGCTCCCGATGTGGAGATACAGCAGCCAGCTTATGTGTGCGCTCAGTATGCAAATAAGCCGAGATGAGCCCAACGTCCATAGAAAATCACTGTTCCAGCAGTCATTTGCACATTGAGCGCACACATGAGCGGCCGCTGTATCTCTGCAGCAGGACAGGCATTAGGAGCAGGACCAGCAGGATAGGGTAAGTACAGGGGGGGCCATATCCAGGGTTAGGGTGGATTTGGGGGGGCCGTCCAGGGGTGACAAGTTCCCTTTAAGTCAAATGATCATGTAAAAAACACATAAAAACTGCATATCTTTTAAAAGTTTGCATATTTCCACGTGGATTTAAAATAAAAATCTGACAATAACGCAATCACAAAACCCCTCTATGTACTGGTCTATATACACAGCGATATAGACTCATAACATAGCCAGAATCTGTAGTATGTAGAATTGTGGTTCTCCATAAAACTAGTATTCTTGCAAGTGTATAGAAGTTGAAACAACTGCATAATTAAACAGGCAAATAATAACCATAAAGTGCAGTTATAGGAAAAAGATGAAGGTTTATAGGTAACAGTTGGAGTAATATATGCTGTGCTGTAATATAAAGTAAATGTACTTTTTGATGTTTTTTTTTTTCTTTTTCTTTACATTAGGGAGAATGATTGTGCTATTGTATTACCTATAAGTAATATTGGTGACTGGATGTGACTCCTGAAATCACGCTATTTATCACACAGTGCAGTATGGGATTGTGAATAGAAGTTGTCAATACATTATTGCAATGAATTGTGTTGCAGGATTGTAGTAAATAATTAGAAATTACCTGTAATTCTTCCAATCTTGTCTGATCTGTTAATAAAACTGCCAGCAAATCCTGATACATGAGCTCCAAGGCTGTACCCAATCAAATGAACATTACTTCTAGGAAATTGGATGGATGACTGGAAAAGATCATGAATTAGAGATCAAGACAACTGCAAGATTAGGCCAGGATGATGTGCATTGGCGAGCAGGCAGTACAATTAAAATGATATCTGGAGAAAAGGAATGTCGGCCCCAGTTGTTCACTAAACACAGGTCACAGGTTTTCTTTCCAGTTTTATCAGATACGCATTGTGGTTGGGAAACAACATTTTTACTGCAGCTGTCACATTTAATTATAGTGATCCAGTACAGAAACCAATTTTCATACATCTTATTAGGTAATTCTTATTTAATTTAGGGAGACCCCCTATGTGAGCCTCACAACCTGCCCCACATTATTCCGGCAACACTTTTGTCTAGAATGGCACATTTGGCCTAGATTTATTGAAAAAAACAAACAAAAAAAAACAAGACTCTGTCCTGACTCTCCATTAACAGATGTTGTCAGTGGAGATTTAAGTAGGGCATGATGTATTTTCACTGCCTGGCCCTTTTGTTCTCAGAGGGATAAGCTGACACTAAAAAAAAAAGCACACCAGTGAATTGTGGACTTGCATAGACGCAGCTGGCAATGGAAGTTCGGGTTGCTGTGGAAATTTCCTAGGTGTCTTCCATTTCCGTTCATAAACCCTATTGAGAAGAATAGGACTAGTGCAGTGAACTAGCCGACATTTAGAATGTTCCACAGCAAAGGGAACTTTGTCGGCAACTGTGTCTGCATGGTAAATTTTAAAAACTCACACCCTGACAGGTACGCTTTAGACAGTTTTTAGGTGCATGTGTAACGCCTGGAGTAGTGGATCCACTGGACCGTCACCAGCGATGGCACTAACCTCACCAGGGAGCGGAGTCTAAGGGGCCGCTGGTTTTCACCAGAGCCCGCCGCAAGGCGGGATGGACTTGCTGCGGCAGGCGACCCCCAGGTCGCTACCCCTGGCTTGGTTGCTAGCGACGGCAGGCGAGGCGTGGCAGGAGCAGTAGGCAGGAGATGGTGCTGGCAGAGGTCTGTAGACGTAACCGCAGGTGACAGGCTGAACACAGGAGCAATGGAGTGACAGGGGAGCAGGAACCAGGAACAAGGACTAGGGACCAGGTAGCGGATAGGTATCAGGAACAAGGACTTGGGACCAGGTAGCGGATAGGAATCAGGAACAACAGGGGGCTGGGCCAAACGCTATGGGAAGCATGTAGAGGCTCCAACACCTGTAGTGGGGCAGGGCTGGAACTTATAGGGGAGTGATTGACATGTGGACCAATTAGGAGCGCCTTTAAATCTGAGACAGCCGGCGCGCGCGCCCTAGGAGGCGGGGACGCGCGCGCCGGCCGGCACAGTGAGAGACAGGAGCGGAGGGGAGGAGAGGTGAGGCGCCCCCAGGGGCCGAACTAGCAGCAGCGCCGGGTCCCTGCACAAGGACCCCGGCGGCTGCATGGGGCAGGAGGAGGTCGCGGCGGCGGCCCGGAACATGGGACGCCGCCGCGGCCGTGACAGCATGATACACTCTTATAAATCTCTTATAAATCTAGTGGATTGAACAATGTCCAACTAAGTTTGCACTAAAAATATTGTAAAAATTATACTGTTTTTAGTAAATCTAGGCCACTGATTTGAATGCAGACTATGTAATGTTTCATTTTCCCTGTGATGGCTCTGCAGATACATTTAGTATAAGGTTAGAGCTGATCGCTGGAGGTCCCAGCAGGTTACTACTTTATAAACAGCTAACTGTCAATGGGAAGTCTATGTAGATGAGCCATCTTATTAACATTATTAGTAAGGGTGGTAAGTCTACATCATCACTTCTGTAGAATACTTTGCGTTCCTGATTAAAATAAAATGTATTTGTCTTTCTTGTTAATTTGAGACTTCACTGCTTGGCTGACCTCCTGACGTAGCCTACAGCCACTTACTGTGATGTCACTAGAGAACTCACCACTAAAATTACTAGAAACCAGGCTGTACTTGTTACTGGAGGCAGGCATCAGGGGGATGTGTGTGTGTGGGGGACGCTAGTACCACTAATGTCTGACTATAGATTTCTTCGTTTTTTGCAGAACTTGTTACATACAGATTTTTAAGGAAGGGACGTGAATTGCTTGGGCCAGGCTTGTGCTGTAGGGAGTGAAGGTTGACTGACACAGTAATACACAAGTCAGCTGCTTCAGACCCTCATTGTAACCCCTTTCCGGCCCATGACATACATTTACGCTGTACAACTTATCCTGCAAAAAACAAGCCCTCGTATGACTTGAAAATGTTATGGATCATAGAATGAGGGGAGGATAACAATGTGAGCCAAAAATTACAATTTGGGAGGGGAGGCACGAAAGAGGTCAAAGATACCTTTCATTAAATTAAATCAGTAATTGACACTAAGCTCCTTCTTATATCCTTATGAGTTATATATTGTGCAAAATTATGTACTTTCTACTAAGACAAACTAAAATATTAAAATTCACCAAAAAATGTTTACAACCATACAAAAGTAAAAGGCTACAGATCAAATGTTTTTTTATACAGGTCACTGAACTTATAATTCCAGATATACATATGAAAATTCTTATTTTAAAGCGAATCTGTACCCACAATCTGACCCCTTCAAACCGCTTGTACTACTGTGTAGTTGTTTTTAATCCAAGATCTGTCCTGGGGTCCGTTCAGCAGATGATGCAGTTATTGTCCTAAAAAACAACTTTTAAACTTACAGCCCAATGCCAAACGGCCGGGGCTTAGAATGTCTGTGCTCTAGACCTCCCACACCCCTCCATCCCTCCTCCCCGCCCTCCTCATCATTAGGAATGCCCCTAGAACAATTTCTCCTATTTATCACCTGTCTGAACACTGCACATGTGCTGATCGTTAAGGTCCCTGTGCACTATTCAGACAAGTGATGAATAGGAAAAGTCTGCCTGGGGGTGTTCCTAATGATGGGGCGGGTGGGGCGGAGGGATGGAGGGGTGGTGCAAAGTTAGGGCACACTCTAGGCCACGCCAATTTGACACAGGGCTCCAAGTTTAAAAGTTGTTTTTTTAGGACAATAACTGCATCACCTGCCAAATGGACCCCAGGACAGATCTTGGATTAAAAGCAACTACAATTGGTTTGGGGAAGGGTCAGATTGTGGGTACAGAGTCGCTTTCATGGTTTCCTAATAAGTATTCTGGAAGGTTAAGCAAAAATGTTCGTCCACTTTTTATGGCACAATAACTTTTTCGTGTTCTAGCTGTGTTGCTACAGTAATGCTACCCTAACTATACAGGAAAGGTAAATCATTCCATCATCTTTCTATGTAGACCTACATGATATAAACAAATTCATTTCCCCTGTTTATGATTCTCTTTGTGAGCAAACTGCTTCCCAGCTACTGGAAATGACAAGTCACCAATGCAAATGAGCTAGCAGAAGCTAAGGTAAATAAATATAGCTGTTATATTTTACAATGCAAATGTTTGTGCTGGCACCAGTACACACAGCAGAATAGTTAACTTAGCTGAACATCTTGAGGCTGATTATATGGCTGCTGAACTACATCTTTAACAATGTCATAAAACTAAGAGCAGAGGAGTAAATCTGGCAGGTGCATTAGTGTCCAGAAAGAAAGAAATACAGTTCTGAGCTGGCCATCAAATAGACACCCGCGCACGTCTGCCACTTGTTATCTCAATCACTGCCCGCTCTCAGCCATAGACTGTATATTGTGATATGGCAGTTAAATCATTTTTGTTTATGACTAATCTGGATTTTTCATTCTATTTTTATTGCGCAGTAATTTACGCTTTTATGTCGCATACAATCAGAAACGAGGTGAGGACTGCAGGGATTGTTCCATCACAAAGGACTAGTTTTGTTTATAAGATATTGACTTATAATTTTCTTGGATAGTAGTGCATTCACAAGCATCCTTGGGTCCATTCCCATGCAATTTCACATCAGAGTAGTCTACCTCGCTGTCAACAAAGAATATGACTCCCAGAGACTCACCATATTATACAAGTTAATGTCTACATGAAATTGCATACTTAAAGGGGTATTCCAGGAAGAATTAACTTGTCCCCTATCCTATCCATTTATAACAGAGTCGGAGGGGTCCCATACGGAGATCGCGGAGGGAGGGGGGGTTCAGGGGTCGGACCCCCGCAATCTCCTACTTTTCTCCTATACAGGGATGGGGAACTTCCGGCCCCCGAGTTTTTCTCATGTGGCCTGCAAACGTGTGTTCGGTGGGCGCTGGCGGCACACAGTAGTGTGGCAGGCGCCAGGCACAGGGGGGCGCTGTGCTCCCCGGCTCTTATGCACCATGGACGTCTTCTCCATTCTCCTGCTCTCTATTTGCAAACAAACACAGATAGCTGTTAGCCACTGATTAGCATTGCCCACATGAACAGAGGTTTACATAAATAAATGACAATATAGTCTGTAACATTTGCCACAAAACTGCATATCAGTTTGTTCATCAACTGCATTTCTACTTTGACAGGCTAATGGGATAAGGCATTAGGCAGGAGGTTAAATGGGTATTTCGGGAAAAAGTAGGAGATTGCGGGGATTCCGACCTCTGTACCCCCTGCGGATCTCCATACTGGACTCCGCCGGCTCTGTTATAAATAAAGCACCGGGTCAGCATGTGACCCATGGCTCCATTTATTCCTATGGAGCGTCGAAAAGAACCGAGTACAACGCTCTTCCACCGTACTCGGCTCTTTCTGTCACACCATAGGAATGAATAGAGCCGCGGGTCATGTGCCGACCTGTTGCTCTAATCATAACAGAGTCTATGAATAGGGAAAAAGTCACTTTTCTGGGTATACCCTTTTAGGGACCAGTGGATGCTAACAAAAAATATTTGTCCATTATGAAACAGTTGACAATTGAAAAAGTTGGTAAGAGAAACACAAAGGAAACTGTGATGATGTCATACATTAGCTATTCCCCCCAGAAGGAATCTTTAGTAATCACCCATCACCCACTTGGACTGTGCTGTTCTAAAACAATAAATGATCTCTCTATGTTTATATGTATGTAAAAGCAGTAGTATATATAACCTGTGCCTGTGATATTTGTAGCACATTTATTGCTATTTATCATTCTGCAAAATGCTTCCCATCTGCTTAAGTGACAACATATTATTGTAAATGACATGGATGAAAGAATACCAGCACAGTCCATGATAACCAGGGAGATGGATTAATCTATAACAATAATAGTAGTCATTTTTTTATTGACTACTTAATCTATTGTGTGCCATATTTTACCAACAACTATCTTAATAATACAAATTAGCTTATGTTAAAGAACACAATAGTCAACGGCTAATGGAAAACAGCCATCCTACAACAGCCGGAATTATTTCAATGAAAGCCATGACTTTAAAAGCTATTGCATATGCTAGATTGCATTGGTTCCAAGAACAGGCTTGTTTAGAAGTATTATTTAGTTACTCTCTGTAAATTACAGAATTTTTTAAAGATTGAACAATGGAAGCTTCCTTAGCATTATTGTAACACAAGTTTAAAAATGTCTTTGTTAATTAATAGTGATAGAAATCACCATAATTTTTACTCTTCGGGGAAAGAAATAAAATCATTAATTACCAGGCACATCTGTCTCCTACAGGCAGTTCTGATCCTTGTTGTACCCTGAGAACAAAAGGATCAGGCACATTGAAAGTCAACATACCTAACCTGACTCCCCTACACATTAAAGTTATTATTAAGGCTTGAAAAAACATGGCGACTTTTTTCCAGAAACAGTGCCAATCTTGTCTTCAATTTGGGTGTGGGTTTTGCAGCTTAGTTCCATTAAAGTGAATGGAACTTAATTGCAAAACCCCACCCAAACAGGAGACAAGAGTCTTGCTGTTTCCGAAAGTTTTTTTTTTCCGAATCCTGAATAACCCCTTTAAACGTTTAGATGATGCTGCTAAAATAGGGTTCAGCTGACTTCATTCTAATGTGAATGACCAGTTATGTGGTGGTTACACTAGAATGTGCAAGCCTTTTCTCACTCAATAGTAATCTTACCTCAAGCCATTCCAGAAATTCTGCTATCTCTAGACCAATAAATCGAGCGTTCTGCACTGCAACTGCATAATGTGTATGAGCAGAGGATAGCCAGTCCACGATGATGACATTAATCTGCTTTTTACTAGATTTGAATGCAGAAGCCATCTTTGGTATCCAAGCTTCCAAATTTCCATCAATCTACAAACATAGTAAAAAAGATGTTAACAATGACAAACTTTAACATGTAATGCTTGTTGATTCTCTATAGCAAGATCTTTCTCTCTCTCTTTCGCTATATATATATATATATATATATATATATATAATGTTATATTTTATTTTAAATTACATTATATGAGTTATATATGTCTTTTATGTATATGTTGGGTATGTTGACAAAACAGGAGTGTTGCATCCTCAGCCCACATGCTTAAAGTATACTTTAACTAGAACACTGTTTTTAAAAAGCAATTTCATTCCTAAAAGAAAACAATAATCTTATCAGAACCACAACCCACAAACTAAGCATAGCAATAACAATATAGCATTTCTTAAAAATGTGTCCCTGCAGAATACAAAAGAGGCAAGACATAAGAAGACTTATACAAGCCAGTCATCAATAAGTACAACTACAAGGGCCAGATTACATTTTATTGGTAAAAGCTATTGTATAAAAATATCTTTTTAGTCAACTATATGACTTACATAACAAAGAGACTTAAAGGGGTACTGCACTTAAGAAAGATTTAACCCTGTTCCAACCGATAATCTGCAGCACATTCTGACTTACACCTTGAAGCTGAAAATCCTCACTTCCTCTGCCCTACAAAGGCGACATCAGGAACAATGTAAGGCTGACTGTAGATTCCCCCATTTCCTGAAGTTGGCTTCGACTAAAAAACTCTTGTCATGGTGACCCTTCCCAGTTTTAAATAGAAAAGAGAATACAAAAAATATTGAAATACATACCGACCATCCATGTACTATCATAACAAGGGGAAATGAAGCATTGAATGCACAATTTTCTAGAGTTTCAGGCTGTTGTGCTACAACTGGACACATATTATTAATGATCCCGTCATTATATAACAAGAGCTTGGCCTTTATGGTATTTGGATCCCTTTTGTTTTCCATTTGCTTGCGTAGTCCTTCTCTGTACTCTAAAAAAAAAAAAAAAAAAAAAAAAAAGTTGGCCTCAAATATTGATTCTAAGTATAACAAAATAAGTAAATATGAAACCATAACAAAAAACATATATGCTGTTTATAGAATACATCGAGATAAAACAGTAGGTTATAATATAAGGTTGGAATCAGATAATAAACACTAAAAAATAAATACAGTTTCAACCTATCTGCATAATAGATTCACAGTCTCCAACTGATTTCCTATCAAGACCTTCATAGAGTAACTCTATTCATAGTTGATATTAACATCAATTAATACATTTAACATTTTAATTCTGTATTTTATATCAGTCATGCATAATATTCATCTACAATTTCAAATGAATTTTTACCATGTGAAATACATTAAGAACCACCAGCTGCCCCTCTTCATTGCGGCATCACATGCTATCTAACACCAAAAGGTGTTGGACCTCCATAAAACCTTATATATGCTGTGTTTCTACGTGAACAAGACTTTTGAAGTAGGCTTGAAATATAAGCCCTACTCCAAATTAGACCCTAGTAAAGTCAGCTGACCAAATCCAGGACAATGGGTGGCTGAGCATGCAGGACAACCACAGAGAAGGGAGAGAGTACAGTACAGTGTGTACAGTGTATAATGTAAGGTCATAACATGTTTCCAAGACCCTGTCTTATTTTCTGAGAAAAACTATATCTACGTATCTGTTTACATACAGTGGTATCTCTGTTCCCAAACTTAATTGGTTCAGGAGAGCAATGTGAGAACCGAGCAGTGACTTCCCGTAGGAAATAATGTAAATGTGTTTAACTTGTTACAGTACTCAATTACATTGAAAAGTGCCTAGTTTAATCATCTGCAGTACAGTTCAGAACGGTACTATACTACCATATATTTTAAACAAGAAATGTTCAACAAAACCAGCAATTATAGTAAAGAAGTGAGCCAGCTCTTTACTCATCCTTTTCTATATAGTGGACCCCCACCCCAGCACTGTATAGGGTGGGAGATGTTGGTGCATTGACTGTACTACTGTACTATATGTGAACTCTAGCAGTCTTTTACAGTACTGTACTGTATGTGAAGCTCCTCCAGTGCTAAATTCACCAGGTACAACGCATGATCCTCACTCACAAAAACGTTCAGATATCGAGAAAAGTTTGAATTCCAAACATTCCAAACTGGGTAATTTTCCATTCAAATACCGAACAGTTCGAATTCAGATGTTTTCCAACACTGTATAACTGTACTTCAAGACTGGGTGCCAAAAAAGTGTTTGAGAACCGAGCAAGTGTTTGGGAACTGAAGCAAACCTTCCTTGAAAATCCTGTTTGAGAACTGAACTGTTTGAGTTCAGAGCAGTTTGAGAGCCGAGGTACCACTCTATAGTGATAACAGTCGACATTGCATATCCCTGTGAGTACATTCATTTATATATGACACTGCTATTTGGTCACTGTGTAGTATTGCTAATAAAACACTGCACAGTAATGGAGAACAAATGAAGGTGGTGTTCGGCTCCAATTAATTAAAAATTACTAGGCTTTATATAGATCATTAAAACTGGTAGATCGATGCAACTTAACGCTAACATGTTTTGGAATATCATTCCTTAGTCATGGCACATTGCGTATAACAAATTCATACGTATATATACTTTTGCACATTGAGTATTATTAACAGAGTACCAACGTGTGTGAGGGGACACCCTCTAACTCACCACCCACAAGAGGCAGAACTCCAGAGGTAGGGCATTAGAATATAAAAATGTACAACAAGTATAAGGCTATGTTCACACTGCATAAAAGTACGGCTATTGTTGCCATCGGCAACAACGGCTGTACTTTTTGCGGAGAGCAACATAGCCTTATCTGATATGGGATCCCGGCCGGAGCCTATACACATCGTACACGCTCCGTCCGGGATCCCATACGGGGCCGCAGATAACTGACATGCCAGTTTTCTGCGGCCGGAATTCAGTGAATTCCGGCCGCAGAAAGCCCTGTCAGTTCACGCAGTGAAGCGAGCGGCTCCGGCCGCTTGCTTCACTGTGTGCTCGAGGAAGCTCTGATGTGGACGCGCACGATCCGGCCAGAGACCCGCCGTTCCGTGACCCCAGTCTCTTACGTAGTGTGAACATAGCCTAAAGGGAGAACAATACATATATACAGAGAAAAAGAAAACCTTAATAACATGTATGTAATGTAATGTATGTAATAATATTTAGTATATCTACTGTATGCCAAGTGTTCCTATTCAAGCTTAAAGGTATGCAACAATCTTGCTCTAAGATCCACTGGCTTCCTTAAGCCGAACCAGATGAAGGAGGGGATTGACTTCATCAGTCGGACACCACTTTCAATTGTTCTCCATATCTTCATCAGGAATCAGCCCGACTGTTCCGTGCTTTATGGTGGACAGTGATTACACAATGTGTGAATGGTGAGCTGACAACCTGCTTCTACTGTTGTTTCACTGTACAGTTTCTAAGCAATTCACAAATTTTAACTTGGCTCTTATAAAATTGTGATGCCTCTCTGAAAGATCTGGTGTACGTAAGAGCAGTATTTTATACACCATTCACTGTGCAGTATGGTGTCATTAAGCTATATAGAGGCAAATTTTTTGGTGATCTGACATTTTTACTTGTACCCTTTTAGTGCATGTAGGACCTTTTGACTGTTCTATGTAGTATTTTCTGAAATTGTGACAAACAAATGCAATTTTGCAACAAAAAAAAGTATGTTTTTGTTATATACACTGTATAACATACAGGGTCAATAACATTATATTTTGGGCAGGGTGGGGTTCGAAAAAGTGAGCAGGGCTTAGTGGGTAGAGAGCATTGTGCCCCGCACTCTAACATATTTACTAAAATTTACATCAAAAAGTGGCATAAATATATGTAGTACAAATCTCTGCTAATTTGGCACAAATTTCGATGTGTAGTGAATGGACAGTCACAGATATTCAAAAATGATTGGGACTAACGATGAGCGACTGGCTGAGGTTCGGGTTCGTATGAACCTGAACTATCGGCTTCTGATTTCCGCTGTCTGCCACCTCCGTAGAGAGGGTGGATACAACCTTGAGGACCGCCTGGAGAACTGGGATACAGCCATAGCCATAGGCTGTATCCCAGTTTTCTAGGGGGTCCGCAGGCTGTATCCACCCGCTCCACGGAGCAGGCAGACAGCGGGAATCAGAATCAGGAAATCTCAATCAGATGAATCCGGTCTATGCTATGGAGAGGGAAGGGGGAAGGAGAAACGGAGGAGAAATGTCAGTAGCAGAGAGCAGAGAACAAAGGATTACACAGGGGGGTAGCTATTCAGAGGTCAGATAGGTCAGTGGTGACATCAGAGGAGAGAGCCTGTGTTGTAGCTTTTAATTAACTCTTTGTTGTCCTGTTTTGGTGTCTCATTTCACGCTCTCCATAGGAGAACAATGAAGACAGAGGAAGAGAGCTTCAAACTGCTTTTTTATGATAAAAATGCATTTTTTGGCTAATAAGCCCAATTACAAAGTTTCTTAAAATCGCCTGTACTATTGATTTCTGCAAAAAAAAAAAAAATATTTCACGACAGTGACTTTTTAAGTACAATTCACACTGAGGCTATGTTCACACAGTGTAAAAATAAATGTAAACAACAGTTGTTATTTGCACTTATTTTTACATGGTATGAACATAGGCTTATTTTATACATGCATTCTTGTCCCCTTAATGACAACCTACCAGGATTTCCTGCATCAGTAATGTCAATGGTACTGGGCACATGTAAAGATCCTGTGCCCATAACCCCATTACTGCACCATGATTTGGTATTATTAGGGGGAATACAAAAAATAGGTTGTCAACTTTAATGATTTTTTTTAATTACAATTACAGAGTGTCCAAACTCTGGGACCTCAGGTATTTGTCTGTGGATAAAACCAGGCAGCAAGTGTTCAACCGTCACGCTGCACTCACACATGGGAGATGAAGCATTAAATTTTAATTAAATCAGGGCACTGTCCATGTAACACATAGGAAACAGAGGGACTTCCCTATATAGGGTTTGAAATCATCTTTCTAAATCATGCAACCCCTTTGAGACTCTGTCTTTATATATTTTTTATTTAAAATACATGTCAGATATAGGTTCCCACTTCCCACATAGCAGGAAAAGGCGTCCGCCTTGTAATATAGTCATATGGTCATTATTAGGGCCGTCTATATTACAAGATGGACGCCTTTCTCTGCTATGATCTCAAAGTAGGAACATAATTGCCACTAATAAAGGATTGAATATAAAATCATGCAGGAGCAACAAAAGCGAATTATCCGATAATATTCTCCCTATGTGAGCATTATAATATATTCTTATTAGCAATCCTGTAACAGGTTTTAATTCACATTAATTTTCACTAATGCATAAATATTTCTAACACTGTATGAGTATAATGGTGCTTCCCGTGTAGTGCGCCTGATGAACGCCGTACAATGGCTTGTTAATTAAGATATTCCGAGAACACATAATGTACATTAATAATTAAGGTTAATTGCTGTGGGCTATAACTTTGTTTGTTAATCATACAGAGCCAAATGCATGCATTACATGATCACCCTTCTGTTTCTGCTCATTCATGGGTTAACAAGCTAGCGTATTATTTATGTATGATCCTTTCTGCATGTATGAGATAAAGTCATTTAATGTTGCACACACGCAAATCTGGTCTCACTATGTCCAGTCTTATTTGCTGTATAGTCTGTAATGTGGTGAATATCCAAATGATAAGGCACAACTACATTGTGTAACTGTTCATTATACATTACATGTTTGATATAAGAGGAAGGCTCCAGCACTAGAACAATTGTAGAACTGGCATTTATGCTGCATATTAATGTTGCATATCCAAGCCAGTGACTAAGGAAGATAGAATTTTCTTTTATATTGGTGCAATAAATAAGTTTTGTAAAGGCACTGTACCCACCAGTATGTGTTTTTATACTGTATTAGGCTATGTTCACACAACATATATTTTCGTAAAATCACGACCGTTGTACAACGGCCTTGATTAATACGAAAATATACGTTGCCTTCCCGTCTATGAAATCCCGGCCAGAACGTATACACATAGTATATACTGCGGCCGGGATCCCTAGCGACGCTGCAAACAACTGACATGTCAGTTTTCTGTGGCCACTATTAAGTGAATAGTGGACCACAGAAAACCCTGTCAGTGCACACTATGGAGCGAGCAGCTCCAAAAGCGTGCATGGATGTGCCGCTTTAGAACTCTGCGGGGCTGAAAATCATCCGGCCGGTACTGCAGTATCGGCCGGGATGATCTTTTCAGAGACCAGCCGTTCTGTGACTCGACCGGTCTCTTACGTAGTATGAACATAGCCTTATACTATATTACTGATGTAAGCTAGTATAGGCAATCATCAGTTTCAGTATCTTTTAGATTGCTGTCTGCTATCATTTGAAATTTGCTAGACATGGGCTATAATCTTTTTAGATGGGCAGACCCATCTGTGATAGGCTATCTACCAGATCAGTGCTCGTTCAATGAACCTTTAAAACACCTCAATGATTGTGCTGTCAAGGCCGTTGAGTGAATTGATTAAATTTCTGAACGTTATGTTACTTGTACATTTTTTCAACAGATTTGTGCTCTGCAAGCTTTATTTCTACATCTCAAATATCCCTGACCAGTGGGTGGAGCCAAGCATCTATGATGCCTCCTATATACTGCACAGAGGAGGGTACTTTGCTCCTTTATCTCTTTATAGTATGCCCTGAAAAGCAACAGCAGCATGGAAGACATTACAGAGCAGTAATGAACAGTGTAAGCTGTTAATAAGGCCTGGTATAAGCCCTTCTCTCCTATACAATATTTTACAAGATTACTTGTTTATGCAAGCTTTTTGAAAACAATGTTGACTCTTTCAGTCATGTCACCAAACATCAGTTTTTAAAAAAATCTTAAGTTCTACAAGAAAGTGTTGAGAGCATGCTCTGTGATTGAGCAAATGTGACTATGTAGGTTATATGTAAGAGCTACACTCTTACTTTGTAGTGGATTTAGGCCAAAATGCACAGCTGAAAATATCCAGCATGGCTCAGCTCACAAAGCAAAGTTGGTAAAATAAGATGTGTGCCACATACATAATGTAAAGGACAAATAAGTCTTAAGTACTGTACACTGACATAGTTCTATTCTTCACCCCCATTGATCCCTTACTGGTTTCCTCTCTGAACTGTGGCCATACTGTGAAATGTGTGACATTGCACACCGTTTCACACAATTTCTCAAAGTCCTTCTTTATAACTATTATTTTTTTTATTTTTAAAGCACCCTTAATTCCAGAGCGCTGTACATTTTTTAAGAGAATAACAAACAGATTGTACACATACAGAATGTAACATAAAATCAAGAAAATAACATGAAAATGACAAGTAATTGACAGACTTGTCCATAGGGAGAAAGGACACTGCCGTAAGCTTCTGGGACAGATCAAGAGATTGCTTTTGAACTGAGCACGTGTGACCACCTCAGTAATTTCTATCAAGTGGACACATTCAAAAAAGGGGACATAGACGATTTGCTAGTGTATATCTTCCAAACAGGACATTATAAACAATGTTTCTACATATAAAATAATTATGTTTTATTTCACATTATGCCTCATTTAGACCTATTTATCTTAATGGGAAACTTCCTTTTAATGTCCAGTTCCACAAATAACATTACATTTATTTAAGAGGTTTTCCTGTAACACATCATCAAGTCTGTTACTTTCCTATATACATGCTAGATATATTTAATATTATTCTTATTTAAAGCACAGGGTTAAAATGTAATGCTTACTGTGGATTTATTCTTTTTCTTAATCAATACTTAATGAAAATGTTTGCTTCCCATTCCTTCCCAGAAAAATGTGAGCTTGAAATCCACATTCATTATTCATGAGACTTTCCTGGAAAATATTTTAACTGTCAATAGACTTTGTGCTTTTGATTAATTCATAACTTACTCCCCCATAAACAAATAAAATAAAAGGACAGTAGAAGGCCCCATAGTTGTTTATCCACCATAAACCCTTATCACCTATCCACAGAATAGGAGACAAGCGTTCTCTTACGTTGCATGATTCTCAGCCGTACGTGGGCAAAAACAAGTGCCGATCAGTGAGATGGGAACTCATTTGCAGTGCCTACACAAATTAACTTTTCCCCTATCCACATTATAGGGGAAAAGTAGGAGATTGCAGGGGGTCCAATCTCTATTGATTCCTATGGAGCCACTGGAAAGAGGCGAGTAAACACTCTTCCGGCTTCGGGTCCTATTCCACCAGACGAGCAGGACCCGATCAACGACGTAAACGAACGCTGATCTGCTAGATCGGCACTCGTTTACTAGGCCTATTCTGATGTCCTTGCAGCCCTTGCTCCATACATTACCTGTCCGGGCCGCAGGTCTTCTTCTCCCGGTCCTGCGAGCCGCAGCAGCTTCGGAGCGGGGCTGTCTGAATTGACAGACCGCTCAGCCAATCACTGGCCGTGGCAGTCCCAGCCAGTGATTGGCTTAGTGGTCTGTCAGTTCAGACAGCCCCGCTCCGAAGCCGATGCTGCCACGCGGGACCAGGAGGAAGAACCGTATTCAACCGTAGCGATGCGCTGGTGGCAAACGACAATTTTAGGTCTGAACCTAAATGAACGATCAGCCGATGAGACGATCATCGGCTGATCGTTCTCTCTATTCCACGGAGCGAAAATCTGCGGAATCGGGCCGAATGGGACCGATTCGGCCGATTATCGCTCCTGTGGAATAGGCCCCTTACTCGGCTCTGTCCAACAGCTCAATAGGAATGAATAGAGCCACAGGTCACATGCTGTACCCGTGGCTCTATTCATAACAGAGAAGCGGGGGGTTCAGAGGGTCTTGTGGATACGGGAAAAGTAAATTTTTCTTAGACAACCTCTCTAATGCTTCTAGAAATGTGTCATTACTAAAATACAACATTTAGGATATTTTGAATATTCTGTGATCTTTATTTTTTTAATTACATCCATTTCTGTCTTCTACATTTTAAATTGTTAATTGGAAAGTGAAGTTGATTTAACATATCAAGTCAAGGTGACATTCACAGATATTCCTGATTGGCCGTAAAATTAACAGAATCCAATAAATCAGAAATCTGAAGGGGAAAATGCAAATGAATCTGCTAGTAATAAAAATAATAACCATAATAATTACTAAGAGCATCAGGTCACAAGGGATAACGTTTTACTGGTCATCAATGGTAACTGAATTCCTTTTGGGTGCTTTAATCATGTAAGGTATAGGTGGTCTTTTAAGGAATTTCTAGCCAATGATTCATAGATGTGCCTACAGGTATTCCCATTTAATTTTTTTTAAATACTGTACATTATTTAACAAATTTGTTTCCTCCTGATATGCTGCTCTTTTCCTCCTATTGTTGACAGCTCATTGTCTAGGTTACAGACCACTATATATTACTGGATAATATATATATATATATATATATATGAATATGTATACTATAGCTATATATACACCAGCCAGACCACTGCTTTTAAAACAGAGTAGTGGTTGGTAACCTAAAAAACTGACGAGTCCTGGATGTTTAAATATGTTAATTGAGATAAAAATACCCCTTGAAATAGAGAAGCTAAGCTTAACTGTGTATAAACCATGGCTATTTTTGGGTGCAGTTAGGGTATGTTGAAAGTATTCTTTTGGATGATTTACAGATGCATACCTCAAGTGCATGCATTCTTAATACATTCCCTATTAAGAAATACACTGGAATATCTGATGTGACACATATTCTTTATTGTGTTCCCAAACCGCCCTTCCCGTCGGTGATTTTTTTTTTTCCACAGGACTTCTCCTTTAAGGAAACCTACACTGTGCAGTAAAGGTTTTGTAATGGATGTCTGTGTATATATTTGTATAGTGTTCTATACAGTGAAAAAAAGAACACTCTTATGGCCTTCATCAGGTAAATAAGAGTCTATAAATATATTAAATGTAAATGTCAAAGGTTTTCCTGATGCATAGGCCAAAGTGCTATGTGAATGCATCTTTATGCAAATGAAGTGTGGTTATGCAATTAAAGAGGATGTACCAAAATAACACATAATTCGAGCGGCGCCGGCATGGGGAAGCCTGTGCTGTGGTCCTTTTTGGAACCACGACCTGGTTCCCGCATACAGCGCCGTTCTATTCATGGTAACCGTACCAGGGGTGATACATACAGTACTTTTAAAGGGATGTTCTTATTTGGACAAGTTATTCACTATCCGCAGGATAGGTTCCGTGGCCCGGGTTGCTGGTACTTATGTTGCGCCTGCTAGTGGTTTGGTGTTTTGGAGGCTACTTGCCACGGTTGCCAGGAGTGGTAACAGCCACCCCTGGACACACAGCATCTGGACCTTGGTTTGGACAGGTGTGAGGTGCAAACTGTAGGTGAAGGTGCAGAGTCCTACTTTAAGCAACTTGTAAACTTTACTTGAAAAAGGTATCTTAGTGTAAACAGTTAAAAACAGTGCTGAAGTGCAAAAACAGATAAGTTAATAGAAGATAATAGAAGATAGGGACCAGATAGGAGGGCCCTTGCCTAATGTACTTTGTACTCATCCGGGATGTGGTTAAGTGTTGAGAAGTGTTTGAAGAAATCCTCATACTCACATATGGATGAGTCTAATCATCTCACTTAACTGCCTTCTGCCCCACAGTGTCGGGTAACCTGTCCTGTGGGGTAGTACGAGTCCCAGGTCTCTGCTCTAGGTGGAGCTGGCTTATAGAACCCTTCTTACTAAGCTGAGCACTTGTCAGTATAGAGCATCTGAACATGTACTCTGCTCTACTGTAGAATCAGTCTTAAAGCGTAACTGTCATTTCAGGGTCATTTTTCTGAAAACAATAAATATAAACAGTCCAAGCGATTTTAAGAAACTATGTAATAGGTTTTATTAACCAAAAGAGTTTCCTTCTGTACTGAAAAAGCTCTTTTCCTAGCTCCCCCCTCACTTCAGAAAAAGCAGGATTTCTGTGCCCATTATGTGGCTATGGAGAGGGGAGGGGCTGAGAGGAGTGAGTAAGCACGGAGCAATCCTGCACAGCACAACACCCTGCAATCTTCTCTCAGTAAGTTAATAAATAAGCACTGACCTTTCTGACCCCTGAATCCAGCGTTTTAGGTGCCCAGACAGTCTACAAACAGCTGACCTTCATGTCTCCTCTTTCTGCTCCCTCATCTCCCTCGGCCCCTTCCTCCATAGGGATATAATGGAGACAGCAGAACCCGTCTTCACTGGCTTCTCTGTAATGAAGACATATTTGCCTAATAATGCACAGAGAAGAAGTGAGGGGGGGGGGGAGGCTGGGAAATTGCTTTTTGAGTACAGAAAGAGGCTTTTTTGGCTAATAAAATCTATTACAGAGTTTCTTAAAATCGCTTTTACTACTGATTTCTGCAATAAAAAAAAACAAACAAACGTGACAGTTACTTTGCTTGTCCGTCCCTTTTCTAAGGTGGTTGACTGTCCTTTTCTGTTGATCTGTCCCTGGCGTAGGCAAGGTTGAGATCTCCCTTGACTCCAGTGTCCCTAGAGCTCTTGTCTAGCAATCTATGATGTTTGGATAGCTAGAGTAGTGTAGTGAGGGGGCCCACACCCCCTGCTCTTGTGCTCAAGACCATTGGACAGGGCCGCTGCCGCGCTCGCTGCTGCCATCTGAACTGTAACTATGAACACTCGTAATGAGCGCTCATAGTTACATGCAGCAGCACTAACAGGGCAAGAGACATTGGCTCTCTTCCTGTCAGTCCTGTCAGGAAGGGTTTTCCCTGCGATCACAAGTGGCAGCTTTGTCCTTGTGGTGCCGGCGCTCCAGTGACATCACTGGAGCATCGGCGCCAGGACAAGGGGAGTGCGGCCTCTTGTGATCGCAGGGAAAACCCTTCCTGTGGCCACAAGAGTGAAGAGAAGAGGAGATGCCCGGACCCAGGTGAGTATAAGTGTTTGTTTTATTGTGTTATATACTATATGGGAGGGGGAGCACACAGGGGTCTGTTTAACTGGGGAGCGTACATCGGGGGTCTATATAACTAGGGGGAGCATACAGGGGGGCTATATAACAGGGGGAGCACACAGGGGGGCTATAGACTACTGGGGCTACACAGAGGGGTCTATATACTACTGGGGCAGCAGAATGGGGTCTATATACAACTTGGAGAGTACACAGGAGGTCTATATCCAACTGGGAGAGCACACAGGTGTGCTATATACTACTGGGGGAGCACACAGGGGTCTATATACTACTGGTGGGGCACACAGGGGGTCTATATACTACTGGGGGAACATACAGGGGGTCTATATACTACTTGTGAGGCACACAGGTGGTCTATATATAACTGGGGAAGCACACAGGGGTCTGTTTACAACTGGGGAAGCACACAAGGGGTCTATATAATACTGGTGGGGCACACAGGGGGTCTATATACTACTGGGGGAGCACACAGGGGTCTATATCCAAGTGGGGGAACACACAGGAGCTCTATATCCAAGTGGGGGAGCACACAGGGTGGCTAAATACCCCTGAGGGAGCACACAGGGGGCCTATATACTAGTGGGGGAGCACACAGGGGTATATACAACTGGGGACAGCACACAGGGGGTCTATATACAACTGGGGCAGCACACAGGAGGTCTATATACTTCTGGGGGGAGCACACGGGGGGGGGGGGCTTTATATAACTGGGGGAACACACAGGGGTCTATATACTACTGGGGGAAGCAAACAAGGGGTATATACTATTGGGGGCAGCACACAAGGAGTATATATTACTGGCGGTAGCGCACAAGGGGTATATACTACTGGGGGCAATACACACCGGTCTATTGTTTTGGAATGTGTGTCGAGGGGGGGGGCCCCAGACATAACTTCGCTTGGGGCCCCAGAAATGCCAAGACCGCCCCTGCCTCCAACATATGATTGATTCAACTAACAATGGCTTCTCAGAGGCTGTGTCAGTAACTGTCCAGAGAGGGTTTTCTATGGGGACTTGCTACTGCTCTGGACAGCATCTGATAAGTACGCGAAGGCTGAAGGATTTTTTTTTTTAAACAGAAGCAACTGGTTTGAATTTTTTTTCCTCTGGTGTACCCCTTTAAGAGAGTATATAGCAGGGCAGAGAGCTTATGGCCCTCTCTTTGGCATAGTACCTAAGTACTATGTGTTGAGAGTGGCAGGACACAGGGGATCTCTTTTAAGACCGTTCTGCCATCCCAAAAAAAGTGCCAGTGCATTGCCCTGGCATGCCCTGATATTGTTACACCCCTGGAATAAATAGTGAGGCTTTCTAGGATACAAAGCTAACCTCTGGGGTTTTGTAAGAAAAGCTGTGCTCAGCACACCTCTAGCTGAATGGCTTCTGTATGCGTCCATGAATATAATTAAAGACTCTTTTGTCCTTGGCTTATTTTAATAGTCTGTCAAAATAGACTGTTCAGTTGAATATGTATTCTTTATGTCTTGAGACTGACAAGATAACTGCTGGGAATAAACTGACCATTAGCACAGTGCACGTGTATTTCATGTATGATTCTGCACATTGATAATAAAAGGATATTTGAACTTGTTAAACTGATTTTGATTTTGTCGGTGCAAAAAAAACAAAACAAAAAAACCCCCACCTGTAATGTTATAACCATTTACCCAACTACAACTTTAAAGGACAACTCCGGCCAAAAGTATTTTTTTGAATATGTTATTACTTATGGAAAATTGGAAAAATTTCTAATGTACATTAATTATGGGAAATGCACATATACTGCTATTTCCCTTAATTTAGTAGATAATGGAGTGTTAGAATTCTATCAAAAACCATGACGTCACAAATCACTTGTAATTCATATGGAGTGTTAATTATGGATTCAATTGATGTGTATGTAAAAATGTAATGTACAGTACGTTTTTGATTGAATACATTTATGGAATACTTTGGGGAGCAAGCGTCCTTGCTCCCCAAAGTATCCCATAAATGTATTCAATCAATACATTTGGATGGCACCAATCAGGGAGGGAGAGAGGTGCCTATGCATCTTATTACCTCCCCCCTCCCTCCCTGCTCGGTGCTGGATACATATACACAGTACTACGCCTCCCATCATCTGCTCATAGTATAAGCAGGTGATGGGAGGAGAAGTACCAGGGCCATCACCAAACAGTCCGCCCTCCCGCCGCTGCTGCCATATATGCACTTTGCTACTACTCCCATCATCTACTCATAGTATGAGCAGATGAAGGGGGAGTAGTACCTGTGCTATACCCATGACATCTCTACCGCTGGCCACGCCGCTCCTCACACAAGGGCTTCATCATGCCCCCTCCTCTGCCCCCCCTACTCCTCCCCCCAGCTTCAAATTTCAAACTATCCCGCCGCTGACTCACTGCCTGGCCGCCGCTCTTGGCCCTGCAGGGAGCACAGCGCTTCCGATCTCATGGGGATGTCATGGGGATAGCACAGGTACTACTCCCTCATCATCTGCTCATACTATGAGCAGATGATGGGAGTAGTAGTACAGTGCATATATGGCGGCGGCGGGGAGGGCGGACTGTTTGGTGAGGGCCCTGGTACTACTACTCCCATCATCTGCTCATACTATGAGCAGATCATGGGAGAAGTAGTACGGTGTATATGTGTCTAGCACCGAGCAGGGAGGGAGGTAATTAGATGCATAGGCACCTCTCTCGGTGCCCTCCAAATGTATTAATTGAATGCATTTATGGAATACTTTGGGGAGCAAGTGTACTTGCTCCCCAAAGTATTCCATAAATGTATTCAATCAAAAACATACTGTACATTACATTTTTACATACACATCAATTGGATCCATAGAGTGTCCAGCAGGGGGCGCACCATATATAGAAGTCAATGGTACTCATTGACTTCTATATATGGTGCGCCCCCTGCTGGACACTCCATAGGAGTTACAAGTGATTTGTGACGTCACGGTTTTGGACAGAATTCTAACATTCCATGATCTAATAAATTAAGGGAAATAGCAGTATATGTGCATTTCCCATAATTATTGTACATTAGAAATTTGCCTAACTTTCCATAAGTAATAACATATTAAAAAATATTTCTGGCCGGACTTCTGCTTTAATAGCTAAAGAAAAAAATTATATATATTATAAAGCTGTGTAAATCCAATAAATTTTTGCATTAATTATGATTTAAAGTTCGTCCCAAAGCTAAATTAAAGTATGTTATTGTAACATAAATGTTATACAAATTCTCAATAGACATAAAGTGCTTTTATCCCTCCATTTACTACTACATTAAAGGGGTACTCCGGTCCGGGGGTATTTTTAAGCTATGACCGGGGAAGGGGTGATTATAGCCGCTGCTGGTCACTTACCTCCCCAGTTCCAGCGCTGAGTCCCGGATCGCGCTGCTCTGTACACCTGTCCCGCGCCTGCTTCCTGTTGTGAGCTGCGGCATGCAACATGATGTCTTAAGGCAGCTCAGCCATTCAGCGGCCGTAGCGGAGTCCTGTACGGCCAATGAATAGCTGAGCTGCCTAGGGACATCACGTCTCATGCCGCAGGTCACACCAGGAAGCGGCCGTGGGGCGGGTGTATAATGCTGCGCAATCCAGGACCCGGCGTCTTTAACCACCCCCTCCCCGGCCATAGCTTAAAAATAACCCCGGGCTGGAGTACCCCTTTAAGTCTTCAATTTCTTGATACAATGGTGTCCCTTATGTGTGGGCTGGGGTATGCGGTTGCTGCTGATGTCCCCTGAGTGTGTCCCGCTCTGCCTCCTCTTCTCCTCCGTCAATGATGGGTGATGGCACAGTGCAGGTGGGACAGGTTCCCAGAAATCAGGATGTTAGGCAGGCTGCTGTGATCACACAGCACAGCCCGCACCTCAGGGACTAATACAGTATGTCTTGACGTCACCATTTTATCAAGGAAAAGGTCTATATGTGCTGAGAATTTTTATGTTGCAAGGACATACTTTAATCTAGCTTCGGACTTGATTTCTCCTTTAACATTATACTTAGGGATGGTCCGAACCGAGTTCAGTTCGGGTTCGTACAAACCCGAACCCTCGGTAATGATTCCTGTTGTCTGGAGAGGGCGGATCCAGCGGGAGGACTGGCTGGAAAACTGGGATACAGCCATAGCCATAGGCTGTATCCCAGTTTTCCAGGCGTTACTCCCGCTGTATCCGCCCGCTCCACGGAGCGGGCAGACAGCGGGGATCTGCTGCCGAGCGTTCGGGTTCATACGAACACGAACCTCGGCAGGTTCGGACCATCCCTAATTATACTAGTTAATGCCAAATGTGAACTGTGAAAACCGATAACAGCTCACATATGCCTGTTGCCTAGTCCCTTTATTCATATTTATGCATTATTACATGTATAAATGATACATTATACTTCTCATTCCCTGTGTGCATATGATATAGATATATTGGGGGAGATTTATCAAAGGGTGTAAAATTTAGACTGGTGCAAACTGCCCACAGCAACCAATCACAGCTCAGCTTTAGGCAGTGCTGAAAGGAAAGCTGAGCTGTGATTGGTTGCTGTGGGCAGTTTGCACCAGTCTAAATTTTACACCCTTTGATAAATCTCCCCCATAATGTTTCCGTGTAGATGTTCTTGTTCCATGCCTGAAATGACCTCTCTTCTTTAGAAACAGGTCACTTTGTTCCTAGAAAAGAGCAAAACTTTAGATAACCCTATCCATGTGCACACATTACCCTGGCACAAAGCTAAAAATCCCCACTAGATGTTAAATTATCAGATTTTTTTTTTATATTAAATGGTTGGATAATCTAATGCTGTGTTTACACGTAATGATTATCGTGCGAATTTGCGCGATAATCGTACGTGTAAACGCAGCGAACGATCAAACGATGAGCGAGAAATCATTCATTTTGATCTTTGAACAAGTTCTCATATCATCGTAGGTCGTTCGCTAAAATTTCGCTGATCGCTTCTTGTAAACGGTCGTCGCGAAAGTCTGCCCGGCCCCCGTTCCTCCGCAGCCCGGCCACGCATCCTTCAGCCCCCTGCGCCGGCTCGATCTCCACCCCCGCCGGCCCGATCGCCACCCCTGCCAGCCTGATCGCCACCCCCACCACCCCGATTGCGAGCATACCTTACCTGCTCGGCGTAGCGGGTGTTCGAAATTCCCGGCTCCCCTCTTCAGTGCATTGATTGGCTGAAGAGGGGAGTTGGGAATTTCAAACAGCTCCTCTTCAGCCAATCAGTGCTGCCGTGCATTGATTGGCTATAGAGAGGAGTCAGGAATTTCAAACAGCTCCTCTTCAGCCAATCAGTGCTGCCGTGCATTGATTGGTTGAAGAGGGGAGCCGGTAATTTCAAACAGCTCCTCTTCAGCCAATCAGTGCTGAAGAGGAGCTGCTTGAAATTCCAGGCTCCTCTCTTCAGCCAATCAATGCACGGCAGCACTGATTGGCTGAAGAGGAGCTGTTTGAAATTCCCGACTCCCTTCTTCAGCCAATCAATGCACTGAAGAGGGGAGTCGGGAATTTTGAACATCCGCTACGCTGAGCAGGTAAGGTATGCTCGTGGGCGGGGGGGGGGGGGGGCGATCGGGCTGGCAGGGGTGGCGATCGGGGCAGCAGGGGGGGGAGATCGAGCCGGCCCAGGGGGCTGTAGGATGCGGGGCCGGGCTGCGGAGAGGCCAATTATCGTCCTGTGTAAATGTAGCTTAAGTAAAAGGCATCATAAACAACCAGTCAGAATTTCTCAGATGTGATTATCTGGAAACTAGCTCTAGCTGTCTTCTTCATATTGGATGACTAATGGTCCTTTTGCATAACGAGCTACCATAGTTGCCCAATATGAGCACTGATAAACTCTATACAAGACACCTGCTAAGTATTCTGTTCAGATCCTATTCATAAGAGAATGCTCTGTGCCCCTCTTAATGAGATATAATGCTGTCCCCTCTCCTCTGTGACGTGGCTCCATTGATTCTAATGGAGCAGTGTCACAGAGGGAGGGCAGATCATCACACTGGGGGCCTGCAGGCTTGGGAGTAGACTGGCGCCATTCACGTGAACCGGGCGATGGTTCAAAAAAAGGACTGTGCCACCGACATGCCATCGCCAATCCGTTAAGGTAAAAAAACCCAAAGTAATGTGCCTGATGGTACTTTTGCTTTAAGGTCATGTTCACATGGCGTAAGACACCGGCTGTTCTGTGACCCGGCCGTATCACAGAACGGCCGGTGTCTGAGAAGATCATCCCGGTCGGTACTGCAGTACCGGTCGGATGATCTTCACTTCAGCTGAATTTGGATGCGGGAGCATCAATGTGCGCCCGCATCCGAATTCCCCGCTGCACACAATGGAGCATGTGGCCAAACGCTCCATTGTGTGAACTGACGTCGTTTTTATGCACTGAGCTGCCGCCATGTGATTGGCTGATTAGAAATTAAGTGGTAACGTGCAGTTGGACAGGTGTACCTAATAAAGTGGCCGGTGAGTGTAGTTCATAGAAACTATGTATAGTATACCTAGTAGTGCACTCTTATCCATTTCATTGTAGTTAATGGTGAATTTATTCTACTTTGGCACATTGTTAAAATCAGTCTAAGTTACCAGAGTCAGTGTGTTCAGAACCATTGTATTCCCTTCTTCAGCCTTTTATAGTTTCGAGCTAGCATTATATAACAGTAGAGATTGTGTTTCATTATACAGTGACGTTAACCCTTACATTGTTACCTATACTGTCCTTTCTTTACCAGTGCATTATTTCTTTTTTATAGGCTCCTTCTCGCCTTATCAAGCGCTGTCACAGATGTATGGGAGATATTTAGCTCTTTAATGTTTTCATGTTGAAGGCCAGGTACATATGCTACATTCTGATAAGCCACAGTAAACTGATGGCCTTGTGGAGGAGGGTAACTTGGAGGATTTATTCATGGCCTACTTTCTATAGGAATGGAAACATACCTTTCTATGTTAATATGAGTACACTGAAACAAAAAACTGGTTTATTAACAAGAGTCCTGGCTGAAATAAGAATTGAAGTGAACAAGTGGGTGACAACCAGCTTCTAGTTTATTGCGTTCAGAACAGACAAAATCCTGTCATCCTGTTTGGTGTTTATGGCATATTTGCCGTATGTCATTGATTTCTGTCAGATACATCTGTTTTGAACAGTTTTACTAACAGGATTTCTTCAAACAGGGTCACCAGGTGCAGCAAACTACAGGACTTTTTGAGGCACAAGATGTAAAGAAAAGACTTGTGTGTAAGCAGAACAAAAGGTCATCTATGATGTTGCAAGAATACAAGACTGAAAGCAAATGCTGATGTTGTACTCTGTCGTGTTCATTTGTTGCCGGCTATAGAGAGTTATGTGCTCTCAAGGTGAATTAAAAAATCTGAACTTTAAATGCATTTCAAATTCTTTACTGGCAGCTTTGTAACCTTTAAGTGGTGACTGGCTTTAATAAAGGAACTCTGGGTTTACACCTAGTGATTACCGTTTAGCATTTTTTCCCCTGGAAAATCTCTCAACATACAGTATACATCTGATGTGTCTAAAGGCTTTAATAGCCAAACAAATACCACAAGAGTTTCTTTTATGCATACATTTGGAGAGTTTACTTTTGACTATTAAGGTACGTTCACACTAAACAAAATCATCGGAATACCCTGAGGCTATGTTCACAGTACGTAAAAGTATGGCCGTTGTTGTCATCGGCAACAATGGCCGTACTTTGTACGGGTGAGCAATACCTATTGTTCTATGGGATCCCGGCTGGAGCGTATACATATCGTATGCGATTCATTGAATTGCAGGCCATAGGAAACCCTGTCAGTTCACACTGTGAAGCGAGCGGCCGGTCTCTCACGTTGTGTGAACATAGCCTTATAGTGGATTTAGAAATGCATTTCAATACAACTGCATATAACGTTCTCATCGAAAACATTTTTATTTAACTAGAGTCTTGAACAATTTTTAAATAAATAATAATAACAATAACACACACCAAGAAGGAGATGTAATGGAATAAAACTTTATGTAAATGTAATAATTATACAGACACACGGGTGTGAAATGAAGGTGCCAAATGTGTGTGGATGGCGGAGAAGGAATCTGTATAGCTGCTTGTGCTTGTCAGTGGATCAGATGATCCTCTCTACTGTTGGTCTGTTTTGGCCATCCAAAGCCTGTTTCCTAGGTGTCCTTGCTCTCATTCAACCACTGCTCCTAACACTTTCTAACAACTTGGTGAGAACAGTCTAGATAGTGGGCAGTTTGTTGAAATAATCATCCTACTTCTCTCACTTTAATTATACACCCCCTCTTAACCCATAGATGACTCATGTCGTACCCGTACACCATTATTTGCCATGGAATTATGAATCGAGATCGGGAGCTCAGCTCTTATCAAAGAGTGTGAGGAAGGTTAGTCTTAGTCCTCAACATCAATGATGGGCAGCAGTGGTCATGCTGCCGCCCATCATTAACCCCTTAAACGTTTTGATCGCATTGACATTTAAGTGTGAGTGACTAGAGTGGCTACTGTCACTGTACGATAGAGGTCCAAATTGGTTTGCCTGACTGCTGGAGGACGCCTCTTAGTGGAGACTACATCAGGCACAGAAATCTACATCTGCTTTAGAGCACATATAGATTTCTGCCATGATAAATTATAATTAAATTAGGTGCAGGAGGAGGCCCCACCCCCTCCCCACCTTGCCATGCCCCCAACCCGCCCATCAGGCATGCAAAGCGTTTACGCCAGTCATAATTTTGATAAATTTTCCCCACATTTCTATATTTTTTAATACAGAAGGTTCAACAACAGCCTTTATATGTATTTGATTTCTGGCATATAGTAAAATGTGTCAAAGATTACTATGTCATTAAATTCATTAGTGACATAAAGAATTACAAAAAATTTCAATGCACAGCAACTATGATAATGTAATATTACACAGAAACTGGAAATTCTGCCAAGGCAGAGTTCCCAGCAAAACAAATTATATTTTTACAAGGAAGCTCATTAAGTGAAATCTTTCCAAATAATGACGTTGTTCGGAGCAATGGTCCAAGGTCTAGCCATTAATTATAAGGATGCCAGAAATGTTCTCTTTTATAAGTTGCTCCACAAGGCTGAACCTCCGTGTGTTAATAATTGTGTATGTACCTGGTGGAAAGTAGATTCTTACCGTACTAATTTCACACTATTGTTTTTTTTGTGTATCTCGTTTCACATTGTTATTTCTCCAACTGTAAAATCTATTTCAAGGCTGAAGAAAAGATTAGGAAGAAAGCATGCTGTACAGTATTTTATATCACTGTATTTGCTCTTGGCCTGTCTGGCTAACACATTACTTTTTCCATTCATTTTTGAAAAGCCATTACTTATATGTGAGGAGCATTATGACTGATGACCAGGGGACCACATTCCAGGGACTCCTAATCCTATCTAAATTCAGTAACAATTTTTTTTGTTTGAAAAAAATAAAATACATTGTTTTATTTGGCTCTTTCGCTGCTACAGGGTCAAGAAAATACTCTAAGACAATAAAGTAACACACAGTGGGACCATCACAAATAACTATTACATTCTTACATTTTCACAATATACAGTACACTCAAGTGTAATTCTCGCTATTCCTGTAACAGACAGAATTTCATTGTACAATTGGTCTCTAAAGTCTTTTTTTAATGCACTAGAAAAATAAAAAGAAAATTGAATGTAATTTGTAATGTCACTGCCAAATCTTTACAGACAAGAAGTCCAAAGAGAGATGGATGTCTCGGTAGAAGAAGAAGAAGCTAAGAGATTGTGCCATTTAGCTGGCAGCTGTTCATGCCCTAAGCTTTGCCTTCAAAGTATACAAAATCCAGATAACAGGATCACACTTTTAATCACTTCCGCGTTTTGCTGGGATGCGACAGACAGAGATGTGAAAAGTGGAAAGAATGTATTGTGTGTGACAACAGATGTAAGGTGGGACTCTTGGGAATTAGTAAACTGGAATATGCTGAGTACATGCAAATGGAGATCACACACTTTATATTAGATGGCAGATGGTAAAGACGTAGCGACAATTTATCAGTCTTAGATTATAGATTACCAAATGGAAGAAAACAAACTGCAGAAGAGAGAAATGCAAAGATGTAATGGAAAATGTTCTGAATTCATTTGTCGGTGGATTTCATAGCATCCTAAAAGCAATGACTGGGAATACTATGTATCAAACAGGTTTAGGAGTTTTACTGTGCTGGTTTAGTTAGAGTACAAATTCACTGGGTGCATCCGCAGGGAGTTTCTTGCTGTGAATTTGCAGTGAGAACGCTGCAGATCCTTGCCCAGTAAACTCTATGGGAAGACAAACTCGCAGCAGGATGCACATCCCTCTGCGAGTTTTCCGCAGCCCGTCCCGTTAACCCCCCACCGGCTGGAGCCTATACATCACTGGGTCCCTGCTCCGGCTTGATTCGGGGGTTCCCGGCACGTCCCGCTCGGCCAATCAGTGTGCTGCCCCGCCACAGCACACTGATTGGCTGAGCGGGACATGCAGACATCGGGAGCCCCGAAGCAAGCCGGAGCGGGGACCAGGTGAAGTGTTGGCTCCAGTCGGCGGGGGATTAACAGGGCGGGCTGCGGACAAACTCGCAGCGCGATGTGCATCCTGCTGCGAGTTTGTCTGCCCATATGTGTACAGGGCAGGGATCCGCAGTGAGAAACTCGCTGCGGATCCGCCCAGTGAGTTTGTACCCTAATAGTAACTTTTGTATATAGAGTATCTGAAGATCTTATTTTTTTACAGACTGAGTTGTCTGTACTTGTAAGAACATAATACTGGTCACAGATGAGGCAGAGTAGTCGATGGCAGTTAATTGTCTGATATTTGTTCAATCATTTCTTCTTAAGGAGGATTTGTGACCTCTCCTGATCTGGCACTTTTAGTAAATATTTGTATTCCTCATACAAATAGGGCCATGGGATGTGTCAATTCTTTGAGTGGAGAGCAAAGGCGCACAAGACATCACATTGAGACAGATAGGCAGGAGTGATTCTGAGTGGGTTCCGCTTGGAATTTCTGCCTGTTTTGCTTAGTGTAAACAGGCCCTTACAATTCCTTTCTTATTGCTCTATGTTATGCCATGCCTCTGTTATTCTCACTTCAGATTTAAGACTAAATAGCCAACAAGGTGGAGGGAGGGGATGTTCTTATATAGGCTGAAATTATCCAATCAAAGATGACAGATTATGTAGGGCAAGCTCCAACTGGTAACAGCTGGTTGGCTACTAAGTTATGCATTTCTGGTAAGGAGGAATATGTTGTTACAAAGTTGTTACAAAGGCTAAATAAAGTTGATCCATGTGAATTACTTTGTTCTACAATTGTTCTCTTTAAGGCCAGTTTCATTCAGAACGGAATTGCAGTTTGCATCAAAATCCACTGTGATTCCTGACAATGTCAGTTTCAATAGGTTTACATACAGTGGAATTTTCATCCAGCTGCGAGTATGTAAACACAGTCCCCCTTAACCCGCGGCAGCCCAGTGATTACATTACTGGTCTACACTCCAGCTTGCTTCTAGGGCTCCCGGCATCCTAACGCCCCGCTCAGCCAATCAGTGCGCTGTCCCTCCCCAGCCACTGTTTGGCTGAGCAGGACATCAGGGGACCAGGAGCCATAGAATCAAGCCGGAGAGTGGACCGGTAATGTATTCACCAGGCGGATTAAGGGGGTTGGCATTATATACTTGCAGCAGAAACTGACAGTGTTGGGAATCGCGGTAAATTTTGCTGCAAACTCAGAAGCATGAAATCAGCTACGATTCTATTCTGTGTGAAACTGGCCTAAAACAACAACCCCTTCACCCCACACACACACTACATCTGTGTCCTTCACATGGCCAGGACACCTTTTTACAATAAATGCTGCCACTGAATGTTAGCAGTAGTAGTGCCTTAAAACCTGAAAAGAAATGGTACGAAAAATGCAGCAGAAAATGGTACTGCTTTTCAGTATACAATTACAGTGGTTTCTCAATTTACAATGGCCTTAGGTTCAAATATTTTCCACATACGATGGGCATTTTGCTGATAAAAGACTTATCTTATTGACGTGCATGTACTGATATCTGTTTGGTAGCACCTCTCAACAGTATAGTGCAGGACTACATACACCTGTCTATGTAATGTTCACTAGAGGTTGCAGCATAATTAAAGAAACAGCCAGGAGTGGGGAGGGGTAGGTGCTGAGTCCCTATAAAGTATCTAGCTCGAGGTGGAGGGGGTTAATTGACTTAAAAGAGTTATCAGGTTAGACAAAATACATTTTCAATAATTCCCTCTCCTCAGGGGCGTAGCTAGGGGTTCAGCCTAGGGGGGGGCGAGTGAGTCTGAGTGGGCCCCCAACCAATTATGTTACCCATAGGGAACCTTGGCAGACGACAATGTTTTCTGAATAACAAAGGCTATAGTCTACTACATTACTCATAGTGAATAAGGATTGAGAAAAGTGTTAGAGGCTTCTACATTTCACATATAGAACAATGTAAAAATTAAAAGGTTTATCTAAGGTTAGAAAAACATAGCTCGAGGCCCTTGACGCGCCCCTTACGGTTAAGGAGATAGTGGAGGCTATTAAATCTATGCCCCTGGGGAAGACACCGGGTATGGATGGTCTAGTTATAGATTGGTATAAAAATAACGCTGAGGCTGTGGCTCCTCGTCTTCTTGCTATGTATGGGGAATCCTTAGAGGTGGGCCGTCTTCCGCAGTCACTCCGGAAGGCCCTGATTGTACTGCTCTTAAAGCCGGGCAAAGACCCGTTATCCCCTTCCTCATATAGACCCATTTCTCTCCTCACAATAGATGTTAAAATCTTAGCTAAGGTGCTCGCGGTGCGGCTCAATGGGGTCGTGCACTCGGTGATCCACCCTGACCAGACCAGGTTCATGCCGGGTAGAGCCACAGATGTCAACATCTCTCGTCTATTTATGAATATAGCAGTTAGTGCTTCGGACGCAACCCCAGGGTATGTACTTAGTCTTGATATCCACAAGGCCTTTGATTCTGTAGAATGGACGTATCTGTGGTCTCTGCTCGGCGGGATGCGGTTTGGTCCGCGATTTCGGGCTTGGGTCCGGCTGCTGTATGCGGAGCCCACAGCCAGAATTCGTACTTATCTCGATATCTCCTCCTCCTTCTCCCTCGGGCGGGGGACGCGACAGGGTTGCCCATTGTCGCCCCTACTTTTTGCTATCGCCATCGAGCCGCTGGCGGCGGCTGTCCGTACCTCGTCTTCTGTTAGGGGCCTCCAGAGAGGGTCGATAGTAGAGAAGGTGTCGCTATATGCAGACGATACTCTAGTGTACCTTGCAGATGTGGGATCCTCTCTAGAAGCGCTAATGTCACTCATTCACGACTTTGGTGCTATTTCGGGCCTGATGGTGAACTGGTCCAAGTCGGTCCTTATGCCCCTGTCGCCCTCTCTTCCCTTGCCTACCACCTTGCCGGATCGGCTGTTGGTGACACGTCAGTTCCGGTACCTGGGGGTGGAGGTCACTGCCTCAATAGACAGTTATATGTCCCTGAATCTAGCGCCTCTCCTGTCGGTCACTGATCTTCGTTTACAAAATCTGGGGCCCCCTGCCGCTCTCCCTGCTGGATAGGATCCACATTTTCAAAATGATCTTTCTACCTAAATTCCTCTATCTCTTTCATGCTTCCCCTTTCTTCCCTTCTAAGCAGTTCTTTGCAGATCTAACCAAGATTCTGAGATCCTTCTACTGGCAAGGCGGGTCTCCTAGGATTGGATACTCTCACCTCCTTGCGCCTAAACATCAGGGGGGCCTCGCTGCTCCAAATATGTACCACTACTTCCTAGCCTCTTAATTGGTATATGCAAATTGGTGGTTGGATCTGGACCTTAGCAGTGTAGCGGTGGCGTTGGCCGGGGCGTTGGTTGGGTCATATGAGGGCCTGACGAATTCCCTTTATAGGTCCACCCCCTATTCGCCCTGGCTTCCTCCCTTGGCTACAGTGCAGAGGGTATGGAGGATTGTACATAAGCAGATGCCGTCTTCGTCCTTCTCTCCCCGTACCCCTCTGTGGTTCAACCCCCATCTCTCAGAACTCATGGGCCTGCAGGGCGCTGTTCTCTGGGGTAAACATGGGGTTCGCTATTTGTCTCACATTTTTTCCCCTGATAATGTGTTCCGCTCCTTCTCTGACATGTGTGAACTGTATGGGATCCCGCGCTCAGCATTCTTTCACCACTTACAGCTGCGGCACGCTGTTCGTGCTCAGTTTGGCAGCCTTGAGGTTCCCCTGGAGTTCACACAGGCTGAAAGCTCCTGGGTTCCCCTGACCTGGATAAACTTCTGACGCACAGTTATTTAATGCTAAGCCCGGAGGACTCGTCCCCTTTTCAGAAGGCGTATGAGAGATGGGTGGTGGATGTTCCCTCCCTGGGGGATCAGCAGTGGAAAGAGGTGGTACATACCTATTATCCTACGGTGGTCAGTGCTAGAGACCGGTTGATTCAGTTTTGCTTTCTAATGCGAACATACTACACTCCGGAGAGACTCAGGAAGATGGGGGTGTCCCCTTCTGACACCTGTTTTAAGTGTATGTCAGATGTCGGCACTTTCATGCACGCTGTATGGTCATGCCCTAAAATACAAGCCTTTTGGCGATCCATCTTGCAATTTCTGTCCGATCATTTTGATTTTCCTTTTGTATGTACCCCCTGTTTGTCTGCTAGGTCTTATTAACGGAATCACACAAAACAAATACTACAGGGTATTCATTAGATTTCTTTTATTCTGTGCCAAAAAAATTATAGCCATGGAATGGAAATGCACAGGTGTCCCCTCCCTGGCCCGCTGGAAACAGATGGTTAATAAATATGTCCCGCTATACGAGGCCCTTTATGAACATCGCAAGTGCCCCAAGAAATTTTTAAAAATTTGGATTCACTGGCTTATGCTAGATGAAACGGCAGATGTGTAGACCTTTCTATGGGCTATCTGGTTGGGGGGGGGGGAGGTGCGGCGCTGTCTTGGTGTGCGTGTGCTGGGCTGTGTGTGGTGTCTTTTTTTGTTCCGTCTTTCCCATAATGGTCAGGAACAACTGTTCTCTGGCAGTTTGAATTTTCTGAGATGCAGTCTAACCGTTACCGTTCCCTACTTCATTATTGTAGTTATGGCCTGTGCTATTGCATCCTGTCCCCTGAAGTTGTGTATCTGTTTACATGTGTTGGGCGGATTGTGCCTGGTTTTTCTTTTGTATGTTTTTCCTTCTGTGACAAAACAAAACAAAAAAAGTTTAAATAAATTCTTAAAAAAAAAAGAAAAAGAAAAACATAGCTGCTTTCTTCCAAAAACGGCACCTCTATCTATCTCCTATCTATCTATCTATCTATCTATCTATCTATCTATGGTAAAGAGATGACCGTAGCATTCCAAAATAATTTTGGAATTTAGCTACACCACTGGTTCCTGGTGAGATTGTTGGCACCTGAACCACAAAGTCTGTGTGCAGCAACCATATTTTTTCTATCTATCTATCTATCTATCTATCTATCTATCTATCTATCTATCTACTCTTCCCTAATAATAAATCCCCATTCCCTAGTAATAAAGCCCCTGTAGTCATTATTAATGCAATAATAACAGCCCTATGGCCAGTAACAATGGCCACCCAGTAGCCAGATACTGTATGCCCCCTTTAGACAGAAAGGCCTGAGTAGCCAGGTATAACTCTTGCAGCCAGCTATGCCCCCTTCAGCCAGATATGACACATACAACCAAGTATGCCCACTACAGCCAGCTAGATATGCCCTTTTCAGCTAGATATGCCCACTGCAGCCAGATATATTCCAAGCCAGGTATGCTCCCTGCAGCCACATATCCCCCTTTCTGCAAGGTATGCCTCCTGCAGCCAGATATGCCCCTAGCCAGGTATGCCTCCTGCAGCCAGATATGCCCCTAGCCAGGTATGCCCCCTGCAGCTGGATATGCCCCTATCCAGGTATGCCCCCTGCAGCTGGATATGCCCCTAGCCAGGTATGCCCCCTGCAGCTGGATATGCCCCTAGCCAGGTATGCCCCCTGTAGTCGAATATACCTCTAGCCAGGTATGCCCCCTGCAGTTGGATATGCCCCATGCCAGTTATGCCCCCTGTGGTCGAATATACCCCTAACCAGGTATGCCCCCTGAAGTTGGATATGCCCCTAGCCAGGTATGCCCCCTGTAGTCGGATATGCCAATAGCCAAGTATGCCCCCTGCAGCCGGATATGCCCCTAGCCAGGTATGCCCCCTGCAGCCGGATATGCCCCTAACCAGGTATGCCCCCTGCAGCCGGATATGCCCCTAGCCAGGTATGCCCCCTGCAGCTGGATATGCCCCTAGCCAGGTATGCCCTCTGTAGTCGGATATGCCCCTAGCCAGGTATTCCACCTGCAGCCAGATATGCCCCTAGCCAGGTATGCCCCCTGCAGCTGGATATGCCCCTAGCCAGGTATGCCCCTGCAGCTGGATATGCCCCTAGCCAGGTATGCCCCCTGCAGCTTGATATGCCCCTAGCCAGGTATGCCCCCTGTAGTCGAATATACCCCTAGCCAGGTATGCCCCCTGCAGTTGGATATGCCCCTAGCCAGGTATGCCCCCTGTGGTCGAATATACCCCTAGCCAGGTATGCCCCCTGCAGTTGGATATGCCCCTAGCCAGGTATGCCCCCTGTAGTTGGATATGCCAATAGCCAGGTATGCCCCCTGCAGCCGGATATGCCCCTAGCCAGGTATGCCCCCTGCAGTCGGATATGCCCCTAGCCAGGTATGCCCCCTGCAGCTGGATATGCCCCATGCCAGGTAAGCCCCCTGCAGCTGGATATGCCCCTAGCCAGGTCTGCCCCCTGTAGTTGGATATGCCCCTAGCCAGGTCTGCCCCCTGCATCAGGATGTGCCCCTAGCCAGGTAAGCCCCCTGCAGCTATATATGCCCCTAGCCAGGTATGCCCCCTGTAGTCGGATATGCCCCTAGCCAGGTATGCCCCCTGCAGCTGAATTTGCCCCTAGCCAGGTATGCCCCCTGCAGCTGGATATGCCCCTAGCCAGGTATAACCCCTGCAGCTGGTTATGCTCCTAGCCAGGTATGCCTCCTGCAGCTGGATATGCCCCTAGCAAGGTATGCCCCCTGCAGCTGGATATGCCTCTTGCAGACAGTTATGCCCCCTTGCAGCCTTATACTTCCCCCTTGTAGCCACATACCTCCCCCATGCAGCTATCTATCCCCCACCTTGTAGCCAGATACACCTCCTCTTGTAGGTAGATACATTGTCACTTGCAGCTAGGGTTGAGCGGCTGGCGCTTAAGCAGGAAGGATGAGGCTAGTGGGAAGAGCTAGGGGAGGTCAGGCTTGCAACTGGACCAATCAGTGACACTCCTGAGAATGTGCATCCACTCTCTCCTTCTGTTCCCCAGCAGCATCACCAAGCACCACCCCCTGTACTGAACACTGCTGGGGAAAAGAAGGTGGATGGAGTCAGGAGCGGTGGTGATAGGAATGCCCCAGAGCCAAAATAAATTAAAAAAAAAAAATTTTTTTACACCTCCCACTAGGGCTGGGAGTTGTAGTTTTTACACTTCTGGATAGTCAGATACACATGCAGTTCACAATACATAACCTGTGGCCATCCAGCTGTCTGGTCACAATGGGAGTTTTGCAATAGCTGAAGCAGCAGGTTCACTGCGTCACATGACACATCATACACCAGCCGCAAAACTACAATTCGGAGCTGCAACAGGTTTACATACCAACCTATGACTATTCAGTGGATGAAAAACTACAACTCCCAGCAATTCTGCACCACAGTTAAGGCCCTATTACACCAAAAGATGTTTGACAGATTATCTTACAGATTTTTTCAGCCAAAGCCAGGTATGGATTTGAAAAGGGGAGAAATCTCAGTCTTTTCTATACGACCTGTTTTCTGTTTGTATTCCATCCTGACTTTGGCTGAAAAAATCTGAAAGATAATGTCAGACATCTTTTGGTGTAATAGGCCCTTAGCCTGCTTCATCTGTATTAAAATCTAAAACTCACATTGTTGTTGATGGCTGGGAGTCGTAGTCTCCACAGCTGGAGAGCCGCATACAGATGAAGCAGGCTGTCTGCTAATAGTGGTTGCAAAACTACAACTCTCAACATGAACTTACAGCTACAAGCGGTCAGGGCATACTGGGAGTTTTAGTTTTTCAACACATACAGATGCATCAGATTCAGTCGAAGAACTACACCTCTCAGCATGCTGGGAGTTGTAGTTGTGTAAGTGTGGAAGCAGCACAGAGATGGGTCAGCAGACCTCACCTTCCAGCTAGTGGAGCTGATGCTGCCCCCCTTGTCCTTGAAGCATCCAGTCTTAGATCTGGGACAGGGCAAGCCTCTTCTCAGGGGAGCTCTCTATTGCCTGGGCCTGGCTGATCCAGTGGGCATAGGACAGGTAGCAGGGGGAGGAGCTCCTCTTGTGGGGCTGCTGGGCTCCCAGGAGGGAAGGGGAGGATGCTGGGGACAGGGCTGGTATACTGGGGGGTGCATGTAGCACTCTGGGCTGCGGGGGATGCTACCACTACAAGGGTTAAGGGATAAAACACAGGATATATTCTCCTTTACTATCCTCCTGCACTGCTGAACCTCTGACACGCACACGCAACTTGCCAGCAGCCTGAGAATGGAGGTCAGAGGTTATCAGTACAGGAGGTGATAAGGCACAAATGTCCTGCGCTCTTGTCTTTAACTCTATAGACTCCCGTACTGATCTGCTCTGACCTTCATCCTGAGGCTGCCGGCAAGTTGCAGGACTTCAGTGTGTCGGAGGTTCATTAGTGCAGGAGGCTAGTAAGACAGCCCGAGAAACCCTGCACTAAACTATGCAGGCCAGTGGAGGAGCAGAGGGGGAGGAGCTGTCTGCAGCGTGCTGTGCCAAGGACAAGAGGAGAGAGGAGAATATCCCCCGCCAGGGGCAGCATCAGATGACTTAGTGGGGCCCGCACCTGCCGGGCGCTAATGCCGTCTGGGGGCCCCTACAGACGTGTTAAGGGTGTCTGCAAAAGCAATAGCTTTTACAGACAGCATTAACCGTCTGGGACTTCAGTGGGCCCCTGCCTGAGTGGGCCCGGGAGCGACCGCCCCCCCCCCCCCCTGCCCCCATCAAATTTCGCTACTGCCTCTCCTGGAGACTAACAATCTGTTTAATACTTGTCATTACTTTATTAGTCTCCTTTCCTGAGTTCTGAGCCTGCTGCTTTTTGCTTAAGACACAGAAAACTGTGTCTGAGGTGTCCTCTCCAACCCCACTATAAACTTCTTAATCCCTTTGCAGACTTCCATGTAAACAACATCCCTTGGCAGCTGTCACTGCGCTCTGTGATGCCAGGAGGCTTAGTCACAGTGAGGTCACCAGCAACTTGACCTGGGTGGCATTACAGAGTGCAGAGACAACCAGCTCATGATAATTTAGGAACATCTTCACCTTATTTAATATTAATTTGGGTGGGTTATCTCCCACCGGCCCACCCCTCATTGTGAATATTCATCTAGTACTCTAGATGTGACATTACTCTGGCGCTCTTCATTGCACCAAAAAAAAAAAAAACTAGGATTACTGCATGCTACATATTACATTACTAATTGCTTACATATTATACCTCCACACAAGGCCACATATTACTACTGAGTAATGACTGAAGAATACTAAAATACTGTTATTGACTGAAGCTACCATACCAAGACCAGTATTACCACAATGCAGTGAACTTATATTGGTAGACACAGCCCTGCATAGATGCTGTGCACATTACATAAGTGATTACAGAACTTGTTACTTCCAATCATGTATACTTTTCTTCACTTTCCCTTTTCTGCCTTAGACTGCCAGGAAGACTTATTCCAGTCACTACTCATCTCTGGAGAATTAACCATACAGCTTAAATTTCATGCTTTTTCAGCAACGTTCTCTCTTTTCTCTTCCTCTATACATTCATAGTGCCCCAAACAGTAATAGTGCCTTCTTTAGGTTTCACACAGTAATAGTGCTCCTCCTGGTGCCTCACACAGTAATAGTGCTCCTCCTGGTGCCTCACACAGTAATAGTGCTCCTCCTGGTGCCTCACACAGTAATAGTGCTCCTCCTGGTGCCTCACACAGTGATAGTGCTCCTCCTGGTGCCTCACACATAGTAATAGTGCTCCTCCTGGTGCCTCACACAGTAATAGTGCTCCTCCTGGTGCCTCACACAGTGATAGTGCTCCTCCTGGTGCCTCACACAGTAATAGTGCTCCTCCTGGTGCCTCACACAGTAATAGTGCTCCTCCTGGTGCCTCACACAGTGATAGTGCTCCTCCTGGTGCCTCACACAGTGATAGTGCTCCTCCTGGTGCCTCACACAGTAATAGTGCTCCTCCTGGTGCCTCACACAGTAATAGTGCTCCTCCTGGTGCCTCACACAGTGATAGTGCTCCTCCTGGTGCCTCACACAGTAATAGTGCTCCTCCTGGTGTCTCACACAGTAATTGTGCTCCTCCTGGTGTCTCACACAGTAATTGTGCTCCTCCTGGTGCCTCACACAGTGATAGTGCTCCTCCTGGTGCCTCACACAGTAATAGTGCTCCTCCTGGTGCCTCACACAGTAATAGTGCTCCTCATGGTGCCTCACACAGTAATAGTGCTCCTCCTGGTGCCTCACACAGTAATAGTGCTCCTCCTGGTGCCTCACACAGTAATAGTGCTCCTCCTGGTGCCTCACATAGTAATAGTGCTCCTCCTGGTGCCTCACACAGTAATAGTGCTCCTCCTGGTGCCTCACACAGTAATAGTGCTCCTCCTGGTGCCCCACACAATAATAAGGCCTCACTTTATTCCCTGTGAAAACAACACTAGTAATACCACCAGTGGGCCTCCCTTTCCCGCTGAGCCTGGTCACACTTTCACCGCCTGGTCTCTCCACTCTGGCTTCTACAACATGACAATAATTGGCTGGCACTTTAACAAGTGAACATAGTGATGAATACAATTATTTTCCTGTGAGTTGTAATGACAGCAGGATACCTTGCAGAGCTTTTCCGCTCTTGTTTGACATTACAGAGTTTATTCTTATCATTCCTGGAAGCATTGCACTGACAGGTTTATACCACTTTTGGAAGATTAGTCTGTCTTTTCATGTTGATACGAAAATGTCAAACAAGATTATAAAGTCATGCACCATACCACTACAACATCCATTTTTGAGACAAAATTCAAGGTAGAGATGAGGAAAGTCTCAGTAAGTGGAGGCTTGCTGAATCCTGGATGCTCGGTGCTCGAGGATGCATACAGCTCTAGGACTGCCTGTAAAACATGGAGACAGCCTAGAGTATGACTGCATCCATGTTTTCTGAGGAGCCCTTGGGCTGCATCCATCTCCTACAGCCACCTGGAGTCAAACGCAGAGAGTTCGGCTTCGGACGGACCTGAACTTACTGTAAGTTTGCTCATTTTTAGTCATAGATGTTTTAATCAGCAAAAAAACTAAATTCTTATGGCTTGGACTAGCAGGATATCTGCGGCTATAAGTTGATCTATTTGTCAACAGATCAAAACTAACACTAAAGTATCCCACTGACTAAAATAGGGTTTCTGGTATTCCTGGTTAAAAGAATATCCCTGCAGACCGTGCCACTCTTGCTATCAAAATAATAACTGGAAAGCTTGATGGAAACCCTAAAATGCAAGTCTTAACATGGTTTTATATCTGTGTCACATTGGTAACTACGCTGCTATATGTTTGTAGGCATAAGCTTCCTCTCACATTACAGTTTACAGAAAGTATACCCTCTTCCTCATATGTGGATCCTCCCAGGGGCAACATTGTGGCATACACCTTAATGTAAAATACTGTTTACAGTAAAGTCCAATTTTAATGTTGCAAAAAAAAAAAAAAAAATAGCAGAGGTAAAAAATATTATTTTAGAAAAATTTGTATAAAATAATTTAATATGATCACATCTGACATAAAGCATCAATTAAAAATACAAAGGATTCAAGATTACCTTCAGAATATGGACTACTACTCAAAAGGTGATTCTTTTTAGTATTTCCATCAGAAAGACCTAAAATTATAAAGCATAAGAAACATAAGCATAGCAATTCTAAAAACACAACACATTAATATTTACAATTTAACAAACATAAATAAACATATACATTGACAATTGCTATCAATACACATGATTAAAGATGATAACTGAGCATAAGTAAAATTATGACACATTTATTACGAAGATGTCTAAAATTTTATCGATATTGGAAGAGTATTACACAATGCTTAGAGAATATATTAAAGTGCCTCGGTACCAGCACCTTGCTACCCCTTAACCACCGGCAGTTTGACTGCCTGCCCCGCCTTATTGATAAAAGCAGGAAAACGCAGGATGTTATCTGCGAGAGTTCCGAAGTATGCACCTACCCTTAGGCTATGTTCACACTACGTAAAAGTACGGCCATTGTTGCCATTGGCAACAACGGCCGTACTTTATGCGGAGTGGAACAATGCCTTATTTTCAATGTGATCCCGGCCAGAGCGTATACACATCATATACGCTCCGGCCAGGATCCCATGCAGGGCCGCAAAGAACTGACATGTCAGTTTTCTGCAGCCACAATTCATTGAAATAGGGTAGGAAACCCTGTCAGTTCACACAGTGAAGCGAGCGGCTCCGCCCGCTCACTTCACTGTGTGCTATAGGAGGTTCTGCGGCTGGGAAGATCATCCAGCCGGTACTTAAGGTCTCTATACGTTGTGTAACCATAGCCTTAAAGTGGGGCATAACGTTTCATTATATATGAGCTTGAACCCCATGTGAAACCTTCACATTTTATTTATTTGTAAACATAATAGAAAGATACCACTAATTTAGACAAGTATAGAACTGTAACTGATTTTAGGGAAGAAGAAGGGAAAGAGGAGACATGATCAAAACCCTTAAATATGTTACAAGACTAAATAACAAACTTCCAGCAAATGTGGTTGATAAATCTAAAATATCTATCCTAAGATAATAAGAAAGGAAATACTGAAAGGGAAGACTATAGTAGATGGACCCAGTGGTCTTTTTCTGGCAACAATCTATAATCCTCTAAGGCTGTGTTCACACATTGTAGTCTCATTGCAGTACTGTCGCGATACTGAATCATTTAAGTGAAAATGCTGTAGTATGGTGAAAATACTGCAATGAAACTGCAATATGTGTAAATACAACCTGAATTAGTATAGGATTGTTATTTCCATTCTTTATTGCAGAACAGAGAAAAGAGAAACTGTGCTAGAGAGTAAACGAACTTGCGAAATTGATTTTTTTTTTAAAGGATGTATTTTTCCAATGTAGACATAACTAAAATTGACAATTTTGGCCGTGGCCTTTTTGGGGGTCAAAAACGCGGCATCCACATGTTAGCGGAGAGTCAATGGAGAAAAATTAAACACAACACCTGCATGATTTTTTTTTCGGTTTTGTTCTGCGTGTTTTTTTTTTTTTATTTGCGTTTTTCCACAGAAGCATTCACGTTTTCCCCCCCATAGACTAAATTCTTGGAACTTAGTACTTAACAACTGCCCAACAAGGAAGTACAACCATTAGAGATGAGAGCAATTTTAGTTCAGCATTGACTCCTGGTGGCTGAAGAAGTTGGCTGCAGTCCTAAGGCTGCCTGGAAAACGTGGATATAGCCATAGTCCGTATCCGTGTTTTCCAAGACTCCCTAGGGCTGCATTAAAATTCATCAGCCACCGGTATTCAAATACTGAATGATTAGACTCAAGCATGCTTGATTTTCACTTATCGCTAACAACTATCAAATACAAAGCGAAGACCTCCCATAACAAACAGATTTTTGGTAGGTTCAAAACTGAGACAGACAGCTAGGGAACGCTATATGCTTCTATAGCATGTTTATTTTTTTACCTCGTGTTGAAGTACCCATTTAATAGATGCAAAATGTTGAGAAATTGCTTACAGCTGCCTGTTAGTCCACATGTTTCATACCGGAGGTACTCTATTTTGGGCTATGATATTTTTTTTGCCGCTTGAGGTCTGAATGTTTTGTTTTTTAGATGAATAATCCAGTTAAACGCTTCAGGTAATATGCATAACTTGTTCTGCTCCAGGCATTTTACCTTTGGGTAAATTATTCCCTAAACATAGTGATGTTTCCATTTATTACTGCATTCTAAAACGCACAACAAGAACTTCCATAATATCCATTCATCTAGAGAATTTGCAGTTATAACATTTAAGGTTACTGTATATTCACACATTCAGCTGCTAGAATCAGAACAGCAGGCACATTTTGCTGTCACTGGTCGAAGGTAGAACCATGAATAATTTGGAAATTGTGCCAGCAAACCCCAAAGGCAAACACTTTGCAATCTTAGAAGAACATCACTGCATATTACGCCTGACATTTAGGAAGGTGAATATTTGTGGTTGTAAAATATTTCTAAATTAACCTTTTCCCACCTGGCATAGGAACTGTTCACCAGGGCTGTTTCTAGCGGAGGGCGCATCAGAAGACTGTACGGGGTGCTGACAGCTAGGGGGCGCTGGTAGCACCCACGGAGACCTTACTCAGCAGCAATGAATAGCATGCCACCCCCCCACCCCCCCAGACCGTCACCTGTACCCCTGGATTGCATTCAGCTCAGTGCCCATCACTTGCCTGGGCCACCACTGCCAGCCGCCATAACCTTGTACCTCATCATGGCAGGTGTCTTCTCCCTTAGCAGGGCCTGGATGTGATCTATCCCTCCTGCAGGCGCAGTGATATGAAGTCATTGCTCCTGCTGGTGGATCCATCCTGCTCCACACAGGCTGAAGAAGAGAGAAGATAAGAAGATAGAGGGACCCGCTCCATGTCAGGATTAGGGGAGCATAATGTCTTTTTTTGTGTTGAACAATGCAGGGGCACAGTATTACTATGGAGACAGAGCACAGGGGGCGTTATTAATATGAGTACAGAGCACAGGGGGCATTATTACTATGAGTACAAAGCACAGAGGGCATTATTAGTATAAGAAGACAGCACAGGGGAACAGTATTACTATGGGGACAGAGCTCTAAGGGCCCAGCACAGGGGGCATTATTGCTATAGAGGCACAACACAGGAGACAATATTAGTATGGGGGCACAACACAATGGGCATTATTACTAAGGGGGCACAGCACAGGGGGCAGTATTACTCTAGGGAGACAGCACAGGGGGCATTATTACTATGGGGACACAACACAGGGGCAATATTACTATGGGGCACAGCACAGGGTGCATTGTTACTATAGGGGCACTGCAGGGCAGGGGGTAGTTACTGTGGGGGCACAACAGTGAAGGGGTCATGGACTATGGGGGCACATCAGGGAAGAGGGCATTATTACTATGGGGACACAGCCAGACAGGGGGCAGTTACTGTGGGGCACAGCAGGGAAGGGGTTATTGACTATAGTGGCCCAGCAGGGAAGGAGGCATTATTACTATGGGGATACAGCTGGGAAGGGGGCAGTTACTGTGAGGGCACAGAAGGGAAGAGGGCATTGACTATGGTGGTACAGCAGGGAAGGGGGCATTATTACTATATGTCAAAACTCACAGCATCATTGTAATGGCCTTACAGGATGCAATTGGTGGTGCAGTGGGTCAGATTGTTCCCCCGCTATGTGATCCAATCTATTGTCAGGTCAGAGGTTGTACCAAAGGAGTGCTAAGTTAATGGATCAATTCAATACATAGGTAAAGCATTGTTCTATATGAGCAGTCGAGTTATCACTCATAAAAGTCCCCTAGGGGGATTACAAAGTGTTTTTCCAATAAATAAAGGTATTCCACATTAAAAAATAAAATCACCCCCCTCCAATTAAAAATAAAATAAAATAAAAAACAAACAATAAAAATATATGTGGTATCACCGTGTGCATAAATGTGCAATCTACTAAAATACACCAACGTTTACATTAATTGTAATACGGTATATATTACCATAAAATGAGGAGCATATTTAACAGTGTTACCACTTGCTCATCAATTGGGAAAAGAAATAAAATAAGCTAAATCTCTTAGTATGATGTATATACATAAGGGGATTAGTTTTGTGTTAATAATCTGCCTGCAGGCAGAATTCTCTTGTCCCCTAAGGGCAAATAGTACACTGTATCAGTTTAGCAGCACACATAACCCTTCACAATCGAAACTTACAATATGTTTATTCTAGCTGATTAACAAGGCTATGTTCACACAACATATCTTTTCGTAAAAGTACGGCCGTTGTTGCAATCGGCAACAATGACCGTACTTTTTATGAAAAGATCGGTTGCTTGTCTTCTATGGAATCTCAGCTGGAGCGTATACACATAGTATACGCTCTGGTCGGGACCCCTAGCGGCACCGCAAACAACTGACATGTCAGTTTTCTCTGGACGCTACTCTTTAAATAGTGGCTGTTGAAAACCATGTCAGTGCACACCGTGCACCATAGCGTACAGTGGAGAGTTCTGATGCGGGCGCGCAGGGATGCATCCGAATCAGAACTCTGCGGCCATAAAGATCATCCGGCCGGTACGGGATGATCTTTTCAGAGACCGGCCGTTTCATGACCCGTCTCATACATTGTGTAAAAATAACCTAAAGCTGTGTGATGTGTTTATTTTGAGGTCTGGTCCAATCATATCTGGACTGGGCTTCCGATCCTATATAAATACCTCCCTTAGTCCTTAATTTTACCGCTACCTATTGAGTTTTATCCCTGCTTCAGCTTGTACCTCTGCTATCTGTCTGTGAATCTCTGACTTTTGGCTTTGTTCTTTGACTTCCCTGTCTGCTGCCTGCCTAGACCTTTCTGTCTCCTATTGACCACCCAACTGCCTCTGATTTTGTACTTTTGCTGACCTTGATTGACCACTTGAAATTATTGTGTTTGTCTGTCTGTCTGTGTTGCATGTACCACCTATATCAGTGCTGGGACCGTCCTCATGGTTGTCCACAGCTGCCTAGGGCTGTCAGTGACAAGTAGGCAGGGACAGTCATCGGGAACAGAGCAGGGCTCACTGTCCGTGTCCTTGTCTTTCCCACTGGTTGTTACTGACTGAACTAACATGGCGTTTCTAATTGCACGTCCTGCCAACACTTTTTACTGGCCAGAGGTTCACATGGCTATGAGTACTTCATATCTACTGGCTACTATGTTTGCTATATCTTCTGTAGTACAACACATTGAAATAAATCTGATGGAAATCCAATTGAACTCTTCAGCCTTACAAGTAATGCAGTTTTTGATAAGTCCCTCACTTAATATATGGAGATATTGTTCTTCTAAACTGCGCTATTGTTGCGTGTCTTGAAGGAAAGGGCATACTTAATGTGCATTTATAATATCCAATTAAATGCTCCAGTACCTTTATATATAATTTTCAGCAAAACAACGCATGCCACCGGCTTTTCCTTCAGCTTTGTAATCATCCAAGAGGCAAAAGCAGACAGTAGGAACAATATCACATAAATTCCTTGCTGTACCAGCACAGTCTAGAACTAGGTATTTTCCTATGCATCCAACTTAAATCTTATTTTACTTGGCAGAATTAGTAGAGGAAATGATTTGTTTTTGTATCAAGGAATGCTCTCCAGGTGCAAATATGTTATACTGATATGGGTGACTGACTCAATAGTCACATGGTTATTTTTAATTGAAGGCTTGTACAGAAAAATACTGATATATAAAGCAAATAAAATAAATATATATTTATTATTATTAGAATATTATGATAATAATGAAAGAAGTTTTCTGCATAAATATTTTTATATTGGGGGAGAAAATAAAAACACTGGTACTCACCTGCCTCCAATTTCCTGCTGGTGTGCCATTCCCTCTGTTAAGTACTTTCTGCTTATGTCTTGACACATTGGAAATACCTGCTCAGCCCATCACTGGAAGCAGTACAGACAAGCTTCAGCCATTGATTGACTCTGCAGACAGTTCCTATATTCTGATCACACATTTCCTTTAATAAACATAATCTTCTGAAATTTTGCTTTCCTTTATGTCCTCAACATCATTCTGAAAAATTCTGATCCCTGAAAGGTTGTGTTTCTAAAAATCGGATTTAGGGTACAAACCCACACACCGTATACACAGCAGATACGCAACAAATACGCAGCAAATACGCAGCAGATTTGTTGGTACAGATTTGATGCTGTGTTCAGTTATTTAGATATAATCTGCTGCGTTTTTGCTGCGTATTTGCTGCGTGTTTGCTGCGTATTTGCTGCGTATCGCAGCAGTAAATACGCTGCTTATACGGTGTGTGGGTTTATACCCTTACAGAAATACAGATGAACTATGGATGTACTACAGATGCCCATCACTTATCTTTTAGCAGATTGTATGGGTGGATAGCAAGAGGAATCTACGGACATGGAAAAAAATACTGAACATGTGCATAAGGCCAAAGTCCTTCCCGGTTGTATCTTTTAAAATATGCCCAGTGCATTAATTAGGGTGAAAAATGACTTTTTAATCTGCAACAGCTGAGTCAATGAGGCGTGGCTTAGAACAGTGCTTCTCAACTCCAGTCCTCATGGCCCACCAACAGGTGTTTTGAGGATACGAAGAACACCTGTGATAATACCTGATGCACTGAGTATAATTATATCACCTGTGAAATACTAAGGAGAGCCTCAAAACATTACCTGTTGGTGGCATGAGGACTAGAATTGAGAAGCAGTGGCCTAGAATGTCCTTGCCCTAGGCCTGCGGTGCCTCTCCTTTTTTTCTCCCTGCCCTCATTGTCATTAGGCATACCCCTGGCCTGGAATTCTCCTATTCATTGCTTGTCTAAATAGTACAATTATGCTGCTTTGGATCGCTAAGGTGCTTGCTCACTGTTAAGACAAGCAATGTGTAGGAGAAATCCAGGGGGGGGGGGGGGGGTGTGTTCCTAATGATGAGGAGGGCGAGGAGGAAGAAAGGTGAGGCGTCGAACGCTCTAGGCCAAGCCTCATCGACTTGGCTGCTACAGATTAGGGCTGGGTTTACACTACATATATTTCAGTCAGTATTGTAGTCCTCATATTGTAACCAAAACCAGGAGTGGATTAAAAACACAGAAAGGATCTGTTCACACAATGGTGAAATTGAGTGGATGGCCGCCATTTAATGGCATATATTTGCTGGTATTTTAAAACAACGGCTGTTGTATTGAAATAATGGCAGTTATTTACTGTTATATGGCGGCCATCCACTCAATTTCAACATTGTGTGAACAGAGCCTTTCTGTGTTTTTAATCCACTCCTGGTTTTGGTTGCAATATGAGGACCACAATACTGACTGAAATATACGTAGTGTGAACCCAGCCTAAAAGATAATTTTTTACCCTAACTAAAGGCCCTATTCCACCAACAGATCTGACAACAGATTATCTGCCAAAGATTTGAAGCCAAACCCAGGAACAGACTTTAATTAGAGATCAGGTCATAAAGGAAAGACTGGATCTCCTCTTTTCAAATCCACTCCTGGGTTTGCCTTAAATCTTTGGCAGATAATCTGTCATCAGATCTGTTAGTGAAATAGGGCCTTAAGGCATCAGAAGCACGACTGGGAAGGACTTAATCTCATCAAATGGATGGTACCAGGCTTTAAGGGAGTGGGTTGGTGGATACAGTATCTTTTTAACCCCTTAACGACAAAGGGCGTATATTTACGCCCTAATGCCGGTAAGGGAGTTCAGAGCGGGGCCGCGCAGCGACCCCGCTCTGAACCGCGGTGGTCCCGGGTGCCGCTTGTAGCCCGGGACCGCAGGTATTAGCGGGCACGGTACGATCGCCGTGCCCGCTAATACAGTAATCAGATGCAGCTGTCAAACATGACAGCTGCATCCGATTACCGGATTCAGCTTATCCATGGTGTCTAGTGGCGGAGATCGCTCCCCGGGACCTTATCCCGGAGGAGCGATCTCCGTTTCTGAAGCCGGCCGGGGACCGCTCCAAGATGGCGCCGTCCTCGGCTCGGCACTCGTTTACTTCCGGCTGCAGCAGCCGGAAATAAACGAGTGCCTATTTCATGGATCTCTGCAGCATATCTATGCTACAGAGATCTCTATGAGAGATCAAAGCACTTATACTAGAAGTCCCCCAGGGAGGCTTCTAGTATAAGTGTAAAAGTTTAAAAAAGTGTCATTATTAGTAAAAAGCCCCCTCCCCTAATAAAAGTCTGAATCACCCCCCTTTTCCCAGGTTATAAATAAAAGTAAACAAATAAATAAATAAACATGTTTGCTATCGCCGCATGCGTAATCGCCCGAACTATTAATTAATCACATTCCTGATCTCGCATGGTAAACTGCGTCAGCGCAAAAAAATCCCAAAGTGCAAAATTGCGCATTTTTGGTGGCATCAAATCCAGAAAAATTGTAATAAAAAGCGATCAAAAAGTCGTATATGCGCAATCAAGGTACCGATAGAAAGAACACATCATGGCGCAAAAAATAACACCTCACACAGCCCCATAAACCAAAGGATAAAAGCGCTATAAGCCTGGGAATGGAGCAATTTTAAGTGACATATATTTGTTGACAATGGTTTTTTACAGGCCATCAGATACAATATAAGTTATACATGTTATGTATCGTTGTAATCGTAACGACTTGAGGAATATATACATAACAAGTCAGTTTTACCCAAGGGCGAATGGCGTTAAAAACACATTTCCCGCAAATAAACAAAATGCGTTTTTTTTTTTTCAATTTCACCACACGTTGAATTTTTTTCTGGTTTCGCAGTGTTCTTTATGCAAAAATTCAGCCTGTCATTGCAAAGTAGAATTAGTGACGCAAAAAATAAGGGCTCATGCGGGTTTCTAGGTGGAAAAATGCAAGTGCTATGGCCTTTTAAGCACAAGGAGGAAAAAACGAAAACGCAAAAATCGAAATTGACTCTGTCTTTAAGGGGTTAATGTATTTGATAAGGAAAATGGCTTTTTTATTTTATGGCCTTATTTTGCATCTATTTTACAGTGTAAGATGTTTATTTTTGTTTGCATATCTTTATTTGAAAAATGGCAAAAGGAAGTTATTTGAACTTATATTATGGGGTGCTTCATATTTTTTAAATTTTTTTTTTGCACTTTGTAGGCCTTCTAGAGAACTTTCATAAGCAATCGTTAGATTGGCATTGCATAGATTAGTTAGATTGGTGCTCTGCTAGCAGAGAGTGTCTGAGCCAGCACAGTCACTATGGCATGCATGGAGGGCTAGTAAAGCCACTGGCTGCATGGTAACTGATTGGCGTCCCACAATCACATTGCAGAGGTGCTGATTGGACACCTGACATGGGCAGCACCTCCCATTGTCATGTGTCTCACGTGTCCAATATATGTTTTCCAAATTTTGTGTATGTAGCTTATGGCAACAGTGATCTAGGTGTGCAACAAAATGGCGGAGTCTAATGCCATATTCACAGCAAACGAGAGCAGAGGAGTGATAAAATTCTTGTTTCTGCAAGGAAAGTCCACAAAGGATATTTATGGTGATATGTCGCAGACATTAGGGGACCAATACCCTTCATATTCTACAGTTAAGAGCTGGGTTGCAAAATTTAAAACAGGTCGCTTCAGCACCAATCATGAGGAACGTCCTGGGCGTCCGAGAGTGGTTGTTGTTCCGGAGATCGTCGATGTTGTGCACAATCTCATACTGAAGAATCAGCAAATTTCAGCTAAAGAAATAGCGGACATCATGGGGAGTTCTTGTAAATGTGTGTGTTATTATCCATGAACATATGAACATGAAGAAGTTATCTGCAAAGTGGGTTCCCTAATGTTTGACAACAGATCAGAAAAGCATGTGAGTGAACACTTTGTGGTCCATTTGTCAGTGTTTCTGGCAGTGGCGTCGCTAGGCAGTTTTATCCGGGGCTCCTGCCCCGGATAAAATGCCTGCTGCCCCGAATGTTTTCTCCCCCTGCATCTCCTATAGACTGTCAGTGAGTGAGTGCACTCACACTGACTCTGACTGTCCCGTGCAGTCAGAGTCAGTGTGTGCCGGTGCAAGCTGTTATCTGACTGGGCCCTGGTTCAGGCACTTACCCAGTCAGATGCCAGTCAGTGCGGGCACACTGCACACTGAATGTGACTGTCCTGGCCCCGCAGCAGGATGTGCAGCAGTCAGTGAGTGCAAGCTGTCATCTGATGGGGCTCTTACCTTACCCAGTCAGATGACAGCCAGTGCGGGGCCCCTGCTCCTGGAGAGGCCCAGTAGGCTGCCTCATGCTGTAGTCTGGGGTCCTGCTCCCTCCACATATGTTTCCTGCTGTCCTCTGCTGTCGGGAGGAGGGGGAGGGGCGGGAGGACACAGGAGAGCCGGGACCATGAGGAAGAGGGTGGCTGGACAGGAGCTGAGGACAACCTGATAAAAAGTAAGTGTCTATGTGAGTGTGTGTGCCTGCCTGCCTGTCCGTGTATGAGAACTGTGGATGTCTCTATGCAGTGTGCAAGTGTATGTGTGTAAAGTGTGCTTATGTATGTAAGGTGCACAGTGTGTGTATTAAACGTGTATGAATGCATGTACAGTATATGATATATGAGCAGTAAGTGTATGCATGTACAGTATATGATATATGAGCAGTAAGTGTATGCATGTACAGTGTGTGCATATGGTGTATGCATATGTGTACAGTATGTGTATGTGATATATGTGCAGTATGTGTATATGATGTATGTATATGGTGTATGTGTGTATATGATGTATAGAGTGTATGCATGTACAGTGCTGGTGTATATGATATATGTATATGGTGTATGCATGTATAGTATGTGTGTAAGTATGTGATGTATGTGCAGTGTGTTTAGGGTGTGTGTGTATGCATATGGGGTGTATATGATGTATACACAGGGGGACTACCAGCAGGGGATATTAAACCACCTTTGATGGCGGCCGGATGGGGGTGGCCGCTAGGTGAGGTAATGTGTATGTGTGGAGGATGGCCGCCAAATGAGGTAGTGTGTGTGTGTGTGTGTGTGTGTGGGGGGGGGGGGTGTCAGCCAGGTGGGGTAGTGTGTGTGTATGTGTCAGGTGGGGTAGTGTGTGTGTGGGTCAGGTGGGGTAGTGTGTGTGTATGGGTCAGGTGGGGTAGTGTGTGTGTGTGTGTATGAGTCAGGTGGGGTAGTGTGTGTGTGTATGAGTCAGGTGGGGTAGTGTGTGTGTGTGTGTGTATGGGTCAGGTGGGGTAGTGTGTGTATGGGTCAGGTGGGGTAGTGTGTGTGTATGGGTCAGGTGGGGTAGTGTGTGTGTATGAGTCAGGTGGGGTAGTGTGTGTGTGTTTGTATGGGTCAGGTGGGGTAGTGTGTGTATGGGTCAGGTGGGGTAGTGTGTGTGTATGGGTCAGGTGGGGTAGTGTGTGTGTGTATGAGTCAGGTGGGGTAGTGTGTGTGTGTGTGTGTATGAGTCAGGTGGGGTAGTGTGTGTGTGGGTCAGGTGGGGTAGTGTGTGTTTGGGTCAGGTGGGATAGTGTGTGTGTATGGGTCAGGTGGGGTAGTGTGTGTGTGTGGGTTAGGTGGGGGTAGTGTGTGTGTGTGTGTGTGTGGGGGGGGGGGTTACTGCAGGCAGAGAGGGGGAAATATATTACTATAGTGGATACAGCAGATGCATTATTACTATATAGGGAAAAAAGCAGGGGACATTATTACTATGGAGGGACACAGCAAGAAAATCTTCTTAGAAATGCTTTTACTTGGCAATTTTTCACCACTCGGGTGTACTGCGACTGGTGACAGTGACCCTGACAGGAGCTCAGGCCAGGTGGCTGCCTCTTTCTGTTTAGCCACAGTTGTTATGAGTGGCAGAAATAGAGCTGGGCTAATAGAGCGGTCATTGAGGTTACTAACTTCTGCACTGGGCTCCTTCGCTAACCATTTATGACGACACTCAGAGGGCCCGGGCCCCGGATGTTTTAGGACCCTAGCAACGCCCCTGGTTTCTGGATGGATAAGAACTTCCTGGATCAACTGGTCACTATGAATGAGACTTGGATTTATTTGTATGACCCTGAAACCAAGGAGCAATCAAAAGAATTGAAGCAAAGTGGTTCTCCTGGTCCAAAGAAGTTCAGGGTGCAAAGATCAGCCGCTAAGGTGATGGCGTCTGTGTTCTGGGATAAGGAGGGTGTGCTGCTAGTTAACTAACTTCAAAATGGTTCCACCATCAATACAACGTATTACATTGAACTTTTGGACCAATTGAAGGCAGCTCTGAAGGCCTAAGGACGAGGCAAGCTGTCCAAAGTAACCTTATTCCTGCAAGACAACACCTCCCCTCACACTGTACTAACGACCACTGCAAAACTGGTGGAGCTAGGCTTCCAGCTGATTGACCACCCAAATTATTAATCAGATGTAGCTCCCTCTGACTATCATTGGTTTCCAAACCTGAAGAAACACCTCAAGGGTACTAAATTACCCACCATTTCTGATGCCATGGCTGCTGCAGATGACAGATGGTTTGAGGCACAACTGAAATCCTACTTTTTGCAAGGCTTACAGAACTTGGAATACCGATGTAAGAAGTCTGTTGCCATCAGTGGAGAGTATGTGGAATAAATGTAAAGTTTCATCTTCCTATGTCATTTTTTTCTGGGTAAAGCCAAAGACTTATCAGCACCCCCTCATATACTGTGGGTAGTTTTGAAGAGGTTAACATGTCTTTTTTTATTGAAAATTTAACATTTTTTGTTCAATATACTGTACTTCTGTAGCCTGTTCAGCCTGATCTATTAGAAAATTGCAATTGAATAGGACCCCCAATCCTTAAAGCGTAACTGTCATATTTTTTCTTTATTGCAGAAATCAGTAGTATAAGCGATTTTAAGAAACTCTGTAATAGGTTTTATCAGCCAAAAAAGCCTCCTTCTGTACTCAAGAAGCAATTTCCCAGCCTCCCCCCCTGACTTCTTATCTGTGCATTATCAGGTAATATCCTTATGGAGGGGGGAGGGGCCGAGGGAGATGAGGGAGCAGGAAGAGGTGACATGAAGGTCCGCTGTTTGCACACTGTCTGGGCACCTAAAACGCAGGATTCTGGGGTCAGAAAGGTCAGTGCTTATCTATGAACTTACTGAGAGAAGATTGCAGGGTGTTGTGCTTTGCAAGACTGCTCCGTGTTCAGTCACTCCTAACAGCCCCTCCCCTCTCCATAGCCACATAATGGAGACAGAAATCCTGCTTCTTCTGAAGTGAGGGGGAAGGCTGGGAGATTGCTTTTTCAGTCCAGAAGGAAACTCTTTTGGTTTATAAAACCTATTACAGAGTTTCTTAAAATCGCTTGTACTATTGATATTTAATGTTTTAAAAAAAATGACCCTGAAATGACAGTTACGCTTTAATAGCTGTTGCTATGCTGAAATTGTACATATTATCTGTGTACAAGTGCAGCAAAACTCTATTCCCCCTCCTTGCTCCTAATGTTTTCTATCTCAAAACAGCTTTACTAGATGCCATACCCAATGCCAAACATAGAAAGCAATGGGCATGGCATCTGGTAAACTAGACAGAAATTCCCTGCTGCTGCCTGTGCTGCTGAATATAGACATCAGCAGGGAATAGCAGAGGCACGTCTGCTCTGTACACTTGGCTTTTCTCTGTGATTACATGGCACTGACCCTGCTGCTGTCCTTAACCAGCAGTACGGGCAGCAGCAGGGAATAGAGTAGCCACACCTTCACTGACACATAGCTGTTCCTGGAGAGGATGCCTAGCCTCCATCTACCTCCAGTGCTCTGTTCACACGCAGCCTAAGTGATACTACTGCTTGAAAATAAAGAAAAGTCAAAGTAAAGACTACAAAAGTGAGTGGTCTTTGTTTATATATTTGCACTCACATGAAGTTGTATGATCGTGAAGCTGGGATACATTGTATAAATAAGCTGTTCCTGGTAATTACATTGTTTAAGATAGAGAGCACAGAGAAAATCACAGCTAATGTGTACAGATTAAACATAGCAATGGCATTTTCAATTGGGGGAAGCACACTGAACAAGTTAAAGAAATATTTTGAAAAACACTTTAAATTATCTAAATGAAAATAGATACAGATACAAATACAAAAACAGATAACCTTTATCTCTCCTTATTTTAGGATTTTTTGGCTTTTGAAGCACTTACTAGTTTTACATTCAGTTATTGTCTCAAGTTGCAATGTTGTCAAATTGCCATTTTTTGTTTTGTTCACATATATAAAAATGAAACTGAACACCGCAAAGATGTTTTCCACTGAATTCAATGGGAAAAACTGATATATAAGTGGATTATACACACATAACAATTTTGTGAAAAACATAAAAGAAAGGAATGAAAAATAAAGACTGCAGGCTGCAGGCTATAAACATAAAAGAAAGGAATGAAAAATAAAGACACAGACTGCAGGCTATAATTTACAAACAATGATTGGAAATGGTTTTCTTGGAAGAAACATGTGAGTAATCATCAATTTTCCTGCAGATTTAAAAGATTAACCACTACCCATTAAATGTGATAGGTTGCCTGTTTGATGCAGGAGAGGACAAGTCCTCCAGAGACACATATGCTCTTTTTAACTGCTGTCCACTGTGGTCAAGGGATTAGGACCATGACCAAATATCCCCCGTTGTTAACTCAAAATTCTCTAATAGCATATATGCTAATAGGTTTTCTAAACTGGACAAGATGGGGTTCACCTGTCTAAAGGCCCTATTCCACGGAAAGATTATCGTCCGTATTCGGCCGATATCGGCTGCTACGGACGATAATCGTCCCGTGGAATAGAGTGCAATGATCAGCCGACATCGTTCATGTCGGCTGATCGTTGCAGTCGCTTGTTTTTCAACATGTTGAAAAACAAGCGACTGATACAGCAACGATCTGCTGCCGTCGCTCCGTTGAATAGGAGCATCGGCAGCAGACGCTGCTGTATCCTATGGGCTGCCTGGACGGTCAGCGATCACCCGGGAGGCCCCCCCCGGCAGCTCCCCGCCGCCCCTCCCGCACTCACCTGCTCGCTGCCGCCGCTATTCAATGCGGCGGCAGCGAGCGGGGAACGAGGAGCAAACGAGCACTGAGAGCGCTCGTTTGCTCCTCTAGACGACCCATAATATAGGGTCATTAGAAAGTTATCCTCTATCTCAGTGGCCAAACCACCATGATCTGAAGAGTGGGGACCCAAGTCTCCTGTTAAAATAAGGTGGTCCTAGATTCACTTTTTGCAACTGCAGTACGACTCCATTCACTTGTATGAGTGATAGAGTTGCACAACAGGCGATGTGATGCAGTGGTTCCTGGGAATTGTGTAGCCCCAGCTTTATCCTGGTTGACAACTAGTGATGAGCGAACACGTTCGTAAACATTCGTATGTTCGTAATCCTGATAATCTGTACACATTTGCATAAATCTAGACGGAAACGTACACAACTGCGTAATTTACGCCTGTGTGTAGACCAAAACGTATGCTTCCACTGTATGTTCGCTATTTGTTGGAGAATGTTCAGCAAACACGAACTGATGACGTTAATATTTTTATGTTCGTGATCCGAACCTGCCAACCACAACAATCCAACACAGCAGTGCCACTTGTTATTAAGGCCCCTACACATTCTACCATCAAATCTACATCATTTTATTTATGTAAAAAGTCAAAACAAACAATATTTACTAAGCAGTCTCTCATGTGTAAAATTACTATTTAAAGTGACAGGCAACTAATTATGAAACTGATATAGTCCTTTCAGAGAGCTTTAAGTTGTTCCTTTTAACAATTAGTCTACAAGCACTCATTTTTTCTGATATTGTAATTCTTTCTTGGTATTGGTGGGCTAACTGTGGTCTGCACATATATAATATACAATGACTTCATTTAAAGAGTGTATTATAGTAAGAAGATAAATCCTTCTTTAAATGACTTTCTGACTAGATGTATTGACAGGATAGGATATATCTTGTGACAGGCTCTACACATCTATTCTGTTAAGTTTATGTTGTGCAGTCCAGCTAGCACAGTACAATAAATGTAATTTGAACAGGGATTTCTCTTCTGTCAACTGACATGTAGAGAAAATCAATAAATAATTTTTTTAAATGACAGACTGTACTTCAGTGTGCCCTATAACAAGTGGGAATCAAAACCTACATGTCATTGTCTCCTTTTGTGCTGAACTTCTTATAGCGATCTCATTTTAAAATATTTCTGTATAGAAATGACAGCCCTTTAATGAGTTGCATAATAAAATGAGTTATGTATGACAGCATATGCTTAACGGTAATTACCTTAGATCTTGCACATTGCATGATATCACATTGTACCGTTACAAGCACCAGCATGCTGTCATGCACAAACAAAGTATATACAATACTTCTGAGACAAATGTATTCTCCATGGAGAAATATAACACATTTCCTATGGTTAACATAGAGGCTGTTATTCAATGAATTTAATGGGTCATGTTGAGGGTAATGTGAGCTAAAATTATGAAAAAGGCATCCATAAGGTTGGCTCCACATTGATTTTCAAAATGATGGTACCCAAAGCCTTTCTTGAACCCCATCAGGAATGGGCTAATTTTGGCCTTAAAGTGTAACTGTCATTTAAAATATCTTTGAGGAAATAAATAGTACAAGTAAATATAAGAAACTCTATAATAGGTTTAATAAGGCAATAAAGGTTGTTTATCCAGCTTCCCCTCACTTCTTATCTGTTCATTTTCAAGAAAAATATATCTACATTACCGAGAAGCAACGTGAATATGGGTTTGCAGTTCCCATAATGGGGAATGAGTAAGCAGGAAGGAGACAAACAGCTCATACAATGAAGACTTTGTGGTGATAGAAAATGCTGGATTCACATGTTAGACTGCTCGGTGCTGGTCTGCTAACCTCTGAAGTTTTGGTACAGTAAGGTACAGTAAGGTAGTGTTTATCCACACTGCAACTGCGCATAGGAAATGCAGACACTTAGATGGAGTTTGTAGGGTGGCATATACTAGTGATAGAATGGGCAGATATAGTCAGGCTCATCTTGGACATAAAGAGGACAGCATATCCTAAAAAGTCCCCTGAAAAGACATTTACACTTTAAGGACCAAGGACCATCTTGCAAATCTGACCTGTCTTCCTTTTTTGTGAAAACCTATCCAAGTTACTTTGAGATTGCTTTTTTGTGACATACTGTATTTTATGATAATGTTAAATTTTGGGTGCTACATTCAACCTTTTGATTTTGAAAAAAATCCAAATTTTCATAAAAAAATTGGAAAATGTAGTATTTATCAAAATTCAAATTTTCCTAAATCAATTTTATTATTGACCTGTTCAGTTCAAAATTGGATTTGAAAGAGCTGTATGTTAAAACCTCCCTTAAATCACCCCATATAAAAAACATTCCCTCTCAAAGAATAATAAAAAAAAAATAACGTAATACATAACACAAGTTGTGTCATTTTTTAACCATTTAGTTGAATCACAAAGACAAATCCACAGTGGAAATAAAAAGTAAAAGTTAAAAAATGTTTGTGCAATTTTTCAATTAAATCATTTTTTGGTAGTACAGCAGGTTATAACTAAAAATTTTAACTCAATATTTATTACACTAAATCTGTAGTTTACACAAATTTCCTATATGTGGCCCTAGTGAGCTTCTTGTGGCAAACACAGGCCTCAGAAGTTAAGGACTAGCTTGTGGATTTTGGGGCTTTGCTTTTTTTTTTTTACAGTGTTTTTCAGGCACTGTATTGGTTGTGCAGCACAGAGGTGCCAAATATAAGAAACACCTCTCAGGAGACCCCATTTTGGAAACTATACCCCTCAAGGAATTTATCTATGGGTATAGGTCGTGTTTAGACCCCACAAGTTTTTAAGGAAAGTGTTTAATATTAAGCAGTGTCAATGAAAATTTAAAACAAATGGATATACTCACCCCAAAAGTACTCCATATGGGGTCATAAAATACAGTTTAGATGCATGGCCGGGCTACAAAGGAAAGGAGCACCAGTCTTCTTAGTGCAGATTTTGCTTGAATGGTTTTGGGATGCCATGTCCAGTTGCAGAGACCCCCATGGTACCAGTGCAGTGGAAATCCCCTAGACATGACCCTATTTTCTAAACTTAACTCCTCAAGAAATTCCTCAAGGCCTTTACTGAGCATGTTGTCCCCACAGGTATTTGAGCAAAGTTTTTGGCCCTGGGCCACAAGAATGAAACAGTATTTTTTTCACAATAATATGTAGTGTAGCTCAAAATTTTTTTTTTTTTACAAAAAAAAATCAGGAGAAAAGGCCCCTGAATATTTGTTTAAAGATTGGCAGGGGTCTCATCACCAAGACCCCTACTACATGTCAGTATGACTCCTCAGAAGTGACAATTACCCTTTAAAAAGGACATTCTTTAACTCTATAAATATGTCACCATATTTTGCAGACCATTATGGTCTTACTCTGTCATTGATGGGTACTCTGGCAAATTTTTATTTTTCCAAATCAACTGCTGTCAGAAAGTGCCTGAGATTTGTAATTTACTTCTATTTAAAAATCTTTAGTCTTCTGGTACTTATCAGTAGTGATGAGCGAACATGTTCGTAAATATTCGTATGTTCGTACAAACATGATGCTTATTGATCGCGTTCGCCGATCACGAACAATTTGTTCGATGATCGTAATAGTTATAATGATAATTTTCGAATGTAATCGAACTTGCGAACGTACGCCACTGCGTAATTTACGCTTTGCACCGGATAATTTGTATGCTTGTTCCTAACTCTACACACAAAACCTGTATGCAAATGAGTACAAATAAAACGCTTTGCTCCTGATAATCTGTACGCATGTGCGTAGACTGAAACTTTCGCTTCTACTGAATGTTCGTTATTTGTTTGTGAATGTTCAGCGAACACGAACCGATCATAATCATTTTTTTATGTTCGTTACGATCCAAACCGAACATTGGGATGTTCGCTCATCACTACCTATCAGCTGCTGTATGTCCTGCAAGAAGTGGTGTATTCTTTCCATTGTCTGTTGCCACCTTTGTCCATGACAGAAACTAATGAGAGCAGTAGAAAATCCCCTTTCCTGCTTTCCAGACTGGAAAAAATACACTACTTTCTGCAGGAAATATAGCAGCTGACAAGTACTGGAAGACTGAAGATTTTTTTTATAGAAGCAAAACACAAAACTGTAACCCCATAGATGCTGCAGCCACGATGGCTGCAGCATCTATAGGGTTAACTGCCTGCATCAGAGTGCAGCTCTAGTGCTGACAGTTTTAGCAGGTGCCCAGCTATCGCTGACAGCCATTATGAGCTGTTCTATTGATGGTAACAAATTCAAAAACTTGGCCAATGTCTCATAATAATGAGTTATCAATTTATATTGTTTACTTTTAATTGCTTAACATACTATTAATCATCTTTTATATTATGTTTCTAAAAATAGCTTAGTCATAATATTGTATAATATGCTTTTAACTGTTATATGTGCCATTGTAAAAAGTAGTAAGGAACCACAGGTCATGATGCTTACGTCACAAGAACAATTTTTTTTTTTATCAATTTCTGCAAGACTTCCCTCCATTGTGCAAGAATAGCAATACAGAGTTTAAATGTGTTATGGATACAATAAAGAAAATTAAGAAAAGCATTATAAAGAAAAGCATTAGTAGGATGAAGTACATAATTGTCATATATGTAATTATAATATGCTTAATCAAAATGAAAAATTATGTCTAATTTGCTGGCTATACAATTCCTAAAGCTGTTGGCCACACAATTGTTTGCCTAACAGATATTTCCCCTCATTCCCACATGCATGTTCAGCTCGGAATGGTAAGAAGGGAGAAATCTGCTACTTGATGCCACTAGTGGTGGCTTATCTTGCCAAGAACAAAGTGATGGGGGATATTGAAGCCCAACATGCCCACCTTTTTTAAACTACAATAATAAATTAGGGAACATTAAACATAAAGCAGTATTCTGGCCCCAACAAAAAAAATATAAAATTGAACACATACTCATCTGCCCCGATTCCCCACTGCTGCCTTTCCAAATGTTGTACATTCGACTCCTCACTACTGGTTCCTGTGCTTCATCCACTCTGCAGGAACCACTTCCTCGGCCAATCACTTAATTGTGAGCCTGTGAGCTTGTTTTATTTTTTAGCACCCTGACGCACATTTTTTTTTTTTGAGGTTGAAATTCCCCTTTAATTTTGTGTTGTGCTGTATTAAATATGAATACAATACATACACATGTAAAGCTATCACACTGAACTGAAGATAATATGTCTGGCCACTTTCATATAACTCTGTATTCTGACTCAAATATGCTAACATTCTATTGTTGCCCTCCATGTTTGTTGAAGACACCATTCACTACAAATATCTTATAAGCAAGATTTAATATATCAAAAGGGGAACTCCCTGAAGTATTTTTTTTTACAGAGGATCTTTCATTTTCTGTTACAAATAAGTTTCTTGAAAAATCGATCTGCTGTAGTCTCTTATGAAATTGAGTTTTGTTTTTCAGCAGCATAACATGTTATAACTTGATAAAACAGTACTATATTTTACAAACTGTTCAGCCTTTATAAAAAGCAAAACAAAGCAAGTCTATTATAAAATTGAGTAAGAGTCTGAGTACATAGAAAATATGTAGTTCAAGCTTTAGACCCAAATAATCACAATAAGTATCCCTTAGGCTCTAAGTTATAAAAGCTGAGGAAGGTAAAGTACATTGGTATATTTTCCTTCTTCTTTTCCTATAGGATAATTGACAAGATGACGTCCGTCCAAAAAATGGCAAAAAGAAAGACATTGGGCCACATGTATCATCCGGCGAACGGATGATTTTCGGCGGAAAGTGCCGATTTGCGTATTTTTTTTTATACGCAAATGGCCGATCTGCGAATAAAATATTCGCAAATCGGCACTTTCCGCCGAGTACGCCAGGGGGGCGGAAAGGGGGCATGTAGTGGGCGGAACGGAGGGCGCGGACTCAGAGTCCGCGCGATTTACCGTCCGTTCCGCCCAAATGTACGCCGAAAACCTACTCCAGTCCTCAGCTGGCGTAGGTTTTCGTCGGTGCGCACCGGCGCGCACGGGATTTATGTAGAGGCAGTCCGCCTCTACATAAATCCCCGTAGCGCCGGAGCTGCGGGGGCATTTATAAGTCCGGCGTAAAAAACGCCGGACTTAATAAATGCCCCCCACAGTGTGGTTGTGGCCTGTAAATAACAAACGTGGCATATTTTTTTTCCAGTTTTACTACAAAGAAAAGTTGGGGAACGGCAGAATATAGGAAATACCTATCAGTAGATAACTCAGGGGCTATGTTTACACTATGTTTTTACAGCTCTGTTTAAAATGACTCCCGTCATTTTGAGTCTGAAATGACGGACGTCATTTAACTGTCTGGCCTCCCCTTGCAATGACGACTGTTGGTACATTATTCTAGTTTGGTTACTAATTGGACTTTGAGTAAGGCTTAATTGAAAAGTCAATTGAATTTAATAGTAAAAATGAAGAAAGGACGGTGATAATAGAAAAACTTTGTGTGAATAAAAAAAATTATCTCCACTGTTTGCAAAAGATGTCCGAAAATAATTGTCATGATCATTATTTTGACGTCCGCACAGACAACGTCCATCATTTAATGCTTTGTGTGCATTGGACGTCTGTCATCCCATTGTCAAATAAATCGCGACAAAAACGGACGTCTTTTTATATAGCAGAAGCATCCGCCTTTTCTCTTTTTTTTTTTTTTACGTTGAGTGAACATAGCCTCAGGGTCATATATTTATTCCAGAGTGTACTCACCTAGTAAGAAAACCTGTTTTCATTGTAAGAAAGCATACAGATAAACGTTTGAAAACCAAGGTAAATTTTGTGAAACAGACAGACATCTGTACATCGATATCTGTGAATTCCATTTGGACATCACAAATAAAGTGTGAGGACACAGCAGAATATTTTGTCAGCGCGCTTAGAGGGGATGATTGACAGACAGAGAGGTCCCTTACTGTCCTCTCTGCCTGTCAATCATCCCCTCTGAGCACGCTGACAGGCAGAGAGTCACTAGATACGGGAAGGGAGACGCCCAGATGACTACTTCCCTGCCGCTGCTTGTCACGCGTCCGGGGGATTAAACAGCTTTTTTGGGGGTATACAGCTACTGCTGCAGCCGTGGTACGTGCCGTGGCTGCTGCAGGAGCTGTATACAGCGGTTCAGGGAACCATATCAGACTGACTGGGCTGATTGGTTCCCTTTAAATATCTGGATGTAAGTTATAAAGTGAATCAGGATGTTGAGTACTTAGTTTCTATTACAATTGATAACAATATCAATTCAATATTCTTTAGGGTAAATCAGATGATTAGTTCAAATAAAAAGTGGTTATTATAAATTATTAATTTATACGTACATATTACAATTGCAAAATCATAATGGCTGCTATTTATGATTTCTATAAAAGACCAATATATATCAGTACTTTTAATAGGTATATACTAGTTCATCATATAACTTTTGTGCAAGAAGATCTCAGGATCAGGACCAACCTTAGGAGTGTGCAAACTGTGTAACTAAAAAGGAGCATCACCCCATCAATCAAAAGGGGTGCGCTGATAGGTGCTGCGCTGACTCCTTTAACTGTAAGCGTGTCTAATGACATGCTCATAGTTGAATAAGGCGCTGTGATTGACACCTCGAGACCCCTTGCTCCTCATGCTGTTAATCACTCTTGTTACTGCGGGCAGCGCTATGCTCCGTACGCCTATGTTCCACTGCATTTCATATTATCTTTCGGCTTCCGAAGTGGTAAATTTGAGAAACCTGTTCAGCCTATGCATGCTTTATTGGAACTTTGTTAAACTTAAAAATATACATTCTTTTTCATAACTAACAACCAATATGAACAAGACAAATTCCACATGGACAGTCTCCCAGTATAAGTAGATTTATCCAGGCCTCCAAATGTCAAGTGTACCTAACTGTAAAGGGATACAACTAGAGATCAACAAATCGCTTATGTAAACGAAACAATCGTTTGATCAGTGCTCCACTCATCCGCGCTGCTCTACTCCCTGCCACTCCTCCCAGGATGCCGGGAAAAGCTGGATCCAATCCTGTATCTTTAGACACAACCACCACTCCTATGCTGCTAAAATTTTGCAATTCACTAATAAATTTAAACTGGATTTAAAATCCTTTAACATTTTTATTCTCATCCATAATAATTGTAACCCTTATTTTTAACAATATAAACAGCTGAATATAAATACAAACAGGAAAATTTTAACAACGTATGATCAAGGCAATACTCATTCCATACACAGGTATCAAAGTGGAGCCCTCATTTATTTACTGGAAAAGCAACAGCTGCCTGACTGAAATGAGATCTTCAAAGACATGCCGCTGAAAAAGTCATTGCAACAATATAAACAACACATTACAATTTTTCTTCCAGAACATGGCAGGGAGAGAGAGGTGATGCAATTACTAGAGATGAATGAGCTGTTTCAGTAAATAAGTGATTGGATTTGCTGAACTTAAGCTAATTTGTGAATTTGCTATGGTGCACAGTATGATCTTCCCTGCTAGACAGCTAGTCAGATGGCGGAAAAAGTGATCACTTTACCACATTATATTTAAATGTATGTTAAATCTCAGGCTATCATTCACTCAGCTCACTGCTCTTGAATTTATAAGTAAGCCGGCTAGAATGAGAAGATGAGGCCCCCAAACAGGGAAACAAATTGTGTTTGTGATAAAGCAAGGTTAGTGTAGACATAGTGTATGGCTAGATCACAGGATTACCATGTAAAACATTGTATAGAGGACTTCTTAACTTTTTTCGAATACTGAACCGAATAGCTCTTAAAAATTCCATTACAGATAGGTTTGCAGCTAAATATCAATGACATACAGCTTCCAAATATTTAAAGAGGTTGTTCAGTAAAAACAAGAGATCGAGAGGGGTCTGATCTCCATACTCCCTGCCAATGTTCGTATCAACCCCTGTCTCCTTTGTTATGAATACAGCAGCGAGACGGCACATGACCTGCGGCTCCATTGAGAATGAATGGAGCCGCTGGAGAGAGGCAAGTACAACACTAGGACATGGAGAGAAAGGAGCTGTTGCACATCACACCTAGGGCTGACACCAATGCCTCTCGGCTACATTTAAAAACCAACGCCAGGATGTTGGTATATAATTTGATCAAACCATATTGCCTCATGAACCACGTGCAGGTCCCCTGGCCCACATGAGTCCCTACACTAAACCAACACTGTGTTGATCAGCGACCGCCAACCCTGCAAAGAGAGCGCAAGCAGGGAGGCCATAGAATGGCCTTGCAACCCCACTGTCACAGGACCCCAAGGGCCTCCCCAAACCCAGCAGCCGCCGCCAGCGGAGAAAGCGGCCACCAAGCAACACAAGTTTGAATAAGGGCTTACAACTCACCACTGCACCGGAGGTAGAATGGGAGAACTAGGAGGTTCTTACCATGTGTGCACAGGTACTTTCTGCTAGTACAACACTCTGCTCTTTCCAGTGGCTCCTTAGGAATGAAAAGGGCCGTGGGTCACATACCGTACCTGCGGCTGTAGTCATAACAAAGGAGCTGGGGGCCAATACAAAGATCGATGGGGGGAACAGAGGTCAGACCCCTCCGCGATCCCTACTTGTCCCCTATAAGTTAGTTTTGCCTGGAAAAACCTCCTTAAACCAGATAGAGGCAATTCATCACTTGTGGGGATTTTTGACATCTAGTTTACCTGTATAAGTTCTCTATTGTATTTTTAGATCGCTCACCTGATTTATTAAATTATTGCATTGTCTTTGATAATTTTGGTTGCATCTTTCCCATGACAGAAAAGACAAATGTCTGTTGTAATTTCTGAAGGCCGACAGCATAGAGTCTGCTTTCGATAGTGGTTTATGGCTTAGTTCCCAGATTGTCTTTTTTTTACATGGAAAACGGTTGTCTTTAAAAAAAGACATTTGTTTTTAATGATCTTAATAATTAGAAACATCTATCGTTATCAAAGGATGGACAGTATTCACGTAAAAAAGATGTTGTAGGAACATAGCCTATTTGATTTTTTGCAAAATGTAGCATCAAAATCAAATTTTCACAATTTATAAATTTGTCGTTATAATTTTTGGGCAACAACTGTTGCACAAAGATTTGCACCGAAATGAGTAAAAACTGCAAGATTTTAGATTTTTTTTTTTTTAATGCATAGGGATTACAGATTATACTGTTACACCTGCCTAAGTGTAACTGATCTAACAGCATTTTTATTAATAGCAGTTACATATCTGCTATCTTTAAGCAAAATTTTATAAGAAAGAATTTAAATTGCTGTATAAAAATGGCTGCCATTGCTAAAATGTGTAAAATAGTTATGAAAACTATAATGCTCATAGCAGAGAAGAAAAAAAGATTCCTTGCCAGTCTTTCTTGTGTACTGAGTCCATAATTCATGTGTCAGGAACTGTTACTGGTGCTAAACTATCATACAAATTTTAAAATCAGGCTATACACTGGCAACATACTTGTGAGACTAGTGTTAAAGCGTGGCATTACTAGCATTAGTATTTTGTCGCTCAGTTTAGTAAGAAAAAAAAATGTAAAGGGTTATTCTTAATTAACATAGTTACATTTGTAGGGCTCATCAAGTTAAAGCAAATAGAGAGGAAAGGAGTGGCATATGAGGAGAAGAAGACAAATATTCTAAATGAATGTATGTACAAAACTATTAAACTTGAGCCACCCTTTTAGTTTAAATATGTTAGTTGAGATGGTATTACCCATTTAACGATCTGTCTGCAAAACTTTTTTGAAACAAACTTATAAAACTCAGAAAACCCAACCTAGCCAGTTTAAATCTAATTTTTGATTGATGTAACTAAGGAGGCTTTGACATCATGTTTAGGTATAAGTATTTCAGTTTTTTTCTCCAAACTACTGTACTGTATGTTAGAAAAAGCACAGGTAAGTAAGAGGTCTCACATATTTTTCTATAAGACATAGATTTTCTCATTGCCCTTTTTTTTTTTTTTTAAAGAAACATATTCAACTGTAAGAGTAACCCACACATTTTAAAATGACATCTCTGCAGTTTACAGAGCACAAATAAAAAATACAGTTACTCAAAGTACAGTCAGTGTGCATTTCTTTACCTTTCCCATGTACGCAATTAACAAACATTGCTCCATCAAAAATTAACAAAGAATGTCTGCAAGATAACCTGCAGCTTTGGACTTAGAACCTTAGCAACAATAGCAACTGCAACACATGAAAGTTTTAGTAACAAACTTGAGGCATGATTTTACTTATCCTCATAATAGCGGTTCTTGTACTAGCCTAATGGGTACTTAGTACTTTTCTAGCCAGCCACGAGGGGGGGCGTTAGGAAGCGTATCCAAAATTGCTCCACCCGCAGGCAGATAGAGTATTGAGCCGAGCAGCAAATACAGTCTCAATTAACCCCTTAACGACATCGGGCGTATATATACGCCCCCGCAGGGTGGGCTTTAACGCAAACGGGCGTATACTTACGCCCGATGTTTCCCCGATCGCTGTGTGTTCACACACAGCGGTTGGGGAAGATGGCCTGCTATAATGTATAGCAGGCCATCTCTGCTCGTCGGCTATATCAATACAGATCAGCATATAGCAGCTAAATTCAGCTTTCCGGGTCATCGGTAACCCGGTGACCCGGAAAGCAATGGCGATTGGTGCTGTCCGAGATAGCACCAATCGCCATAAGTGTCCCCACCAAAGATGGCGCCGATGCCACCCCCACGATCGCCGTAATAGGTGGGCCAGTACCGGCCGGCCCATCACGGCGATCATACTGTAAAAACACAGTTTTGCCGGGTTCTGCACCCCTCAGCTAGGTAGCTGAGGGGTGCAGAACAGGTGTGTGTGGTGCAGGTGTACCATACTCACCTGATCTGGGCGTCTGGAGCGAAGATCTGCGGTCCGCGCCGTCCTCGCGTCTTCTTCGCTTCACTTCCGGGTTCGGTCGTTCAGCGTCGGAAATCTTCGGAAACGCTCGGGTCCTCGGGTTCGGCGGGCCTCGGCAATCTCCGGCAGCGTCACTCTACTGCCCACTAGCGGCTGATCAGTGAATATCAAATATAAAAAGATTTAAAAAAAAAACTTTTTTTCAAAATTTCTTTTATTTATTTTTTTGCGCCCTAACGCCGCTGAGTGCTGATCAGCATCGCACATAAGTGCGCCGCTGATCAGCAACTCCTCCATTTTGGTGTAGGGGCGTTTTTTCCCCCCCTATATCCTACCGCCACTGTCTGCTGATAAGTGCTGCACATAAATGCGGCATTTATCAGCAGCTCCTTTCTTGGCGTAGGGATATTTTTTCTTACTGTCAAAAAAACACGTAAAAAAAACACTACACTACACCACACTACATGGAATAAAGTTTTACACTACACTACATTACACATTTACATACCCCATATACCAATCCCCATATAAAGATGGCCCCCAGGGTGTTTTCGGCGTCAGAGGCATATGTTATTATTGCCTCTGACACCGAAACAGCCAGTGAGGATGAATGGGGGGATCCTTCGTTCCTCTATTCATCCTCATCGTCCTCATCATCCAGTGACGTGTCTGGGGGTAGCGTAGCGTACGCTGCCCCCCAGACACGTCTTTTCCGCCAGAACCATCCCAATAAGAGATCACGGTATGGCGTGAAATTCTACAAACTCTGTGAGCGTACCTCAGGGTGCACTTACAGATTTAGGCTAGGTTCACACGATGTAACTGTGCGGCTGTATTTTTTATGCGGCTGTAAATGTGCGGGTGAAACTCCGGCCGTGGGAAAAAATAGACATGCGGCTCAAAACATACGGTCATTTACTTGGAAATCTGGTTCAACTAAAAATAACAAATAAAATGTTAAGAAAGTGATGCAAACACCTCTGGATGCATCTGGGAAAGCAGGGAACACAGTTTACATGAATCGCTATTACCGGGGTTTGCGATCCTCTGCACTATAGCCGATGTCTCTCATGGTTAATATATTGAACTAATAAAACACATTTTCTTTCTAATAAAGTCCCTTTTATTGTTCAATAATTAAATGTAAATGATTCCATCATTTTGCAATTAAATATACTGTTAAAATAAATATATATATAAATAAATGTATATTTATATATATATAAATTTTTTGACAGTATATTTAATTGCACAATGATGGATTCGTTAGAATTAAATTATTGAACAAAGAAACTGTATTTATTTCAACGAAAATGTGTTTTATTAATTAAATATTAATTAGTACAGGAAGCTCCATAAGCCGTTAATTCATATTGCCGGCAATAGAGCATTCTGTACTAATCATCACTTTACTTTAATTAAAACATCAAATGTTTCTTCTAATTATGTTATCACAATAGCATTATTAGAAGAAACATTTAGAATTATATCAGCTGATTGGCTGTTCGGCTGAGCGCACATATAATGAGCCGGTCCGCAGCACAGTGACTTCATTGTGCTGCTGACCAGCGAAGAGACAACATCGGGACATCGGATGGTGAGTATAGAGCTCTCCCCACCCCCTCCCCAGCACTGCACCCCTCCCAGCAAGGAAGGGGGGTCACTTAACCCCTTCCTTGCTGTGATGGGTGCAGTCTGACATCAGTCTGGCCCCCAGGGGGTTAAGGGGGATGCAATACATCCTCCCTTAACCCCTTGGGGGTCAGACTGTAAGCAGCGATCTGTAAAGATGCTGCATACTGTAAGGAGCACAACACCGCTCACAATGATGGGTGTTGTGCTCCTGTTTGTGTGTTTTTTGTGTGTTTCTCCCTTTTTGTTTTTCAGATATCGGTATCCTGGGGATTACGTCGGATTCCATGGACTACGTCGATGACCAGCGGTTGTTGTTTTAATTTTTTTAATAAAATGGTCAATGAGGGGTGTGGGGGTGTTTTTATTTGTCTTGTCTTTATTTCTTTACTTTATAGACTTAGTAGTGGAAGCCGTCTAATAGACGGAATCCATTACTAAGTTGGGGCCTAGTGTTAACCAGTATAAAATGGCTAACACTAACCCCCCATTATTACCCCAGTACCCAATGCCACCAGGGGTACTGGGAAGAGCCGGGTGCCAGTGGTCCCGGAGCGTCAATATTGGCACTCCTGGACCGGGCGGCAGCAGGCTGGTAAGATTTAGGCTGGGGAGGGCCTAAACCAATGGCTCTTCCCACCCTGGTGTTACCAGGCTGCTGTCGTTTGGTTTTTAACCCGGCTGGTTATAAAAATAGGGGGGACCCTATGCGTTTTTTTTTAATTATTTATTTATTTAAAAAAAAAACGCATAGGGTCCCCACTATTTTTATAACCAGCCGGGTTAAAAACCAAACGACAGCAGCCTGGTAACACCAGGGTGGGAAGAGTCATTGGTTTATGCCCTCACCAGCCTAAATCTTACCAGCCTGCTGCCGCCCGGTCCAGGAGCGCCAATTTTGACGCTCCCGGACCACTGGCACCCGGCTCTTCCCAGTACCGCTGGTGGCATTGGGTACTGGGGTAATAATAGGGGGTTAGTGTTAGCCATTTTATACCGGCTAACACTAGGCCCCAACTTAGTAATGGATTCCGTCTATTAGACCGCTTCCACTACTAAGTCTATAAAGTAAAGAAATAAAGACAAGACACAAGTTAAAATTTTTTTTATTCAAATAAAAACACCCCCACACCCCTCATTGACCATTTTATTAAAAAAAAAAAAAAAAAAACAACCGCTGGTCATCGACGTAGTCCACCGAATCCGACGTAATCCCCAGGATACCGATATCTGAAAAACAAAAAGGGAGAAACACACAAAAAACACACAAACAGGAGCACAACACCCATCATTGTGAGCGGTGTTGTGCTCCTTACAGTATGCAGCATCTTTACAGATCGCTGCTTACAGTCTGGCCCCCAAGGGGTTAAGGGAGGATGTATTGTATCCCCCTTAACCCCTTGGGGGCCAGACTGATGTCAGACTGCACCCATCCCAGCAAGGAAGGGGTTAAGTGACCCCCCTTCCTTGCTGGGAGGGGTGCAGTGCTGGGGAGGGGGTGGGGAGAGCTTTATACTCACCCCGATGTGTCCTCTTCGCTGGTCCGCAGCACAATGAAGTCACTGTACTGCGGACCGGCTCTTTATATGTGCGCTCAGTCGATCAGCCAATAAGCTGAGCGCACATATAATTCTAAATGTTTCTTCTAATAATGCTATTGTGATAACATAATTAGAAGAAACATTTGATGTTTTAATTAAAGTAAAGTGATGATTAGTACAGAAAGCTCTATTGCCGGCAATATGAATTAACGGCTTACTGGAGCTTCCTGTACTAATTAATATTTAATTAATAAAACACATTTTCGTTGAAATAAAATCAGTTTCGTTGTTCAATAATTTAATTCTAACTGAATCCATTATTGTGCAATTAAATATACTTTCAAAAAATAAATATATATATAAATATACATTTATTTATATATATATTTATTTTAACATTATATTTAATTGCACAATGATGGATTCGTTAGAATTAAATTATTGAACAACGAAAGGGACTTTATTACAAAGAAAATGTGTTTTATTAATTTAATATATTAACTATTAGAGGCATCGGCATTCGGCATCATTGCCGGCTATTTTTGAAGTACTCCGTACGGACCGCCTGTCAATCCACGGCCGCATTTCCAGCCGCAAACAATGGTCTTGTTAATTTTTACGGGTCCGTTTACGATAGGGCCGTAGATTCATACATAGTGTGCACTGTGCAGCCGTATATCGTATACTTTCCAGCGTACGCATGAACCACCAAAAATACCGCCGCACAATTACAGCTGCACTGTTACATAGTGTGAACCTAGCCTAAACCTTTTTTACTGAAAATTTGGAAAATTGCTGCTAATGTTTTAAGCTTTCTATTGTCTAAAAAAAATGAAATATAGTTTAATAAAAGCTACCAACATAAAATAGACATGTTGCTAATGCTATTTAATATATAATTTATGTGGCATAACCATTTTCTGTATAAGCAGAAAGGTTTCAAAGTTGGAAAAATGCATTTTTTCACGTTATTTTGGTCTTTTTCATAAAGATTTGTTATAAGTATCGACTCCATTTTACCAGAAATGTAAAGTACAATATGTCACGAGAAAACAATCTCAGAATCGGCTGGATAGGTAAAAGCATCCCGAAGTTATTAATGAATGAAGTGACACTGGTCATATTAATAAAATTTGTCTCTGTCCTTAAGGCCATTTCAGGCTCTGTCCTTAAGGGGTTAAAGGACTCAACAGAATGAGTGTATGTGTCTTGAGCTTTTTCTGATACTGTTAGGATTTTGATTTCCAATTTCCAGTGTCACTTTATGTGACTGTAGCAAGACGATTTGGATAGAGTCCTTTGTTATTACCAATAATACTGTAGTTATACCAGTGTGGCATGAAGTAATGCTACATTGGTAAGTGATACTGTATTCATACACTTTGTGATGATATTTAAAATTTGCACTTTTCTTTCATTCATTATATAGTATTTTAAAGTATTTGTTAAAAGTTAATTTTTAACCACTGGGGAAAATGGGGTATATATACTAGCTTGCTAGGATTGATATTGATTGATCTATACCTCCCGGATTGGTTTGGGTACACTATTAGTAACAAACAAAAGACAAATTCTTAAGAAATAAAATTTGAAAATAAAACAACGCACACCCCTTCCCCCCAAAAACTAGACTTTATGTTATAAATAAGAGTTTTACAACTAGGATGAGTGACAAAGAGCATGGTGTTACAATAAAAGTTGTACATTTTATACAGTATTTTATACCTCATACACATTAGACATATTGGGGGGAATTTATTAATGTGCACCTGGGCATACACCAAGGAAAATCCGTACCTTTTCCTGGGCGTATGTCGAGCTCGTCTGATAGGTAGGCAGGGGCCAAGGCAAGGCAGGGGGGATACCTGGCCTTCTCCTGCACCAGATTTATGCCTGCTAGCAGGTATCGATTTCTGCATCTGTCAAATGGCAGGCCCAGTTTGACCAGATTTACTGAGAGGTGTGCACCTATTTTCTAATTTTCCATTTTACTATCTACATTTTAAAATAATGCCGAAGTCTTATAGTTTCCATTCTCACCACTAGGCCTCAAACTATGCTGAGATTTTCTGTTGTGTCTGTGATTATAACGCTGCTGGAAAGTGATTTGTACAGCATGAGTCTATGTTCACACTATGTAAAAGTACAGCCGTTGTTGCAATTGGCAGCAACGGCCGTACTTTGGACAAATATATACATTGCCTCTCCTTCCATAGGATCCCGTCCGGAGCGTATACACATCAAAAACGCTCCGGCCGGGATCCCTCGCACCGTCACAAAGAACTGACATGTCAGTTTTCTGCGGCCGCTATTCAGTGAATAGCGGCTGTAGGAAACCATGTCAGTTTACACAATGAAGCGAGCGGCTCCCGTTGCTTGCTTCATAGTGAGCAGTGGCAAGTTCTAATGCAGGGTGCGCGCTGATGCGCCCGCATCAGAACTCTACGGCAGGAAAGATAATCCGGCTGGTACTGCAGTACCGACCGTGATGATCTTTGCAGGGACTGGTCGCTCCGTGAGCCGGCCGGGTCACGGAACAGCCGTTCTCTTACTCCATGTGAACATGGCCTTAGGCCTTATCCACACGTCCCGTAATTTACGGATCCATATTTCCGTATCCGAGTTAGTGCACATTGATGTCTATTGGGCTATTCACACTATCAGTAGATGAAACGGATGAAAATCAATGCCGAAAAAAAAGGACATGTCCTAGTTCGGACCCAGATTTTTTTTTACGGATCCTCTCATTGAAATCAATTGTTTACGGATTGTTTACGGATTGCAACATGTTTGGCATCCGTATTTCCGTACTCCCGTAAAAAAATGCGGATGACTCATAGGTCACAAGGTTTTGTTTCTAAGCAACCACAGGATGACAATCAATCATGTGACTTATTTTAGGGGTTGGGCAAATTGCTGCTATTTTTTTTTAACCTACTCAACTTTATTAACTTGTATAAAGCATTCAGTAGTAAAAATGGATTTACGGAAATATGGATGCAATACGGATGCACTACGGATGTCCAATCCGTAATTTTTAGTGTGTTATTTCAGGACTAGAAAATATTACTGAACGTGTGAATAAGGGCTTACAGTGGAAGGTGATACCAATTGCTAGAGAAAACAATAAATGAAATTTACAGCTCAGCCTTTCCCTACCTGTGGAATTACCTGTAATGTTTTCTAATGCGTCAATGGAACATGTCCTGTTCATTGTTATCTACCCTATTTTCCGAGGAATAGGATTACTGGGTGTATAAGACGACCCCCAACGTTTCCAGTTAAAATTTAAGTTTGGGATATACGCGCTGTATAAGACTACCCCTCTTCCAACGAACACCAAATAAAAAACATCAGACAACAGCGAGATCTGAGAGGCAGAGAAGGAGGTACAGTAATACCGGTAGGATGCAAGCATGGGCCAGACTGTTAAAAGAGGTGTGTTTTTCTGGGCACAGCGCCACTCTATTGTATTTCTTTTTTCTATACCCTGGACACCTGCAGCTTGCTCTGCCCTTCATATGGTCGCCGCACACGGCGGGGATGCGGCCGTGTTTAAGCTCCCCCCACCGTATGCGACCGCAGATTCTCCAGTCTGGTTCCCGTCCTATAAGACGACTCCTAGCGTATAAGACGACCCCTGACTTCTAAGAAGATTTTCCTGGGTTAAAAAGTAGCCTTATACAGAGGAAAATATATTATATCCATGGGGCTTGCTTTGATGCATATCACTTAATAATGCTAAAAACGTCTTAGACAAGATGGCTAAAATACAAAAGTATACAAACAGAAAATAGAAACAGATTACAAAAAAATGTATGAGTATCTAGCTCTTGTTAGTGATAAAAATGTAGGTGATGTCCTTTCAAGGGGTTGTCCGGGCAGGACACTTTTCAGATAGATGTTTAGGGAGCAGTGAATAAAAAAAAAAGAACACATACCTATCTGGCTCCATGCTACAGCTGGCATTATGCTGCTCTCATCCCACTGTGTGGGGATGGTGCCATCTCTTCTTTAGATAACCCATCTAGGTACACCTATCCATTGACATGATGTAAATGCAAACATGATTCCATCAAACCAGACAGCATCTTTCATTACTCAATGATTACCTTTTGATGCTTACATGTCCATTGTGTCCATTGTAGATATTTTTTGTGTAGGAATAGGGCCTTAGGGGACTGCAACCTTTAACCAAAACGGGGCACCAGCACACTGCACACCGTGGCACATGTTGGGGCCGCTGGTGGGTGCTGCGCCATCCTTTTTAACTGTAAGCATGTCTAATGACATGCTAACAGTTAAAGAGGGCACCCTTATTGACTGCATCTGACTTAAAGGGAACCTGTCACCCCCCGTGCCGGGGTGACAGGCTCCCGACCCCCCTTTAGAGCCCCCTATACTCACCTAATCCCGCCGGGTCCCGCTTCTGGAGGTGGTCGGGTGATGAAGATCTCAGCCGCTGCAGCCCGGCGCGCGCGCTGAGAGATGAGTCCAACGCTCATAGAGAATGACGGAGCGCTGGACTCTCCTGTCAATCTCTATGGGTGTTGGACTCATCTCTCAGCGCGCGCCGGGCTGCAGCGGCTGAGATCTTCATCACCCGACCACCTCCAGAAGCGGGACCCGGCGGGATTAGGTGAGTATAGGGTGCTCTAACGGGGGGTCGGGAGCCTGTCACCCCGGCACGGGGGGGTGACAGGTTCCCTTTAAGTTGTCCAGACGCATATTAGGAACACCCTACAAGACCTGCCTTTGGGAGATGCTCTTACCCAATTGGCCTTTGTCATAGTTTTTGCACTTTCCCAATTTCCAACTTCCAATCAATCAATTTAAGGAACTGATTATTTACTTGCTTTCTAATGCACATATTTATATGTCTTTTTCTATCTTCATTATGTACAATGGCTTGGCTTAGAGCAGGAGAGGCCCCTAAAGCAAAACTCAGACAGGGTTTAAATCTGGTTTCTGCCATCGTATCCCAACTTCCTTGAACCAACTGGCCCAGTCCTTGTTGATTCACCCTTCTTTAATTCCCTATAAAATCCTTTTTTGAAATTGCTGGTATACCTTACCATTAATATTAGCAATATTAGATTATCCACTAGGAGTTCTTAGGATTGTGGTCATTTGCATTTATGTTTTTGAATATAAATAATATATATTAATTATATTATTAATCTATAATAGTAAGAAGAAAATTGTTTCATGTACCAACAGGTCTGATTACACCATTTTCTCTGGGAAAGCTAATCGAGAAAAAAAAAAGCTTGGTTCCTCGAAAGGTTATTGTCCTTTCTGTACACTCTGAAATTGCCAAACAGAATAATGACCTACAAATATCTAACTCCAGCCTGAAAATATAAACCAGAGAGAAGGTCATACACAGGCGGCATCAGCACAGTCAAGAACATCCAGCCACAATAATATTCTGACATGTCATAGATGTAAAAAGATCAAGTTGCTTTAATTTAAAAACTACCCTGATTCCCAGAAAAACAGAGTCTATGGATGTATCAAACTTCTCTGGCATTGCAGCACTGCCCAGGGATAAATGCTTCTGGAAATCTGACACATTGCTCCAACCATATTGACATCGGTTTCAGTGACTTTAATAGATGTTATTTTTGCCGTTTACTTGCAGTGGGTTCTTGCTAGGTAATACTGGAAATTCAATATCCTTGTTATTCTGTGATTATTGTTATTCAGCTCAGTAAAGTTTTTGTGCCATTTTCCATTTGCACTTACAATTCTATCGGAAGTTACAATTCATATTGTACTTTAAATTTGTCCGAAAGTCTTCATGTACTTTAAACTTGAGATACATGGCCTGATTTGGGTCCTATAGTTTGATGTTTGGACAAGATAGGGAAGATAACCACTTTGAAAGGTTATCTGGAATTTACTGACAGAAATGGGTTAGGACTGTGTTTATTCATTGCCACATAGGGAATGCTACTGCCTTTGATGAAGCAAATCCTGCAAATTAGCACGTCTGCCGATTCAGTGATGAATATATTTCCTATTTCTATGCTGCATTTGCCTCATTTAAGACAACAGAGATGAAGATTAAATCATATTTAGCCTGAATAGATTTGAATAGGAAAAATATATCTCTATGATAGGAATGATATAAAATGCAATGATAGGTAAGGTATGTGACGCTTTAAAGAGCTCATCCCTGATAGTGGTCTCGTCTATAGAATCCTGCCTTTAGTTGCACTCATTCCTTCTTGTTCATGTGTTTTCTGTGTTGTCTGCTTTTAGTAGTTTGCTATTTGGCAAGCTATAAATACAGGACTGTATTGGCTATGAGCAAGATTATTAGCTGCATATTGTGTATGGGCACGCTTTGTAGTAACACTTGCCAATCATTTCTTCTCTTAGGTTTGATTGTTAAATAACAAATAATTTAATATTTAATTATATAATATATAATTTTTTTTAAATAAAAACAGATATCGTTTACTATAACTCTTATCCCATCTGATCTACTGTATGCATTTGGGTGTCTACTAATCATATTCCTATTTGTGTACCTCTTGTTTCATATACATTTCTATATGTCGATATGAATAATACCTGCAATATTTATTAACAGTAAAATGTATAGGGTGGTATGTTACTTACATTTGCATGGCTTTTTTGCAAATATCTGTTCAAACAGCAGAAGAATCAGAAAGAGCCAGAGAATTTGCATTTTCCCCATAGTGACTGAGATGAGTTTGCTGATGGAAGATGTCTGTACTCTATGGACCTACACAGGAGTCAGAAGACATGTTAATTATTAAAGGTTTTATCACACAGCTTTGAACTTAATTTTAAAGGTAAAAAAAAACAACAAATCTGTACATTATTTGATAAGTGTAAAACATGTTTGAGACATTGCATGAGTATGAGACATTGTGAGTACCTGATGCTTGAAGGTTATGGCACACCAGGCTTTGTAAAGAGCACAGCAATATGTGTCACACCTTTTTAAAGCTTCTAATAGGTCACGTGAAACAAGCTAGATGATAAATGGTTCATTCCATTTACCTTGGGAAATGGCCATAACCTAGACGCAAATAAAAGTTCCCATACTCCTTTCACCTACTTTGTGAACTGAACGGGTTTTGATAAATATGTTAAATACCACAATGGTGTAAATTGCAACTACTGTATACAGCATAAAGAACATTATTTAAAGGGGTACTCCATAAAAATTATATATATATATATATATTTATTTATTTATTTATTACAAATCTCGCTGTGAATGATAAACCAAACCTCAAGCGAATATCTGCGGAAGCAATGCAATATCAACACTTCTTCATCTGTCTTTTGGTACTAACACTACCTTGTACTGCTTGTTTGCTTAAAGTTTGACTTTTTTTTTTTAACACATCACCATGCTTCTCTTTGTCCATGCATTTATGCTGAGTCCAAGTGAATGTACCTGAAATTGCTTCAATATTTGTAAAAAATTTTCTTTGGTTAAAATGATCCTATTTTTTTTTTTTCAGCTCTTACGCAAATCCTTTGCGCTAATAGTTCTTTTATAGCAGTATTGACTTTTTTTTTTAATTTAAAGATTTTTATTTTCCAAAATCACATTATCTTGCATATTACAAACATTCCATTAAAAAATACACAAAATATACAATCAAAACCCAACCCACCCCCTCCGCCCGTGGACTGAAGGGAGGCAAAAAAACAAAACAAAAAAACAACACCTAATCCATTCCCAGAATACTCCATTGGGCTCTGACTTTAACACCTTTGGGGGAATTCCTATAGTAGAAAATCTCATAATTCTTGACTTTCTCAATCATACACTTCCATTTCTCTACCGATGGACCATCTTTCATCAACCAATTTTGCATTATAACAACTCGTGCTAACATGAGAATTTTACTAATTACCGTACTATTTTTAGTATGCTCCGAGATATTATCTAGAATACACATCTCCGGGGACAGTTCCAGGGATACACCCAGTTTGTTATTCATTTTCTCAAGAACCGCAGACCAGTATCTACCAATAATATAATTGGACATACCCATAGCATGTGATGTAAATCCGCATCTTGTATATTACACTTGAGACATTTCTTTACCCCATCCCCCTCACCCCTCCTGAATTTATTCAGCAACTTTGGCATATAATATAAATCATAAATAATTTTTAACTGAATCCTTCTATGGTTCCTGTTGCTCGAAGCAATGGCTACATTCTTATAAATTGTCTACCATTGCTCTTCAGCATGTATTCCCAGAACATCTCTCCAATATTTATTGGCCTTCATAACAGATTTATCTGCTGTTATCTGCATTAAACGTTTATATATAACTGTGAGTGGCTTATTATTTACTTGTGCATTCCCTAAATATTCAATCAACTCATGTGTCTCTATGGCAAATCTCTCCCTATCTGTGGATTAACTAATTGCATCCTCAATCTGCATATATCTGAATCTATAACCCTCGTGTAATGTATATTTTACTCTAATTTCCTCATAAGGTATCAACTCCCCTTCAACAAACATATGTGTTATATTAGTTAGTCCTATTTTCACCCAGCACCCATATTCTTGTATTTTATAAATTTCTTTAAGATTGGGATTATGCCAGATAGGTGTGTTTTTATACTACCCCTAATCCCCAAAATCTTTCTAAATTGTGTCCACACTTTGTTAAATAACCTGTGAGAGGGCCAATCCCCCAAACTAAATAGGCCTCCATCCAAACTAGAGAGGAGGTCAGATTTCATTTCACCAGCGTGTTTACCAATATGAATCCCAGTCTCAGTTCCACAATAACTCTTTAATTTAGCCAACTGTGATACCAGAAAATACATCCTAAAGTTTGGGAGGGCAACACCCCCTCTTTCTTCCGGAAGGGAAAGAAAGTGCTTTTTCAGCCTTACCCTCTTCCTACCCCATATGAGCTGATTCAATAATCTTGCCAGGTCTTTAAAATATTTGTCATGTATTCAAATGGGGGAGGATCTAAAAATATATAGCATCTGCGGTAATATCACAATTTTAATTAGCGCTATCCTATCTGCCATAGACAAAGGTAACGCACTCCAAATTCCCACCTTCCTCCTAACTCTATCAATAGCAGGGGCCACATTAAGCCTAGAGTAGTCCTTGGCATCTCCGGATATTTTAATTCCCAGATATTCAACACTATCCTTGCACCCCCAAACCTCCAATCTGTCCCCTAATGTGACCTGTCCGCTCTCCAGCAGCAACAAGGTGGATTTCTGCCAGTTAATCTGGAGACCTGACAGTGCCCCATACCTCTCTACGGTCTGGATAATCCCTGGCACAGCCCTTTGTGGGTCTCTCACAAATAAAATAATGTTGTCCGCATACAATAATAATTTCTTATTCTCCCCCCTTATACCGTAATCTCTAAATTCCCTACCTCCACTAACAGTCCATGCTAGCGGCTCTATAAAAAGTGCAAACAATAATGGCGAGAGGGGGCACTGCCTGGTACCCCTTTTAAGAGAAAAGGCATCCGATAAGACTCCATTTACATTAACCCTAGCACTAGGGGAGTTTTAAAGTGTTTTGATCCATTTAATAAAATAATCCCCCAACCCGAATTTCTCTAGGACAGGGAAAAGAAGGGCCAATCGACCCTGTCAAAGGCCTTAGTAGCGTCAAGTGACAGGATCGAGCGGAGCCCCTCTCCCACCCCGTCTGTATGTTATAAAAAGTCCGGTAAATGTTGTTAAATGTTGTTCTACTTGGAATAAAGTCATTTTGTGTATCTGCTACAATCGACTTAATGTTCAAAGCTAACCTCCTAGCTAGACATTTTGCAATCAACTTGAAGTCAGTATTTAATAACGAGATTGGGCGGTAGGACCCCACCTCATTCTCAGGCTTACCTTTTTTAACATGATAATAATAATAATAATAACAATAATAATAAAAATCAAGAGCCTATTATGCTCTGCATATTAATTTTTTTTTCAAGGCTGACCCTTTGGTAGCTTTAATAGCTAGTCCCTGAGCAATAAACTTTATCTATACTATTTAATAGGCGATTAGCTGGTGATGTATTGTCCCTTCTTCAGTGTAGTTTGCTTTCCCATTGCCAGGCAGCAATTATTATCATAATGCTCACAGACAGTTCCATAATTATTTGTATGAAGTATGTGCCTTTGGGAAGTTATCGGGGGGGGGGGGGGGGGGGGGGGGGGGGGAGAATATTGCACTCAGGATAACTACTGCTAGAATAACAGCACTTCTATAATATAAGCAGTCCCCTGCAGTCGCTTTAAATAGTATAATATATAAAGTCCATTATTTTTTTTGTTTTACAGGGAGATATTAGCAATTGTAAATTAAGCTGCTGGGGCCATATTCCTAAAGCAAGGACCAAAATTGCAGCAATATCAATTGTCAATTATAAATGACTAGAAAATGTACCCGGCGCTGCCCGGGTATAAAGTTTCAGTGTGTCAATTAGATTTATTCTAAGGTGCCCAGGAGGCCAATCTATGTCCTTGGTTTTTTTGTTTAAGGGGAAATAGCCAGTAGCCCTATATGCCCCTATATTCCCCGACAATTCCTGCACTGTTTATGTAAATTGTAGCTTATACACATTTGAAATAAACTAAAAACTTCAAACATCCATCCTGTATACCTGTAGTGTACAGTTTGGGGGTGGGTGGGCTGTATATCTGTAGTGTATAGTTGAGGAGGTCCTGTATACCTGTAGTGTGTAATTGGGGGGGGGTTGTTGTATACCTGTAGTGTATAGTTGAGGGAGGTCCTGTTTACCAGTAGTGTATAATGGGGAGGGGGGTCTGGGTACCTGTACTGTATAGTTTGGGGAGTACTGTATACCTGCAGTGTATAGCTGGTAGAGGTCCTGTATACTTCTACTGTATAGTTGGGGGTCCTGCATACCTGTAATATATGGTTAGTGAAGGTGCTGTATACCTGTAATGTATAGTTGGTGGAGATCTTATATACCTAAAGTATATAGTTCAGGGGTCCTGTATACCTGTTGTGTATAGTTTGAGGGTCCTGTATACCTGTAGTATATAGTTGGTGGAGTTCCTGTATACCTGTAGTGTATAGTTTGGGGTCCTGTATACCTGTAGTATAGAGTTGTTGGGGGTGCTGTATACCTGTAGTGTATAGTTGTTGGTTCCTGTATACCTGTAGTGTATAGTTTGGGGTCCTGTATACCTGTAGTATATAGTTGATGGAGGTCCTGTATACCTGTAGTTTATACTTTTGGGGTCCTGTATACCTGTAGTGGATAGTTGTTGGAGGTCCTGTATACCTGTAGTGTATAGTTTTGGGGTCCTGTATACCTGAAGTGTTCTGTAGTATATAGTTCAGGGGTCCTGTATACCTGTACTGTATAGTTTGAGGGTCCTGTATACCTGTAGTATAGAGTTGGTGGAGGTGCTGTATACCTGTAGTGTATAGTTTGGGGTCCTGTATACCTGTCATGTGTATAGTTTTGGTTCTTGTATACCTGTAGTATAGAGTTGGTGGGGGTGCCGTATACCTGTAGTATATAGTTGGTGGAGGTTCTGTATACCTGTAGTGTATAGTTTGGGATCCTGTATACCTGCCTGTATACCTGCCTAGGGCAGCACCTTGCATGGGCGCAGCACCAGGGAGCAGGGGGAAGGAAACAATTTTATTTTTTTTTAATTTTTCTAGTCTTCCACCTCCTGTTCAGACTTGCCAGAAAATCTAGTCTTTTCGAAGGGGGGTATGGTAGTATTGGCCAGTTCTGGTGTGGAAGTGTTATCCAGTCACGGTATGTTGGTATTGGTCAGGTGTGGTATGGCGGTGTTATCCAGTCACAGTATGGCAGTATTGGTCAGGTCTGGTATGGCAGTGTTATCCATTCACAGTATGGCAGTATTGGTCAGGTCTGGTATGGCAGTGTTATCCAGTCACAGTATGGCGGTATTGGTCAGGTCTGGTATGGCAGTGTTATCCAGTCACAGTATGGCGGTATTGGTCAGGTCTGATATGGCAGTGTTATCCAGTCACAATGTGGCAGTATTGGTCAGGTCTGGTATGGCGGTATAGGTCAGGTCTGACATGGTGGTCTTAAATGTGACCTCATGGGGCTATTATCCACCAATCTATCATGATGCTAATTGGTGAGTGAGGATGGGGCGTCCTCAGGTTTAGTGCTTAGGGCAGCAGCAGCTGGTAATACTGCCCTGTATACATGTACTGTATAGATGGAGTAGGGGGTCCTGTATACATGTACTGTATAGATGAGTAGGGGGTCCTGTATACATGTACTGTATAGATGGAGTAGGGGGTCCTGTATACATGTACTGTATAGATGGAGTAGGGGGTCCTGTATACCTGTAGTGCCCTGTATATACATGTACTGTATAGATGGAGTAGGGGGTCCTGTATATACATGTACTGTATAGATGGAGTAGGGGGTCTACCAGTTATTTCTGTGGATGTTGTGTGGCAGCTGCCCTAGCCACCATTGCTACCTGCGAAAATCAAAGCAGTTATCCTATTGGTTGCTAAGGCTCCCAACTGCCGTTTACTGCTGGGCAAAGCTGCAGCTAATTATGTCACCTGTGTGTGCAGTGTGGAGATTTTCCCATTCATCTCTATGGGGCGCTCTTCTGCATCCCCCTCCTCTCCTGTACATCTGGCAAGGACGGGCCCTTTGCTATAACCTTCCCGGGCACCCAATGTATCTATGTGCCAAATTTGGGGTCAAAAGGTTCAGGTGTTTGGAAGTCTATATGGGACAGACAGACTTTCATTTTTATGATATAGATGTTGTTGGGTAAGGATGATAAAACTATCAATCTAATGTGGAAAAAACCGTGTAGAATAAAGTCAGAACACAGTCAATGGTGGCAAGCAATACAGCTGTTATTGAAAAAAAAACATAAAAACACTAAAATACCTTAAGGGTACAAACACACACACTGTATACGCAGCAGATACGCAGCAGATCTGCAGTAGATTTGATGCTGTGTTCAGTTATATAGATCTAATCTGCTGCGTATCTGCTGCGTATCGCAGCAGTAAATACGCAGCGTATACGGTGTGTGTGTTTGTACCCTTATTTGGGCAAGTAAGTAAAAAATAGTTAGAAAACTTTGTCTAGGTCTTCACTAATATTTTAAGTTTTGGGTGGAAAACTGTTCTTCAGTACAACATTAGTATCAGAAATCTACCAGTTAGGCTTGGGACCCTTTGGGTAGTATATTGTAGACGTCGGGTAATTTTAAATTTTTGAGATTCAGCAGACAAGTAGCTTAACGAAAAGCCAATGCCTGTATTACTGCCTACTCTATGCAGCACTGAATGACATTGTTGGAAACAACCAAAATTAAATCGTATAATATACTAGAAAATGTACCCGGCGCTGCCAGGGTATAAAGTGTCAGTGTGTTAATTAGATTTGTTCTAAGGTGCCCAGGAGGCCAAGCTAAAGGCATTGTTTCATCTGAGTTAATCAGTGGAATTAGTGTATACCTGTAGTGCATAGTTGGAGGGGTTCTGTATACCCACAATGTATAGTTTTTAGGGGTCTCGCATATCTGTAGTGCATAGTTGGGGGGGCTGTATACCTATAGTGTATAGTTGAGGGAGGTCCTGTATACCTGCAGTGTACAGTTGTTGAAGGTCCTGTATACCTGTACTGTATAGTTTGGGGGTCCTGTATACCTGTAGTATATAGTTGGTGCTGTATACCTGTAATGTATAGTTGGTGGAGGTCTTGTATACCTGTAGTTTATAGTTTGAGGGTCCTGGATACCTGTAGTGTATAATTGGTGGAGGTCTTGTATACCTGTAGTATATAGTTCGGGGGTCCTGTATACCTGTAGTAAATAGTTTGAGGGTCCTGTATAACTATAGTATAGAGTTGGTGGAGGTCCTGTATACCTGTAGTGTATAGTTTGGGGTCCTATATAACTGTAGTATATAGCTGGTGGAGTTCCTGTATACCTGTAGTATATTTGGGGTCCTGTATACTTGTAGTATAGAGTTGGTAAAGGTGCTGTATACCTGTATTATAGAGTTGGTGTAGGTCCTGTATACCTGTAGTGTATGGTTTTGAGGTCCTGTATACCTGTAGTGTATAGTTTGGGGTCCTATATACCTGTAGTATATAGTTAGTGGAGTTCCTGTATACCTGTAGTGTATAGTTTTGGGGTCCTGTATACCTGTAGTGTATAGTTTGGGGTCCTGTATATCTGTAGTATATAGTTGGTGGAGGTCCTGTATACCTTAAGTATATAGTTGGTGGTATATAGTTGGAGGTCCTGGTATATAGTTGGAGGTCCTGTATACCTGTAGTATATAGTTTTGGGGTCCTGTATACCTGTAGTGTAAAGTTTGGGGTCCTGTATACCTGTGGTATATAGTTTTGTGGAGGTCCCGTGCACTTGCAGTGTATAGTTTTGGGGTCCTGTATACCTGTAGTGTCCTGTATACCTGCAGGGTTGTATTTACCTGTATGGCAGTGTTATTCAGTCACAGTGTGTCGGTATTGGTCATGTCTGGTATGGGGGTGTTATCCAGTCACAGTATGGCGGTATTGGTCAGGACTGGTGTGGCGGTGTTACCCAGTCACAGTTTGCCGGTATTGGTCAGGTCTGGTATGGCAGTGTTATCAAGTCACAGTATGGCGGTATTTGTCAGGTCTGGTATGACAGTGTTATCCAGCACAGTATAGCGGTATTGGTCAGGTCTGGTGTGGCAGTGTTATCCATTCACAGTATGGCGGTATTGGTCAGGTCTGGTATGACAGTGTTACCCAGCACAGTATAGCGGTATTGGTCAGGTCTGGTGTGGCAGTGTTATCCATTCACAGTATGGCGGTATTGGTCAGGTCTTATATGACAGTGTTATCCAGTCACAGTATGGCGGTATTGGTCAGGTCTGGTATGACAGTGTTATCCAGTCACAGTATGGCGTTATTGGTCAGGTCTGGTGTGGCAGTGTTATCCAGTCACAGTGTGGCGGTATTGGTCAGGTCTGGTGTGGCAGTGTTATCCAGTCACAGTATGGCGGTATTGGTCAGGTCTGGTATGGAGGTGTTATCCAGTCACAGTTTGGCGGTATTGGTCAGGTCTGATATGACAGTGTTATCCAGCACAGTATGGCGGTATTGGTCAGGTCTGGTGTAGCAGTGTTACCCAGTCACAGTTTGGTATACCTGTTGTGACCTGTATATACATGTACTGTATGGATGGAGTAGGGGCTCCTGTATATACATGTACTGTATAGTTGGAGTAGGGGGTCCTGTATACATGTTCTGTATAGATGGAGTAGGGGGTCCTGTATATACATGTACTGTATAGATGGAGTAGGGGGCCCTGTATATACATGTACTGTATAGATGGAGTAGGGGGCCCTGTATATACATGTACTGTATAGATGGAGTAGGGGGTCCTGTATATATATATATATATATATATATACTGTATAGATGGAGTAGGGGGTCCTGTATATATATATACTGTATAGATGGAGTAGGGGGTCCTGTATATACATGTACTGTATAGATGGAGTAGGGGGTCCTGTATATACCTGTACTGTATAGATGGAGTAGGGGGCCCTGTATATACCTGTACTGTATAGATGGAGTAGGGGGCCCTGTATATACATGTACTGTATAGATGGAGTAGGGGGCCCTGTATATACATGTACTGTATAGATGGAGTAGGGGGTCCTGTATATATATGTACTGTATAGATGGAGTAGGGGGTCCTGTGTATACATGTACTGTATAGATGGAGTAGGGGGCCCTGTATATATATGTACTGTATAGATGGAGTAGGGGGTCCTGTATATACATGTACTGTATAGATGGAGTAGGGGGTCCTGTATATACATATACTGTATAGATGGAGTAGGGGGTCCTGTATATACATGTACTGTATAGATGGAGTAGGGGGTCCTGTATATACATGTACTGTATAGATGGAGTAGGGGGCCCTGTATATACATGTACTGTATAGATGGAGTAGGGGGCCCTGTATATACATGTACTGTATAGATGAAGTAGGGGGCCCTGTATATACATGTCCTGTATAGATGGAGTAGGGGGTCCTGTATATACATGTACTGTATAGATGGAGTAGGAGGTCCTGTATATACATGTATATACATGTACTTGGAGTAGGGGGTCCTGTATATACATGTACTGTATAGATGGAGTAGGGGGTCCTGTATATACATGTACTGTATAGATGGAGTAGGGGGTCCTGTATATACATGTACTGTATAGATGGAGTAGGGGGTCCTGTATATACATGTCCTGTATAGATGGAGTAGGGGGTCCTGTATATACATGTACTGTATAGATGGAGTAGGGGGTCCTGTATATACATGTACTGTATAGATGGAGTAGGGGGTCCTGTATATACATGTCCTGTATAGATGGAGTAGGGGGTCCTGTATATACATGTACTGTATAGATGGAGTAGGAGGTCCTGTATATACATGTATATACATGTACTTGGAGTAGGGGGTCTACCAGTTATTACTGTGGATGTGGTGAGGCAGCTTCCCTAGCAACCATTGCTCCCTGCGAAAATGAAAGCAGTAATCCTTTTGGTTGCTAAGGCTCCAACTGCCGTGTCTGCTGCAGCTAATTATATCACCTGTGTTTGCAGTGAGGATATTTTCCCATTCATCTCTATGAGGCGCCTCTCTTTCCCCTCCCCCTCCCCTCCTGTACATCTGGCGGGGACGGGACCTTCGCAATAACCTTCCCGGGCACCCAATGTATCTGTGTGCCAAATTTGGGGTCAAACGGTTCAGGCGTTTAGAAGTCTATAGAGGACAGACAGACAAACAGACAGACAGAAGGACAGACAGACAGACAGACAGACTTTGATTTTTATGATATAGATGAAATACTCTGAAATGTGTTTATGCAAGAATCTCATGGATTCCTCAAATTGGCTACAAAAATAAAACCATGTTGCATTGGAATGATGCACTTATTAACCCCTTAAGGACCGGGCCTAAAATGGCCTTAACCTCTTAAGGACATAGGACGTACCGGTACGTCCTATGTCCTCATTAGCACTTCAAAGCGGGGCCGCGCGGCGGCCCCGCTTTGAAGTGCCGCGATCCCGGGTGCCGCGTGTAGCCCGGGACCGCCGCTATTAGCGGGCACGGTCCGATCGCCTTGCCCGCTAATTAGCTAATCGGAGGCAGCTGTCAAAGTTGACAGCTGCCTCCGATTACCGGAGGCAACGTTTCCCTGGTGTCTAGTGGGGGAGATCGCTCCTCCGGGACCTTGTCCCGGAGGAGCGATCTCCGTTACTGATGCCGGCCGGGGACGCGTCCAAGATGGCGCCGTCCTCGGCTCGGCACTCGTTTGTTTCCGGCTGCAGCAGCCGAAAGCAAACGAGTGCCGATCTCATGGATCTCTGCAGCATATCTATGCTGCAGAGATCTCAATGAGAGATCCAAGTGTATATACTAGAAGTCCCCCAGGGGGGCTTCTAGTATATGTGTAAAAAAAAAAAAAAACGTGTTGTTAATAGTAAAAAGCCCCCTCCCCTAATGAAAGTCTGAATCACCCCCCTTTTCCCAGGTTTTAAATAAAAGTAAACAAATAAATAAATAAATAAACATGTTTGGTATCGCCGCGTGCGTAATCGCCCGAACTATTAATTAATCACATTCCTGATCTCGTACGGTAAACGGCGTCAGCGCAAAAAAAATCCCAAAGTGCAAAATTGCGCATTTTTGGTCGCATCAAATCCAGAAAAAATGTAATAAAAAGCGATCAAAAAGTCGTATATGCGCAATCAAGGTACCGATAGAAAGATCACATCATGGCGCAAAAAATGACACCTCGCACAGCCCCATAGACCAAAGGATAAAAGCGCTATAAGCCTGGGAATGGAGCGATTTTAAGGAATGTATATTGGTTAACAACGGTTTGAATTTTTTACAGGCCATCAGATACAATATAAGTTATACATGTTATATATCGTTTTAATCGTAACGACTTGAGGAACATGCATAACAAGTCAGTTTTACCCCAGGGCGAATGGCGTAAAAACACATTTCCCCCAAATAAAAGAAATGCGTTTTTTTTTTCAATTTCACCACACTTTGAATTTTTTTCTGGTTTCGCAGTGTACTTTATGCAAAAATTCAGCCTGTAATTGCAAAGTACAATTAGTGACGCAAGAAATAAGGGGTCATGTGGGTTTCTAGGTGGAAAAATGCAAGTGCTATGACCTTTTAAACACAAGGAGGAAAAACCGAAAACGTAAAAACGAAAATAGGCCATGTCCTTAAAGGGTTAAAGAGTCACTGTCGTATTTTTTTTTTTTTGCAGAAATCAATAGTCCAGGCGATTTTAAGAAACTTTGTAATTGGGTTTATTAGCCAAATCTGCCATTATCTGCATGTAAAAAGCCTTTTCCCAGGTCCCCCCCTCCTTCCTCTTTTTCATCCACTCTGAAAAATCTGAAAACTGTGACTTGTTGCAGGAGACGTACGCTGTCTGCTCTAGGGAGAGGGGAGGGGGGAGGAGGAAGGAGGGAGTTAGCCGGCAGCAGAAAGCAGATAACAGAGGATTACAGGCACCGAGCTGGGTGACAGCTGTAATCTGAGCTCAGACAGGACACTGGTGATGGTCCCAAGAGATATCAGGTGAGGGATTTGTAGATTAACTCTTTGTTGTCCTGTTTTGGTCTTTTCTTTAGCTCTCTCCATAGGAGAACAATGAAGACAGGGGGGAGAGCTTCAAACTGCTTTTTCATGATAAAAATGCATTTTTCGGATAATAAACCCAATTACAAAGTTTCTTAAAATCGCCTGGACTATTGATTTCTGCAAAAAAAAAATTCACGACAGTGACACTTTAAGGACCGGAGCAAATTTTATGAATATGACCTGTGTCACTTTATTCATTAATAACTTCGGGATGCTTTTACCTATCCGGCTGATTCTGAGATTGTTTTCTCGTGACATATTGTACTTCACATTTCTTGTAAATTGGAGTCGATACTTATAACGAATCTTTATGAAAAAAACCAAAATAACGTGAAAAATTGAAAAAAAAATGCATTTTTCCAACTTTAAACCTTTTCTGCTTATACAGAAAATGGTTATGCCACATAAATTATATATTAAATAGCATTAGCAACATGTCTACTTTATGTTGGCGGCATTTATTAAACTATATTTAATTTTTTTTAGACAATAGAAAGCGTAAAACATTAGCAGCAAATTTCCAAATTTTCAGTAAAATTTCAAAATCAGATATTTTTAGGGACCTGTTCAGGTTAAAAGTGTATTTGAGGGGCCTGTATGTTAGAAAGCCCCACAAAGCACCCCATTTCAGAAACTGCACCCCCCAAACTCTGCAAAAGCAGATCCAGAAAGTTTTTTTACCCTTTAGGGGAGTCACAGAAATAAAAGCTAAGTGTGTAAGAAATTTGAAAATTTTAATTTTCTGTGCAGAGATTTTATTGTAATCCAATATTTTTCATAATTATAAACTTATTACCAGAGAAATGCACCCCAATATTTATTGCCCCGTTTCTGCAGTTTATAGAAATACCCCATATGTGGCCCTATTGCGCTATTTGACGCAACCACAAGCCTCAGATATAAGGGAGCGCCTAGTGCATTTCAACGCCTCCGTTATATTTGGTCATTTTTGACTGTACCACTTCAGGTTGGCAGAGGCTCTGGGGTGCCAAAACCTAAAAAACACCACTAAAGGGACACCATTCAGAAAACTACACCCCTCAAGGAATGTAACAAGGGGTGCGGTGAGCATCTGGACCCCACAGGTGCTTAACAGATTTTCCCAACAACATGGCGTGAAAAAAGACAAAAACTAAAACGTTGTTCTAGACTTCAATTTTTCATTTTCACAAAGGGATAAAAGGAAAAAAAAAACACAAAACATGTAGCGCAGTTTCTCCCGAGTACGGAAATACCCCACATGTGGACATAAAGTGCCAAGCGGGCGCAGGACGAGCCTCCAAAGGGAAGGAGCGCCAATTGGCTTTTGGAAGCTGGATTTCTCTGGAATGGATTTCAAGGGCCACGTCGCATTTACAGAGCCCTCGTGCTGCCAAAACACTGGAAACCCCCCACAAGTGACCCCATTCTGAAAACTACACCCCTCAAGGAATCTAACAAGGGGTGCAGTGAGCATATGGACCCCACTGGTGACGGGCACAAATGTGGAACAATGTGACTTGAAAGTGAAAAATTTCATTTTTTCACTTTCACGGCAAAAATGTGCCCGTCATCAAGGGGTCCATATCCTCATTGCACCCCTTGTTAGATTCCCTGAGGGGTGTAGTTTCCAGAATGGGGTCATTTGTGGGGGGGTTTCCACTGTCTTGGCAGCACAAGGGCTCTATAAATGCGACATGGCGTTCATCATCCATTCTAGCCAAATCCAACCTCCAAAATCCAAATGGCGCTCCTTCCCTTCGGAGGCTTGCCCTGCGCTCACATGGCGCTTTATGTCCACATGTGGGGTATTTACGGACTCGGGGGAAATTGCTCTAAACATTTTGTGTGTTTTTTTCTCTTTTTACCTCTTGTGAAAATAATAAATTCAAGGCTAGACCAACATTATAGTGTAAAAAATGTAATATTTCATTTTCACGCCACATTGTTCCACATTTGTGCCCGTCACCAGTGGGGTGGTGCTAACTACACCCCTTGTTACATTCCTTGAGGGGTGCAGTTTCCATAATGGGGTCACTTGTGGGGGGTTTCAACTGTCTTGGCAACACAGGGGCCTTTTAAATGCAACATGGCCCCTCGAAATTCATTCCAGCCAAATCCAGCCTCAAATGGCGCTCCTTCCCTTTGGAGGCTTACCCTGCACCCGCATGGCGCTTTATGTCCACATGTGGGGTATTTCCGTACTCAGGGGAAATTGCTCTACAAATTTTTTATTTTTTTTTATTTTTTAGCCCCTTGTGAAAATGAAAAAATCAAGACAAGATTAATGATTTAGAGTTAAAATTTAAAACAAATTACACCAAATGTTGGTCTAGCCTTGATTTTTTTCCATTTCCACAAGGGGTTAAAAAAGAAAATAAACGCAAAGGGTGTAGGGTAATTTCCCCTGAGTACGAAAATACCCCACATGTGGACATAATGTGCCATATGGGCACAGGGCAAGCCACCAAAGGGACAGAGCGCCATTTAGAGGCTGGAATGGAGGATGGAGGCCATGTCGCAATTACAAAGCTCCTGTGCTGCCAGGACAGTAGAAACCCCCCACAAGTGACCCCTTTCTGGGAACTACACCCCATAAGGAATCTAACAAGGGGTGCAGTGAGCATATGGACCCCACTGGTGACGGGCACATATGTAGAACATGTGCCGTGAAAATAAAAAATACAATTTTTTTCATTTTCACGTCCCAAATGTGGCCGTCACCAGGGGGCCATATCCCCGCTGCCCCCCTTGTTAGATTCCTTATCGGGTGTAGTTTCCAGAATGGGGTCACTTGTCGGGGGTTTCTACTGCCCTGGCCGCACAGAGGCTCTGTAATTGCATCATGGCATCCTCTAATGGGAATGGCGGCCATGCCTATTTAGCTGGGGAAAAGGCACAATTCTAATTTATTTGGGGGTATTAGGCCAATTATTAGTTTATAAGGTTGAAAATGACAGGTGTCCATCAAATTCAACCTGTGTTGATCCAGAGGAAGGCAAAAAACCCTCGTAAGGCAGACGACAGTAGCCTCATCACAGGGAAAAAATTCCTTCCCGACTCCATAATGGCGATCAGAATAATCCCTGGATCAACGTGACCCCTGAAATAGGAATAAGGGACAGAATTTAGATAATGTAGAACCCCAGTGACGTGTGGTGCGCCTTGAAGCGATCCAGTATGCAGAGGCCGGGGTGATCAGGACAGGCGTCACACTGGAAAATGGCGTCCTTCCTGATCCCCCTGTTACGCCACACTCTGCACTTCTTCTGGGGTCTCCTGTTTTCCAGTGTGGGGGACGTCACCTGGAAAATGTTGTCCTGGTGCGATACGGGGTCCTTCATATCCAGAAGCGTTGGGTCCGCTCCATGGCTGCTAAATATTAGGGCTCTGTTACTGCTTCTGATATGTTCGGATCGTGCCGCAAGCTACAGGGCAGCGAGGGACCGGAAGAGGGGGTGCTGGTATAAAAGTTATCCCCGTACAGGTGGTGACCTTTATCCAGCAGTGGGAAGATCAGTTCCCGAACGATCTCCCCACTAACTCAGAGGATGGGGGGGGGGGGCATCTGGGGGCTGGATTTGGGTGTCCCTTCCTTCATACACTCTAAGTGCACGTGCACACTGCGGAATGGCGAAGGATAACCCTTTGTGCATTCCGCAGCTGGCACCCACCGGCAGACTGATGCGAGCGCGCGTCTCCGTCCGTGTCATAGACTCCATTCTATGCACGGGCGGATTCCGCTCTCCGTCAAATGTGTTCATTCTTTGGACGGACGATGGAATCCGCCCAAGCATAACATGGAGTCTATGACACGGGTGGAGACGCGCGCCTGCATCAGTCCGCCAGCGGGTGCCAGCTGCGGAATGCACAAAGGGTTATCCTTCGCCATTCTGCAGTGTGCACGTACCCTAAATCTGTAAGTGTACCCTGAGGTACTCTGACAGAGTTTGTAGAATTTCACGCCATACCGTGATCTCTTATTGGGACGGTACTGGCGGAAAAGACGTGTCTGGGGGGCAGCGTACGCTACGCTACCCCCAGATACGTCATTGGATGATGAGGATGAGGATGAATGGAGGAACAAAGGACCCCCCCATTCATTCTCACTGGCTGTTTCGGTGTCGGAGGCAATAATAGCGTATGCGTCCGACACCGAAAACACCCTGGGGGTCATCTTTATACGGGGATTGGTATATGGGGTATGTAGTGGTGTAGTGTAAAACTTTATTCCGTGTAGTGTAATGGTGTTTTTTACATGTTTTTTTAACATTAAGTATAAAAAAAAAAACTACGCCAAGAAAGGAGTTGCTGATAAATGCCGCACTTATGTGCGGCACTTATAAGCAGACCGTGGCTGTAGGATATAGGAAAAAAACACTCTACGCCAAAAAGGAGGAGTTGCTGATCAGCGGCGCACTTACGTGCGATGCTGATCAGCACTCAGCGGCGATAGGGTGCGGAAAATAAAAAAAAAAATTGGGAAAAAAAAAATAAATCTTTCTTCAACCCTATAGCTACTGATATGTGTATTATATACACTTATCAGCCGCTAGGGGGCAGTAGAACGCCAATTCCGGAAAAAGCCGAAGTTTGACGACGCTGGAGCCGATGATTACCGATGGGGACCGCCGGAAAAAGACGAAGACGCCGACGAAGACGATGACGCGTTCGGAACCCGGAAGACGTGATCGGGACGCTGGATCCGGTGAGTATGGGTCAATACCTGCTCTGGACACCTCAGCTACCTAGCTGAGGTGTCCACAGCAGGTATTTAACCCTTTCATGGGGTACTTATATCGCCGTGATCGGCCGGCCGCTCCTGGCCGGCCGGTCCCGGCGATCTGGACGTGGCACCGTGGCCACCGTTACTTTTAACAGTAATGGCGGTCGGTGTCGTCCTCGGACAGCACCGACCGCCATTGCTTTCAGGGCCATCGGGTCACCGGTGACCCGGAAAGCTGCAGATCGCCGCCATATGCTGATCTGAATTGATCAGCCAATAGCGGCAATCTTCAGCACGGTAGGGGTTAATCACCCCCCGTGCCGACAAGCAGGGATGGCCTGCTATACATTATAGCAGGCCATCTTCCCCGATCGCTGCGTGTGTACACGCAGCGATCGGGGAAACCGCGGGCGTAAATGTACGCCCGTTTGCGTTAAGGCACGGGTTTTGGGGGCGTACACTTACGCCCGCGGTCGTTAAGGGGTTAAAGTATAACTTCACTCCATGTTAAAGTAACCTTATATTATTACATCAGGACAGTTTAGTTCATTGTCTACAGTCCATTCATAGTTGCGTAAAGGTCTTGAATACGGAGTTGGGTATAGGTACACAGAACTCTAACAGATTACAGGAAGATAACGTGTACCATATGAGTGGGGGTGAGACACACATTAATAATATTGTGTAATTCTCAATAAAATAAAGAACGAGCAATGACTTTATGGAAGTTGAAGGTTTGGCCACAGCATTCTGACTTCTCTACACAGGTGTAAAGGGCAAATTTTGCAGTTTTCATACCTTATTTTATATCATACATCATGGTGCTTGTTCCAGTTAAAAGTGATCTTTTATCAACTGCAGATTGTGCCACCTGGGCGATGCTTCTAGACCAAAGTGCCACTTAGCCATGCCCACAACGGCACCGTAGACCCTGCCCCTCAGTGATGTCATGACATTTTTTTAGAGTTTTATTCTCCACAAATGCACAAGGTATATTTTTGTCTTAGGATAACATGTAAGTCATATATACTCTCACAAGGATCCAACTATTGTACTTGGAATATCTGTAGAGCCCTTTTTTTTAGACTTTTATTCTCCACAAATGCACAAGGTATATTTGTGTCTTAGGATAACACGTATGTCATATACACTCTCACAAGGATCCAACTATTATACTTGGAATATCTGTAGAGTCCTTTTTTTAGAGTTTTATTCTCCACAAATGCACAAGGTATATTTGTGTCTTAGGATAACACGTATGTCATATACACTCTCACAAGGATCCAACTATTATACTTGGAATATCTGTAGAGTCCTTTTTTTAGAGTTTTATTCTCCACAAATGCACAAGGTATATTTGTGTCTTAGGATAACATGTATGTAGAGATGAGCCAACCGGGTTCGGGTTTAAGCCCATCCAAACCCAAACTTTCGGCATTTGATTAGCAGGGGCTGCTGAACTTGGATAAAGCTCTAAGGTTGTCTTGAAAACATGGATACAGCCAATGACTATATCCATGTTTTCCACATAGCCTTAGTGCTTTATCCAAGTTCAGCAGCCACCGCTAATCAAATGCCCAAAGTTCGGGTTCTGATGGACTCAAGCATGCTCGAGGTTTGCTCATCTCTACACGTATGTCATATACACTCTTACAAGGATCCAACTGTTGTACTTGGAATATCTGTAGAGCCCTTTCTACAGGCCCTTTGCAGCCTTCTCTAGTAGGCATAACTGGTACGTTATACCCCTTATTGGGTGGGCATTTGTGGCAATCGTCTGTTCATCTTAGATTTAATTGTCATTATTGCTTTGGCATATATGTTCTATTTGAGTATTGAAAAGAGTCATTTTAAATATTTATAATAAAAGTTATATTTTATTTCTATTTCTGTGATTGGAAATAGCTGGGGCCTATGCACAGATGATGGGGAGGAGCAGGGCCTGCAGTGGCGATGTGGGCGGGACTGAGTGGCCCTGCGCCCGTGAAGCGCCGCCTAGGTAGCACAATCCCTAGATGATAAAAGATCACTTTTAATTGAAACAAGCACTTTGATGTATGATATAAAATAAAGAATGAAAATGGCAAAATTTACCCTGTACACCTGTGCAGAGAAGTCATAATGCAAAAAGGGGGTGACAGTGTCACTTTAACTTAGGGGAACTAGGGGAGTAATGTGTGGAGATGGTTAAACTTGCATATAGAGTCTTACAAGCCCTTGCAATGTGCTATGGAAAAAAAGGTATGCAAAGTAGCTCCTTTGAAGAAGGAAAATAACTTTCTCTACAGTGTCACCTTTTGAAGGTAGCTACTAGAGATAAGTGAAGCAGGTGAAAATTTGTTTTGCAAGGTTCGCAAATTTTGGGTCAAATTTGTTTAGATTCATGAATTGAATGCAAACAAATTTCAACTATAGTAGCTGCAATACTGAGACTATTAAAGAGTTACCAATTTGTAAACACATGTTCTTGTTAAAGTGTCAAAAATTGAAAAATCACAATTTAAAAAAATGCCAATCAGCCAATCATTTAGTTTCCACCAGGGACAGCAGTGCACATTGGTGAACCAGCAGTGTAAGATCAATTTTCTCTCATGACACAAGTGGACATTGGTAAATGAGTGGTGTAAAGTGACACTTTCTCCCAGGACAGCAATGGACATCGGTGGACCAGCAGCGTCAGATAAATTTTATCCCAGGACAGCAGCGGACATTGGTTAATCAATGGCATATAATTATCTTTTTTCCATGGACATTATTGGATACCAGTGGATCAGGAAGTGGTTGGGAAGGGGCAGCACTCTGACTCTCTTTGACCCTGAGAGACCTAGCACAGACAGTTAAGGTTGGTAACTGTAGTGGGACTTTTCTTATTTTTATTAAAATATTGGAGAAATGGACAAAAGCCCCCAAATAAATAGACACACAGAAACTATATATATAATTTTTTTTTTAACATGTCAAGTAAAATTACTGTAATCCGACAGTTGAGCTGAATGGGCATTTCATTTGCCAAAAAATAAATGGAAATGAAAACCTGGTCAATTGGGATCCACTTAAATAGACTGGAAAACCCAGCCGCAACAGAGAAAACAATAGAGAATAGAGGAAAGCCCAAATTTAAGAAGGCTTTACACTGATTGTATTAAATAAAAGAATGGCAAATTTTTAAACAACCTTTCCCCTGTGTACTGTGGCGTAACTAATGCGTTCTGGGCATCTGGCTTTTCCCAGGAAATGCATACATATCAACACCTGGTTATTGAACAAAGCAGAAAATTCTGGTATGCACCAGGGTTCAGGCACTATGTGAATGAACGCCTAAGGGTATGTCACATTTGCCAGGCCAATAACCCTGGACAGACAGTAAAAGTCCCACAAAAACATTTACCAAGGGCTTATTATCCCTTTCAGAGACTTCAAATTGACTACATCCAGATGCCAAAGTCTGGTCCACATGAGTATGTACTTGTCTGAACAAGGAGACCACAAAACCTGGCCAGGTAAGAGTAAAAAATTTGTTTGCTCTTTTCTGTGCTCTCCTCCTTCACATCTTTCTTACCTACCTCTGCAGAGTAAGTTATCAAAGTGAACTCACGATAGGCGTGTCAATTTGAACTTTGTTCTCCTCTTGTTGGCTGTTCTATGTCTGTTTGTCCTAACCTGTGAGGGATAGTATATAGTAGGCGAAGAATTGCTCATTCAGGCTAAAACTGTTACCCAGAGCCCGGCCGTGGTTGTCACAGGTCCTCATAGACACGGAGCGTTGTGCGGTGGGAACAGTGCCAGTGCTAAAACCACTTTGGAATGAGCCTAGTAGCCTAACTATACAAGGACGCTGGACAGTAGTCTGGTTGTTTCCAAGGGAAAGATCTGTAATATGCTAATCCCTGTCCTCTGTATACTTGGGGTAACTTGTTTTGCAATCTACATAGCAGCAAGAGTATATTTCAACATTAGAAAAGGAAGCCCTGAACCGTGGAATATTCTAAGTCCCAGCTTTTGGTAGTGATCCGTGGTCATAAGTGTACAGGACACAAGAAAGGAAATCATCAGTTGATCATTCTGGGTGCCTCCTGTTATACGATCACGAAGTAATATAAAATGGGACACACAGAATCAAAAGGGGTTTCTGCAACCCACATAGTGACCTGCCGATATGGCAAAGAACAAGCAAAAAGGGCAAAAGCAATGTTGAAATATTTTAACATCCAACACGATGCTGTTTTTAACCCCAATACTTGGACTGAAGTCCAAGAGACAAGGGGAGGATTAATAATTGATAATGGATGGATTAACTCATTCCTCTCAAGGGGCAACACCCCAAAACAGCTGTATGTGGATAGATACCTGGTCTTGGTTTTTCCCTTGTCATTACATTGACTTATAGGGCCACTTAACATGGTGGTTTTGGTGTTTTCCCTACAGGAGCCACCCCTTGGCTGGGTCCTTTCCGGAGGGATATCTGGCTAGTCCTGTGTTTCAAAACTCTTTAATGAGGCTCCACGGCCTCTTCTTTTGCATATTCATGTTTACCAGGGGGCAATGCACCTAGGATTTCACTGCAGTTAGCACTTTTACTAGCAGCTGGCAGTGTTATCATTTGGCTGGTCTCCCTGAGATCAGCGATCTGTTTCTGTTATTGCTTTACCAGGCATTGCTCCCACCTAGCCACAATCCTGATCCACACTTATGAGGGGCAACACCCCGAAACAGCTGTATGTGGATGGATACCTGGTCTTGGTTTTTCCCTTGTCATTACATTGACTTATAGGGCCACTAAACATGGTGTTTTTGGTGTTTTCCCTACCGAAGCCACCCCTTGGCTGGGTCCTTTCCGGAGGGATATCTGGCTAGTCCTGTGTTTCAAAACTCTTTAATGAGGCTCCACGGGCTCTTCTTTGGCATATTCATGTTTACCAGGGGGCAATGCACCTAGGATTTCACTGCATTGAGCACTTTTACTAGCAGCTGGCAGTGTTATCATTTGGCTGGTGTCCCTGAGATCAGCGATCTGTTTCTGTTATTGCTTTACCAGGCATTGCTCCCACCTAGCCAGAATAATGATCCACACTGATGAGGGGCAACACCCCGAAACAGCTGTATGTGGATGGATACCTAGCCTTGGTTTTTCCCATGTCATTACATTGACTTATAGGGCCACTTAATATGGTGGTTTTGGTGGTTTTCCCTACAGGAGCCACCCCTTGGCTCCTAGGGGTCCCATGGCCACCCAAATAGACACACTCTCATGGCCACCGAAAAAAAAGAAAAAAAAGTTGTTGTTTTTTTAAAAAATAATTTTGTACTAATTAGGGCAAAACTGCAGCCAGGAGAGATTTCAGTAACATTAGAGAACATACTGAAGGACCCTAATATTTGACTATGATGTCACCACTGGTCCTGTACAGTCTGCACTATGGAGGAGGAATACTAAAGCTACAAATATGTGGAAAAGGGACAGGGAGAACAGTCAGTGAAGAGAGGGGTACAGGGTGACCAATCTAGGGTGGGGGAAAGGGGAATACATAGTGACCAGTCTGAGGTATGTAAAACTAACTTAAAACCTAACAAAGGATGATCAAATTTACAGTACTAGAGAAGCTTGTTAGCTGACTGCCTTTAAACTCTGCTTTGGGAAGATAGTAAGAAAGCTGAGCTGTAGTGGTAGAGGAGGACTGCTTCAAGCAGAGTCATTGAGTGGGCTGTGGCACAACATTTCTGTAAGAGTGATGCCATCAACAGGTGGAAAGGAACAATTGCCCCTTAAAATGCTGGGTTGACTGGTGGACAGCTGCAGAGGAGTATGCAAGAATAGAAAAACTGCAATGGACTTTTGCAGCTCCTTAATATTACTGAGATGTCTTGAGCTGCAGCTGGAGAGGGTCTTGCACTATGAGTGCAGGTAAGGACTACCAAAAATACACAGACATTATGCAGAATATTCCAGGAATAAAGAATCCTGGAGACCTCTGCAAATTAGTTATGTTCCTACTATATGTACCTTTCTATGTGACCCTCCCCTCACATGACCACCTTCAAATCCAACCCTTTAAACCTAATGTAAACTCCTTACTCTGCAGCCATAGGCGCATTTGCTAGGCCCTCTATTGTACATACTGCATTTCACATCTTGAACATTGTTAGTGTCTTGATATTCGAAGAGTTAAAATGTGCAGGCGCATGAAGTGGAATCAGTTCTTATTTACATATGTGTGAAATAGATCTGCAGCGCCATGACATAAAAATCCCGAAGCCTGAATGTGTGATGTTCATATGATGCAAATGTTCTGCATTCTATTGCAAAGAGCGTTGAACATTTGCATTTCATCTCTCTTATCACTGTTCAAATCTTTCACTGGAGGTAACCATAGCCACAGGGGTTCAAAGGCTTTACCTGCTTTATTTGTGCAGTTTCATAAAAACAATCAAATAATGAGCATGTTTCAAGCTGTTCCCGTACGAGAGCTCTGTGAAGACGCTTCTAAGCAGAATAATGTTTTATGTGTAAGCAGACAAGGACACATACACATACAAAATGCTCTTTTATTCCTCCCTCCAATAAAGTTTCAAAGTTCAAATAAGGATACAGGTACTTGTGTAATGTAATATAACGTTATAACATGCCGCACTGTGATTGTTCCTAAATAACTTCCCTTTACTTGCCAAATGATTAATCATTTTGTGTCGGTTGGGTAAACATAACTGTGGCATAGATGCCAACATATACTAAAATTATTTCCAGGGATAGCTTCTGATAGTTGCCGCTGAGCAGATGTATCTAAGCCTGCAAACATGGATATTTTTAGGTTGCAGTCCACATGGGGCATTTGCATTGGTATTTGCAGGTGTTGTATTTTTAGTGCACAATTGGGTGTATTTAGATAAATATGTTTCTGGTTTGATGGGAATACACGCTCCCTTTCAGTAATTAGAAAGGATAATGAAACATTCTTTTCTTTTCAATCTGTTTATATTTAAATTGTAGATTTTATTTAATTGTCTCTGCATGCTTAGGAGAACTCAGCTTGCCTCAGCTACTGCACTGCTCGGGTAACAGCAGTTTAGAGATATATGTGATTTACAACTGCCACAATGATATATGAAACTGGAGTCAGGATACAACATTTTGACTTCTTCAGGAAAATGTTCTGGGCATGCTCTCTGATCTGTGAAGAGTTAAGTCTTCCACTGGCAATATACTTTAATGTATTGGGATGGTGGAGCAATAAAGACCTCAGCACTACCGGCGTAGCAATCAGTCCAGCCACTGCAATGGAGCTTAGGAAAACCACAGGTGGGGAGGCTACTCCAATAAAGACATCTGCATCGTGGTGCTCGGAGAAATAAACAATAGGTATGAGGATATGAAGAGAAAAGAAAATGTCCAGCACTCACCGATAACTTGATAGCAGAACTTTATTCCGTCTTTAATTCATAAAAGTGAAGCAGCAGGGAGGGGAGAGGTGCGGAACATGTCTCTAATGGCGACGGCTGTTTCTGGCCTCTAGGGCCTGTTGTCTAGCCCTAGTCTAGAGCACACGCCGTGCAACAGGAAGGGGAGTGAAATAGACACCGGTACAATCACGTGACTAGTGATAATTAAAAACATATTCATTAAGCTACAAAAACATCACAAGAACACAGTTAAATCGTTTCTTTTATTCAGGCCTAGGGGACCCGTAGCGTCGAGACCTGTAATCCATAAGGATTCTCTCCTAAGCAGGGTTTGGTGCTGGTCTCCACCTCCTCTGCCGGAGTTAACCCTTTCGAGTCCAAGAAATTTAATACATTTAGTATTGCCCCCGTGTTCCTTCCGGATATGATCGATAAGACGAGGCACCCCCTTGTGAGTGTGAGGAATCCTTCTGTGAATTCGTGCAATTCCTTAATACACATAATAACAGAAATATGTTTTTTACATATAAATTTGGGGGTACTACACTAGAATTCCTGGATGTCCTCGTGGAAATAGAGAATTACAACATAAAAACCTCTGTATATAGAAAGCCTACTGCGTGCAACTCCCTTCTCCATTTCGCCAGCTCACACCCAGCTGTCGTCAAAAAAGCTGTTCCCTACGGACAAATGTTACGTTTACGTTGTGTCAATAATGTTGACGACACATTTAGGGTGCAGGCTGGCGATCTGGAGAAGAGACGGGCACGCAGGGGCTACCCACAAGCCATGGTCCAAGACGCATATATTAGAGCAGCCAGCCAAGATAGAACTTCCCTTCTAAACTCTGCGAGTAGGAAGAGTAAAGAAACAGAGAAAAGATTCATGTTTATTTTCCAAAATTCCCCACTAAATGACGTAATACGGAATGCCATAAACCGACACTGGTTTTAACTTGAAAATGACCCCAACTTACATGAAATTGCTAGTTGCAAACCCTGTATAACGCACAGAAAGAACAAGACCATAGAAGACATGCTTAGCGGCAATACAGACCAGACCAAAAAATTTAACTGGCTGAATACGTCTCTACCGCAAGGTTACCGCAGATGCGGTCAGTGCAATTATTGTAGCCAAATGTTAAGTACGGCGTATATACATCTAGGAGATAAGGATTGCTTCATAAAAGACTTCATCACCTGCAAGTCCACCTATACCGTATATGCAATAGTGTGCCCTTGCAAGAGATATTACATCGGAAAGACGAAGCGCCCCCTATGGACCAGATATAAGGATCATATGTACTCCGTACGCACTGGCAAGGGGGTGCCTCGTTTTATCGATCATATCCGGAAGGAACACGGGGGCAATACTAAATGTATTAAATTTCTTGGACTCGAAAGGGTTAACTCCGGCAGAGGAGGTGGAGACCAGCACCAAACCCTGCTTAGGAGAGAATCCTTATGGATTACAGGTCTCGACGCTACGGGTCCCCTAGGCCTGAATGAAAGAAACGATTTAACTGTGTTCTTGTGATGTTTTTGTAGCTAAATGAATATGTTTTTAATTATCACTAGTCACGTGATTGTACCGATGTCTATTTCTCTCCCCTTCCTGTTGCACGGCGTGTGCTCTCGGCTAGACGACAGGCCCTAGAGGCCAGAAACGGCCGTCGCCATTAGAGACATGTTCCGCACCTCTCCCCTCCCTGCTGCTTCACTTTTATGAATTAAAGACGGAATAAAGTTCTGCTATCAAGTTATCGGTGAGTGCTGGACATTTTCTTTTCTCTTCATATCCTCATACTTTAATGTATGCTGTTAAGCAGTGTTACAAATGAAGTAGCAATACATATTAACCCTTTCCCGCACGAGGACGTAACTGTACGTCCTCGTGTGGGTGTGGGCGTTCAGAGCGGGGCCGCGCAGCAACCCCGCTCTGAACCGCCGCGATCCCGGGTGCCTCATTTAGCCCGGGATTGCGGCTATTAGCAGGCACGGTTCGATCGCCGTGCCCGCTAATTAGATAATCGGAGGCAGCTGTCAAAGATGACAGCTGCCTCCGATTAACGGATTCAGCCGTTCC